>NW_022900951.1:22209548-22260470 GCF_012274545.1 Fukomys damarensis
ATATATTAATATATTTATATATACATGTACATATATATAATACAGTATATTGCATATAATAGACACATGAATATAGCATACAGACACACTTTTATCTGTCTTAGTCACTTTCCTTCTCACTGGGACAAAATACCATACATCCACAATTTGTTGAAGGAGGGCTTTATTTTGGCTCAAATTTTAGAAATTTCGGTCCTGATACAGTTAGCTGACTCCAGGCAGAAAGCATGGCCAAAGAGTCTGATGGAGGAAAGCTGCTAATCATACAGCAGCCATTAAACAGAGATAGAAAAGAGAGAAACCTGGAAGAGAGATACATATGCCCTTCCCGGTCACACCCCCCAGTGACCCATCTCTTCTGACCAGAATCTGTTTCGTAATAGCAAGTCAACAATAAGTACCCATGATCCAACCACCCTCCCAAAACCTTGACTATGAGTACATGGGGCTATGGAGGGACAACTAGATGTAAACCATATCATTATCTATTATCATTGCACTGACTTTTCCTATTACTATAGTCAGTATGTGAGCTTTAACTTTAGCTCATCACCCTGCTGATTTTGTTCAGCAGTCCTTCATTCCAATGGGAAATGTTTATCTATTTCTATTTGTCTGTTTACCTGTCTCTGCCTCACTATACCTGATTATCTTAGGTAAAAATAACTTGAAAAATGACAACATATTTTGAAAATATGAATATTTCCACTGAATGCCTCAGTGTAAATAGATAATCCTTGGCTGAGATGTCAATATCTAGTAGTGAGAGATTTCAAACAATAAAACAGATATCCACATGTAGTTGGGGAATCAATCTTGTCAGTAAAGGGATATGTTTGTATAACATGAAGAGATAATTTTGGTACTCTAAATCCTCTGGGAGAACTATAAAGTAATTCTAATGGATTTTTTATAGTCTAAATATTCAAAATTCTACTTTCATAGATGCCTCAATTTTGAATTTTCTCATGAGACCAAAGGATTTTCATGATAAACTATATCACACTATATTTCATAAAGCAAAACATTATGGACGTAGAACTTATTTTAACTTATCTATTGCAAACTAAGGAAATTGTAGGGAAAGCATTTGTCTGAAAGTCATACATGTTGTGGAAGATAGCTGACAAATTGGTTTAATGAATCAGCAGGCTCTCTTTTAAAAGTAGTGAATAATTGACACACTTTCTCCCCATCTCTCTAGGCTAAGCTCCTCTATTCTTGGATTTCACGGAAAGTATTGTTTGCTAACCAATAGCAAAATTAGGCTGCCATAGTCCGGAAGCCAACACAGAGATGAGGCTCATGTGAAAGTTATTTGCTGGAAAAGACTCTTGGAAAATACTGTTATAGGAATAGGTATGGGGAAGCATTTAGGCAAGGGTAAAATATCCAGCAAGCCTCCAGAAGGCTAAATCTTGAATAAGAGCTTTAGAGATAATGCTTATCACATCTGAGAGTTGAGTACTGCATGGCACAGGAGAATCAGACTAGTTATACTCCCCTCACTATTGTTTAAATATCTCCTGTTAAGGAAGGATGAAGAGACCATTAAACTCCCAGACATTTCTGGCTTTTCATGCACACAAGGAAGGTAGGTTCTGCAAACTTTACAACAGTGTGCAAAACAAAGAGACACAGGTGCTCCTGGTTGGGAGCAAAAGCACACAAGATTATATTGTAGTATACATAAAATCATGAAGTGTACAAAAATTATAAATTAATTTAAGATGGTGTGCTCAAAGAAGCGAAAACTTTTGCTACTATATCTCAATTCTTTACTGAAAAAGTGAGATATTCTGGTGGGGGGGGTCGCAATGTGTCTGTTTCCAGTTAATCAAGAGTTAGATTAGAATCAGTCTATTATATTTACAGAACTACTGTTTCCTTCATTTTTGATTATTCTAAGGGTGAGCATGCGACTGTTATCTGCCAAACAGGAAACCTGCCAGGAGATTCTGGGAAAACTGTTTCTCCCAGAAAAGGTATAGTCACTTCTCCCTTGTTTGCTGTTTTCAATGTTGCCACTTGAGTCTAAGATTCTTGGAGATACTATAGCCATCAAAGCAGCACCAATGAAGGAATGAAATGTAACGGAAATATCATATAACCAGCAAAGGAAGTACCAATTTTAGGACTTTAGTCAAATAAACAATGAAGTCTTCAATCTAGTATATATGTACCCTTGGCTCCAGTAAAGACTCACCTACCATAGAAAAGCATGAATTGTACAAAGATCATGCTCTTTAGGTCTTCAGCTTCTGTAGTCTTTGATAAAATGGATTTGCCTAACACTGGCACACAGGTGACAGCAGTGCTCCTTCTTCTTCCCTCCTCTCCTTTCACATCCCCCTTCAGCCCTTACACAACAAATAACACCTCCACTCTCTCCTTGCACATTGCAGGAGGGAGTAAAACTCCACGGTACCAAAAGGACAATTTTCTAGAACCATCTTGGTTTTGCGACCCTGAATGCCTTTAATTACTAGGCAACAAATAACGTTGTGAAACAAGTGGTTTCCACTTCATTGCTTTTGAAGCAATTGAAGGTGAATCTAATCAATTTGTCAGCTAAGGCATCGTTAAAATAATATTTGACAGTGGATCACTAGATTACTCCTGCCTACAACTTCGAGGGAGTTCAAAGAACTGAATGACTGAAAATTTCTATTTCTCTACTTTTTGTGAGCAAGACTGTCAACACTACTATAAGATTTTAAAATAGGGGAAAACAAGGATGTATGTTCAACTGTGGACAATTCTGACAATAAGTACCATCCTTTCAGATATATGTATGTACCCTTGGCTTTCATATATATTTGAAAACAAAAAGACTCTCCAGCTCACTAATAGTTAAATTTTCAATGAACTTTCTCAAATTTAATAATTATTCTTCCAAAATCTATTATGTTTATATTCTTTGTGTTCTTTTCTAGGAGCATATGTTTGTGATACATAATGAATACAGTCTTTGAGGGGAAAAGAGCTTTATGATTCCCCTTCTTCCCCATCCACAATGACAAATCCATCCCAGTAATTTAACACCTCATCCTTCACAACAGATTTTAAAATGATATTTTAAACATATGTACATAATAGTCATTGGAATATGGTAAGGTTATCAGTGAAAAAAGTATAGGCAAAAACTACATCATGTTAGAATCAAATCAGTGGAAGAAATGAAAAGGAAATAAGATAAAAAGAAAGATGTGACATTTTCAAGTATTAAAATATACCCACTTACTTTTAGGCAGATCATAATGGGTATCCAGGTAATATGATATTTTATTGAATTGAAAAATCCTAAAAGGTGATAGAGCAATATTATTTTTAAAGTTATCATTTCTGATGCAGTATGAATTGTTTCATGGGAATTGTTTTCATCATTGCAACATGTACATGGTAACTTAAACAGAAAAGCAAGCCGAGGTACGTAATCTTACAAAATACTGTTCTGAATTGTGAGGACAAAGGTATTTGAAAACCAGTGGTTTAAGATATTGTTATTCAAGAATTTTCAGATTCTTGATGAAGGAGTCTGCTACTGATTCAGGGACGTTTACCCTTTAGTGATTCTTCAGTGAATTTCAAGCATTGAATGTAGAAAATATTCAATTTTGTTTTGTACAACCAGGTTGTAAATGATGCCAATGTTCAATTTTGACAAATGTGTGGAGTAGAATTTACTGCCAACAAAATGCCATGAGATTCTAAATTGCTACCAATCATATCTTATTTTGTTTTACCTGTAATCTTAAAATATTGACCGACTTAAGTCTATAAGACTCCTTTTTTCCCCAGCATTTTTTAATTACAGTTTTCTCATTTTACCATTAATACAATAACCATCTTGTTTATTTAACTTATGCTTCATTTGTATATACTGTACAACTATGACATATGTGTAACTTCAGCTCACTTTAAATAGGGATTATGAATTATGTCAACAGCAGAATAGAAGATATTAGCCTTCGTCGCCTCGCCCCCCCAATACAAGTATGAGTAGCTATTTACAAATACAATAGCCTAGAGATGGATCAAGTACTATCATTAAAAAATCATCACTAGTTAAATAATCTGTGGCATAACATTTTTAACATAGTACCAGAAGTCCTATGAGCAAGTAGGCCTGATAAGGATGCAAAAGATATCCAAATTGGAAAGAAAGTAATTAAATTGTATCTATGTGTAGATACCGTGATCTTATATAGAGAAACTCTGAAGACAACCAAAATATTGTTAAGACCCTTAAAAGAATTCCATAAAATTGCAGATTAAATACATCAACATGCAAAAATCAGTAGTGTTTCCACCCCCTAACATGGACAATGTGAAAAAAATTTAAAAAATCAATTATTTCTACTATAGCTATGCAAAACTATTTTGTGATAAAATTTAACCAACAAGAACAAAAATACAATGTCATAGAGAGTGTGCAGAAAAATTGGAATGCTTGTACATTGTGACTGGGAATACAAAATGGTGCAAAAATAGAGAAATAACTGGTAGTTTCTCAAACTGCTGGACACAGAGTTACTGTTTGATAGAGCAGTTCCAGTTAGAGCTGTAAAGTAAGTCCTGGACTTAAGAACATTCTAGTCTCAAACTTTCACATATACAAACAGACCTCACATTATGAACATGTGTCGAGTGAACAAATAAAAGAAGTAGCTCACACATCTGCCAGACATTGTCACAGTTATGCTATTGAGTGCTTAGTACGGTGCAATAGTATACAGTAGTACTGTGCTCAGTCAGAGCCCAGATGTCCCGAAGCAAGAGAAAAAGCAGTGGTGGTGTGAAGGGAACTGTTACAAAGTGCAAAGCAATAACCATGAAAAAAAAAGTAAAAATACAGTACAAGGTTGACTTTGTCAGACTTATGAATGAATTCAACTTACGAATATTCTCTCAGAATGGAACCACTTCATAAGTCAGGGAATTATCTAAGAGAAATGAGAGTATGCAGTGGACCCTTGACTTGTAAACTCAATTCATTCCCGAGGGCTGGTTGTAACTGAGGTTCATCAATTAAAAGCTCAGGCTCCTCCGCACAGCCTTCAAAGTCTCTCTCCTGTACACAGGCAGATCTCAGTGTCCTTAGAAATATGGGCCCAGGATTTCTCAATTAACCCCACACAGAAAGGATGTTAAATGTTACTTCCAGAACTCTTTAAGAGTAAAATCTGTATCTGAGACCATTTGGAAGAACAAGCAGCCAGCATACAGGTTGTAACTCATGACTTTAGTCTTAAGTTAAAACTAAATTCCAGGGTTAACCTCAGTTGTTCATAAGGCAGGCCAGTTGAATTCAAAGCTCCACTGTATATCTATACAAAAACTTGTACAAATTTCATAACAACATTTATAAAAGGTCCAAAGTAGAAACAATCCCAAAATTTGCCAACTGATGAATGTTTTTAAACATAATGTATCTGTAAATAAAATATTATTTGACACTGAAAATGAGGTAGTGAAACATGCTACATTGCTGAATCTTGAAAACATTATACTAAGTGAAAGAAATTAGACATCAAAGGTCACATATTATATTATCTCTATACATGTAAATATACATGTGCATATTTTCACATATTACAGTTGTGCTTCTCAGGGTTTGTTGTGGAGGGGGGGCTAGAGAGGGATTGTAATATTTATGAAATTTCTTTTGTGAATGATGAATATGTTATAAACTTGATTAAGGTGATAATTGCACAACTCTGAATGTTCTAAATATCCTGAATTGTGTACTTTTAACTGGAGGTTTTTATGACACACGAATTATATCTCAATGAAGATGTTAAAGTGGAAAATTTGCAGTTTCCAGTGAACTGCCTGAACATACAAATTGACATACTTACAGTGTATATACTTTTGGAATATACCTAATCCAATAAATATTAAATCATTATTTTGGATTTCAGATCTCCCTCTGCTGTCTGGGATGACCTACAGACCCACATAGCTGCACCTTTCCCTGCGGGCGCCATTGATTGCTCCAAACCCAGCCTCAGTAGGGTAGCTGCACCTGCGCTGCTGAGCACCACGCTGCCCACCCCTGGCTCTCAGATCCCCTGATTTTGCCAGTCCTCAGACACATTCCGCAGAGGCATGGCTGGCTATAAACTGTGGTGATTGATCCTATTGTGTTCCTGATTGTATGGATTGAGATAAACGATAGGGATTGATTTGACGAGTTGTTGTCTCAATTACGAAAATGAGAATGTCTATAAGTCTTTAGAGAATCAAAGGCTGGGACGCAAGGATATCAGGAAGATTTAATGACCCAGAGATTGAATCAGGGACATCCCCAAAAGCAAAAATAAAGATGAGAAAACACTTGGCAAGCCACAAAGACAGACTCCCAGTTCACCAATGGCAAACAGTAGGGCAAAGGAGGATGAAAAATCAGATAGTGAACCTCCAGGACACTCAGAACTCCCAGCACAGGAAGTAACAAAACTGTTCAATCAGGCTATAGAAAAATTCAAAACAGAAATAATTTCCCAGATAACCATAGAGATGATGAGCAAAATGAAAGACACGATTCGAGACTCTAGAACAGAAACTGAAAAAAAATAGATGAGCTCAGGAACATAATAGAAATCATGAAAGCCCAGAATAAGAAAGAAATGGAAACAATGAATGCACAAGATAGGAAAGAAATGGAATCCATTAAACAGACTCAGATATCCAGATTAAAAACGCTACTGAAAGTGTATGCAACAGAATAAAAGATTGCAAAGATAGAATCTCAGGTATAGAAGACAGGATTGCAGACAGTGACCATGAAAAGAGAGGTCTCTTAAAAACCATAAGGGATCATGAGAAATCGATCAAACAACTCCTAGATGATGCAAAGAAAAATAACATAAGACTGATAGGAATCCATGAAGTAGCAGGAGAAAATGCAAATGACTTAAAAAAGCTGTTCACAGAATTAATGACAGAAAACTTCCCAAACAGAGGGGAAGAATTTGACATACAGATAAGTGAGGCTATAGGACTCCAACTATCCACGATAAAAAAAAATCTACACCTAGACATATAATAATCAAGATCCCAGAAACTCAACAGAAGAACAAAATACTACAAGCAGTAAGAGAAAAGAAACAAATCACATGCAAAGGAAAGCCCATCAGAATCACAGCAGGCATTTCTACACAAACACTTAGGTAAAGGAGAGCCTGGAGTGAGGTATTTCAAGTCCTAAAAGAAAACAACCTCCAACCAAGACTGATGTGTCCTGAAAAACTTTCTTTCTCTTTCAAAATGGATGGAGAAATAAGGTACTTCCATGACAAAGAACACTTGAGAAACTTCATGAATACTAAGCCAGCACTACAAGGAATTTTAAACAATATCCTAGAAAAAGGCAATGAAGATCACAACACCATGAGGCCCAACAGAGCAAATCAAATAGCCAAGGCAAGAAACTAAAAGGAGAGGGCAAAAAATTAAAAAGAGTCAGCAAAGGGACAATAATATGACAATAATAAGTCAGTACATATCAGTTATAATATTAATGTCAATGGCCTCAATTCACCAATCAATAGAAATAGATTGGCAGAATGGAGTAAGAAGCAAAATCCAGCAATATATTGTGTAAAAGAAACACACCTAGTGCAAAAAGAAGCCCATAGACTGAAAGTGAAAGGATGGAAAATAATTCTCAACATGCCAGGAGCCCAGAAAAAAGCAGGGGCAGCAATCTTATTCACAAACAAAGTAAATTTCAAACCAAAACTGATTAAGAGAGACAAAGAAGGCCACTACATCCTTGTAAAGGGAAAAATTCAAGTGGAAGAAATGACAATCATAAACATATATGCACCAAATATGAATGCCCACCAACTATATAAAACAAATATTAAATAACATGAAAAACCAAATAACCACTAATACCATTGTAGTGGGGGATTTAAATAACCCAATATCACAAATAGACAGATCATCTAGGCAAAACATCAACAATGAAATACTAGAACTGAACCAAGCTTTTGAAAGCATGGACTTATTAGACGTCTATAGAGTGTTCCACCCTAAAACCAGAATCAACAATGAAATACTAGAACTGAACCAAGCTTTTGAAAGCATGGACTTATTAGACGTCTATAGAGTGTTCCACCCTAAAAAACCAGAATATATATTCTTTTCAGCTGCACATGGGTCATTCTCCAAGATAGAACACATACTAGCTCACAAAACAGGTTTGAATAAATGCAAAAGAACTGAAGTTATTCTCTGTATGTTATCAGATCACAGTGTGATAAAGCTGGAGATCAATAGCATAAGAAACCGTAGGAACTTCACAAATGCATGGAAATTGAACAACACTCTCCTGAACAATCAGTGGATCACAGAAGAAATTAAAGAAGAAATCAGACAGTTTTTACAAATAAACAAAAATGCCAATACCACATACAGGAATCTATGGGACACAATAAAAGCAGTTCTAGGTGGAAAATTTATAGCACTGAATGCCCACATTAGGAAAACAGAGCAAGTACAAATAAACAACCTAACAATGAATCTTAGACTCCTAGAAAAACAGAGCAAGAAAAACCCAAAGCTCGAACAAGAGAGGAAACTATAAAGATAAGAGCAGAAATCAATGCAATGGAAACTAAGAAAATGATACAAAAAATAAATGAATCGAAGAGTTGATTTTTTGAAAGAATAAATCAAACTGATAAATCCTTAGCAAATCTTATCAAAAAAAGGAAAGAAAAGGCTCAGACCCATGCAATCAGGAATGAAAAAGGTGAAGTCACAACAGATCCCACAGAAATCCAGAGGATCATTAATGCCTACTTTGAGAACCTGTACTCTAATAAAATGGAAAACCCAGAAGAATGGACAGGTTTCTAGATAGTTATGAATTACTAAAGTTGAACGAAGAAGATAAAAACATTTTAAACACCCCAATTACAATCAGTGAAATTGAAAATGTAATTAAAAACTTACCAACAAAGAAAAGCCCAGGTCCTGATGGATTTACTGCTAATTTTACAATACATTTAGAGAAGAACTATTGCCACTGCTGTTTAAACTTTTCAGTGAAATTGAAGAAAGGGAAGCAATACTTCCAAATTCATTCCTGGAAGCAAGTATCACTTTGATATCCAAACCAGGGAAAGATGTAACTAAAAAAGAGAACTACAGACCAATCTCCTTAATGAATATAGATGCTAAAATCCTTAGTAAGATACTAGCAAACAGAATACAGAGGATCATTAAGAAGATCATATATCCTGACCAAGTCGGATTTATTCCAGGGATGCAAGGATGGTTCAACGTACATAAATCAATAAATGTAAAACACTATATTAACAAAGTCAAGGACAAGAACCACATGATCTTCTTGATAGATGCAGAAAAAGAATTTGACAAAATTAAGCACCCATTCATGATAAAAACCCTGCAAAAAATTGGTGTAGATGGTCTATATCTCAACTTAATAAAGGTTATCTATGAAAAACCAACAGCCAACATTATATTAAATGGCCAAAAACTGAAAACCTTCACGTTAAAATCAGGAATAAGAAAGGGACGCCCACTATCACCACTACTCTTCGATGTAGTTCTGAAAACATTAGCCATAGCAATTAGACAAGAGAAAGAAATTAAAGCAATAAAGATAGGAAAGGAAGAAGTTAAACTGTCATTATTTGCTGATGGTAGATACTCTACATTGAAGACCCAAAAATCTCTGCCAAAAGACTTCTAGACTTAATTGACACATAGCTGGATACAAGGTCAGCACCCAAAAATGAATATCCTTCTTGTACACAAATAACAGACTCACTGAACAAGAAATAAGCAAAACAATTCCTTTCACAATAGCTCCCAAAAAATGACGTATCTGGGAATCATTCTACCAAAAGAAGCAAAAGACCTCTACACTGAAAACCACAGCACTCTGAAAAAAGAGATCGAAGAGGATATATGAAAGTGGAAAGATATCTCCTGCTCTTGGGTAGGAAGAATCAACATAATGAAAGTGGCCATACTACCAAAACTGCTATACAGATTCAATGCAATACAAATTGAAATTCCAACACTATATTTCACAGAACTAGAAAGAAGAATCCAAAAATTCACTTGGAACCATAAGAGACCTAGAATAGCAAAAGCCATTATAGGCAACAGTCACATGGCACCAGGTGTAACAATTCCCAATTTGAAACTATACTACAAAGCCACTGTGATAAAAACAGCATGGTACTGGCAAAGAAACAGATCTGAAGATCAGTGGAACAGGCCAGAAGACACAAAAACAACTCCAGATGTACTCAGCTACGTCATCTTTGAAAAAGGAGCTGACCATCCCCACTGGAGGAAGGGTAGCCTCTTTTATAAATGGTGTTGGAAAAACTGGATCTCAACCTGTGAAGGATTTAAACTAGACCCTTATCTTTCACTATGCACTAAAATAAAATCAAAGTGGATTAAAGATTTAAATGTTAAAACAGAAACAATAAACTGGCTGGAAGATAAGTTAGGCAGAACTCTGGAAGACATTGGCATAGGAAAAGACTTTATGAACAAGTCCTCAGTAGCACGGGAACTAGCAGAAAGAATCAACAATTGCGATCTCATCTTATTGAAAAGCTTCTGCACTGCAAAAGAAACCATCAACAGAACTAAGAGACAACCTACAATGTGGGAAAAATTTTTACCAGCTGCTCCTCAGACAAAGGACTATGATCTAGAATATATAAGGAACTCAAACAATCAGTTCCCCCCAAATATAAAGACTCAAGTCAAAAATGGGCATCTGAAATGAACAGACATTTCTCAGACAAAGAAGTAAAAGAAGCAAGTAAATATATGAAAAAAATGTTCCACATCACTGGTCATTTGAGAGATGCAGATGAAAGCAACACTGAGATTTCACCTAACCCCAGAAAGAATGGCTGTTATCAAGAAATCACACAATAACAAATGTTGGCGGGGTTTTGGGGAGAAAGGAACCCTTCTCCATTGTTGGTGGGAGTGCAGACTGGTGCAACCACTATGGAAATCAATATGGAGATACCTCAAAGAGCTGGGACTAGAGGTTCCATTCGACGCAATCATCCCTGTTCTGGGTATCTTTCCAAAAGAATTAAAGGAATCATATCACAATGATATATGCGCATCTATGTTTATAGCGGCACAGTTTGTAATAGCTAAAACTTTGAAATGGCCCATTTGCCCATCAGTTGGAGACTGGATAAAGAAGATGTGGTTTTTCTATAACATGGAATACTATTCAACCATAAAGAATGAGAAATTGGATTCATTCATAGGAAAATGGATACATATTGAGGATATACTCTTAAGTGAAATAAATAAGTCACACATGTGTAAATACCAGATAGCTTCTCTGGTTTGAAAAACTATAATAGTACATAAGATCCTAAAGATATAATTGACAATGTGAAATAGGAAGAAAAGGGCTAAAGGTGTAGGGAAAGTTGGAAGGGTTGGGGAAGAGTAATAAGGGAAAAGAAAAAAATATGAGAAAATGAAAAAATGGAAATAGTTTGTAAATAGGGAGGGGACTTGGGGTGAAGGGAGGGCAGGAACAAGGGGAAAAAATGAGAATCATGAACTGTCATGTGAAGGTACAGGATCCCAGTAACGAATGTAACTTTATTGTAGACCTAGATTGTAGCAATAAACTCAATAAAAAGAAAAAATTAATAGGGTGTATTATTTGAAAGAATATGCTAGAATAAAATGAGAGGAGCCGGGCGTGGCGGTGCTCACCTGTAATCCCAGCACTGGGGAGGCTGAGGCAGGAGAATAGCTGTGAATTTGAGATCAGCCTGGGCTACATAGTGAGTTTCAGGTCAGTCTTGACTACATAGTGAAACCCTGTCTCAAAAAGCCAAAAAAAAAAAAAGAAAAAGTAAATAAATAAATAAAATGAGAGGAGTCAAGATGGGAAAGGTGTGATGAAACGCAATTATAGAAGAAGAGAAACTTTTAGTTTATTAAAAGAGCCTTTCTATTAAAGACAATAGCCCAAGCACATGTATTTGTATCAGGCCCCTGTGAAAAACAAACAAACAACCCGAAGGCCCAAACCAAACCGAAATGAAAATTAAAACCTTTTACAATAAAGGTTACAAAAATGGCCCAAAATACTTAGATAAAAATTTATACATTTATAGATATGAAAATTTATTTCTGTTGTTTTGTGGTATGCAACATGTATGCACAGATATATGTTAACATGTAACAAGACACATCCTTTTAACTTATTTCAGTCAATTTTTGTATAAGAATTATACTTTAATAAAGGCACAAAACATTGTAGATTCATAAATTACAACAAATGGGAAAGAAAGCAGAAATCTGATAAATTTCTGATGGAGAGGAGGCATATAGGAATATGCTTATAGAAAACCACTGCAAGGGAGAAATAAAATTAACAACACAGTGGAGAGGATAAGTATAGAATGACTATCATAAAGGATACAAACTGTGTGATTCAAACAACTGTGAAAAATTTTTGACCTTACACCACATAGTAGTGCCCACCCTCCCAGTACCAAGCAAGAGTGTCTCCTTCCCCTGTGAAGATGAAATATGCTCTACAAATAAAAAATATATTCCAGAGAGTTTCTAAAAGAGATCCTGGTACCCTAAATCTGTGTTATTTCTATATCTGATTAGAGCTAGGAATTGGATATTGATACCTAAAAATCTGCAATGAGGATTAATAAATAAACAGGGGTCACTTGTGGTAATGAAGCACTGGAACGGAGAGAACCTAGAATGATTTCCTGACTTTTTTTCTCATTCCTCAGAAAAGATCTGCCGTCCCTTCCTAGGAACCAGATTAAACACTGTCTTGTGGAGACTAAATACTAGTGGGGAAGACAAAGAATACATGAATAAATGATCCCATAACAACCAAGTGGTGATTAGATTTCTGATAGTAAAGTAAAGCATAGAAGCAAATTGAGGGAAAGTTCATTTGAAATCAGAGGGCCAGCAAAGGCCTCTTTCTGAAAAATATATGTGAACAATAATTTGAGTGAAATGAAAAAGTAAATAATGCAGCCCATAGAATTATATTATCTAGAAAAAAAGAAGAGCATGTAAAAATACATTCACTTACTTTCAAACATTTAAAAATTATGTGTTAATGGTTTTCAATTATCATTTTGGCAAATCCAGTAAGTATATAGATCTTTGGGCCCATAACAACTTTTTTTTCATTCTATTTCTGCCATAAAGTGTATTTATTCATAATAACAAACATGCATTTGTTTATTATCCTCCTCTTTCTTTAACTGGATCAATTTCACTTTTTATGTCGTTTTTTATTAGCTTTTCACATTTACTAGTTTAAAAATTATTCATCGTATTTTTAATTCTTCCATAAGTTACTTGTACTTTTATAAATACATTTAAATATATAAAGAATATATGCAACTCATGCTATTATATGCCATTGCTTATAATTATATAAAAGTAATATGTACACTTGTGTTTGTGTAATGTGTGTCCATTATAACATACATATGTATGCCTGCCGTCTCCTCATTCTCCCGTCTAATCGCTCCTACACCTATAGTGAAATTGGCTGTTACTTTTCATCACAGATTGCAAACCAAAATGACTACATCATGAAACATTAACTACCTTAGCGTAGGAATCACTTTATATTTCAAGAAGCTACAGTCTTTAGTTATGTGACTGATATGCAATTTTAATGTTATCAATTTTACAGACTTCCTGCTCTTTTTCCATGTAATCTCCAATCAACCTGCCATTCTCTGCATCTTGAAGAGTTTGAGTCTTCTTGATAGCATTAATCATTGGGCTTAATATTTTTCACTACATGACAACCTGAGTTCTAAAACAATTCTTATAGCGATTTCTATGAGAAACTGGAAATACTGATGATCCGCATTGATAATTGAAGGTGAACTCATACAAGGGGTTATGGTTCTATTTGTTTTGTTTGTTGACTGTTCCCCTCTTCTCTCCTCTGTCCCTCATTTCTTCCTCCCCCAGAGAATTCACTGTATTTCTGATTTTGTTATTTGAAGAGATGCCAGTTCGTATGCTTTCCTTCTGAAAGCTTCAGATCTTTATTTCTCTTCTAGATTTGTCTTGCAGAAATGAGAGCAAATGAGTATCAGGAGGTACAAAGCATCAAGGATTTTGTGCACAGGTATTTCCTACCAGGTTCTCAGATCTCAGCTTTTAAGGACCTAGTAGGGCCATGTGGAGTGAAAGGAACATAAAAGTTAGCAAAATGATATGACAATGCTGTTAATCTGAAAATAGATATAATATTAGGATTACAAGTATGGGTGGGAATACAGAACTACATTTTAAGTCTGATTTGGCATATGTACTAAAGTCCTTACGTTTGTTTAGGTGTGAAAAGACATTCACATAAGAACAATAAAATCCATAAAATCTTTTTTTTCTGTTTGATACTGAAATGTCCTTTCATCACATTTTTTTACTAGGTGTTTATTTTTTGTTAGCTGTGTGTGTGTGTGTGTGTTTCTTCTTTGTTTGATAATATTTAGCTAATGTTCTTTATTTGAAACATAGTTAAAAGTGAAAATTGCAATTCATTTCCAAATATCACTGTTAAATTCTTATAGCCATAATCTATTACTTCAGAAATGATTTTTTAAAACTTTTTAGAACAGCTATTCCAAATTATTGACACCACCAGATTCTGGTGATGGTGGAGAGCAAAAGGAACATTGGTTTTTTGCTGATTCAAATGAAAACTTGTACAGTCACTTTGAAAAATAGTTTAGCTGTTTCTTATAAACTAAACAGAGTCTACCACATAATCTAGCAGTCATAATCATTAGTACTTATGTGAACGAGCTGAAAATATAACATCCACTCAAAAATTTAGGTGAGGATATTTACAGAACCTAGCTTTATTCATAATGGCCCAAACTTACAAGCTACAAAGTTGCCTTTGTGTAGTTGAATGGATAAATACCAATTATGGTATATTCTGACAATGGAATATTCTTCAGTGATTAAAAATGAGATATAAAGCCATGAAAAAATGTATAGGAAACTCAAATGCATATTGCTTAGAGAAGAAGCCAGTCTGAAAAGGCTGAGTACTATAAACTCCATTGATATGTCATTCTGGAAATGGCATCAGAGACAGGAGTGAAAGAAGAATAAATAGATAGAGAACAGGGTACTTAAGGGCAGTAAAACTACCATGCATGATGCTGCAACGGTAAATACATGACATTGTACATTTGTCAAAAGCCATAGAACTACATGACACAGAATGAATCCTCGTGTTAACTATGAACACTGTGAACATTAACTAAATGATAGCATTAATATCAGCTCATCACTTATAAGAAACTCACCACAATAATGCTAGATGTTAGTAATTGAGGAAACCATGAGAGAGGGGTTGGGTAGAAGTAAAGGGTATACAAGAGCTTTCTGTACTCTTTGCTTACATTTTCATTAAACCCCAAACTGCTCAAAAAACAAAATCTATTAAAGTGCATGCGGTAGGTTTGTAGTATTTAAACAATATTTACAAGTGTTAGTAAGAGTAAAGTATTTCTTCAGTAAGAGATTTTTTTAAACAAAATAAAATTGAACCTATGGTTTATAAACAATCCTATAAATGTTTTGAGACAAAGTTTAAACAATATTAATGGTTTGTCTCTGAGGTAAAAGTGATTTGAAGTTTCTTTCTTATACTATTCCTACATTTTCTAAGTTAAATAAGATCAATGATGTGTTTTATTATTTTATTATGACAGTATGACAATAGACTATGAATAAGATGTAAAAGAATGAAGAGGAAAGATTTGCAATATCTCTCCATCCTGTTCCTGTTATGACCCTCTGGAGACAATCATTTTCAAAAGTTTGATATTTTTGCATCCTTATTTTTCCCTGTATATAATATTAAATATAAACGGGATCAAACATACATACTCTTCAGGGACTTCTTTCAAGACATCATTCTCTCTCAATATAACTTTTTGACATTTGCTTCATTATTTATAATAGCTTCACAGCAACTCATAGCATGACTACATGAAAATGAATCCAGAACTGTCTTAGTTATACATGCTTACCTTGCTTCAAATTTTACTTTTTTATTTAAAAAATAATTTTACTGGTACCTTTTTGACATACATAACGATCACCTTCATCGTAAGGAATCTGTACCTGTAAATACATTTTTACATAAATAATATTTTTTCTCATTCCCCTCCCTTCCCTTCAATCCTTCTTCTCCATTTCAAAACTTTGTTTCTATTGTTTTCCTTCCATTCCTTGTTACTGTTATCGTATTCCTATTCCCTTTCCTCTCTTCCCCACCCCCTGCCTTGGTCCTCTTCCCTCTCCCCCCACCCTTGTACCCTGTGCCATTTGAACATCTTCTTTTTTTTGTTGTTTGTTTGTTTTGGTTTTTTGGTACTGGGGATTGAACTCGAGTTCCTGCACTTGCAAGGCAGGCGGTTGAACCACTGAGCTAAATCCCCAGCCCCTGAACATCTTCTTATTTCCCAATATCTATCCATTGTTTCTCTTGTGTGAGATACCCAAAGTAAATGTTTCTTTTCTTTCTTTCTTTTTTTTTTTTTTTTGGTACTGGAGATTGAACTCGGGTACTTGCGTGCTTGTGAGGCAGGCGGTGGATATGTAAAAGTAAGTTTCTGTAGGATAAATTGTTAGATATATACTTGCAGAATCATGACATTAGCATTTCAAAATCTTTATAGGTCTTTCCAATATCTTTTCCCAAAATATTTCAACTACGGTCACTCTGATCAATGTGACAAGAGAAAGCTAGATTCTCCACTACTCTACATCATAAAATGGTGCATTTTTTATTTATTTATATTTTAATTTTGGTACCAGGGATCAAACTCAGGACTTTGAACTTGCCAAGCAGGTACTGTGCTGCTGAGCTAAATCCCTGACCCTCTACATCATATGAAATGATCAAGCTTTTAAATCTATAGTGATCTGAGAGTCAAAATAATCTTCCTTTTATATTATCTTTACTTACTTTAAATATAAAAGATATTATTTATTTGCTATTATTTATAATGTAATATATAAAATATATATTATTTAAATATAAAAGACTGAATCATATCCAAGGTGGGTAATGTGATGTTAGGGTATATACATGTTATAATGATTGTCAGAATTAAATTACCACATTAATCACCAGCCATGCTATGCACTAGAAGCCCCTGTTATTTTTTATTTTTGGGGTACCAGGGATCAAATTTGGGAGCTTGTGCTTGCGAGGCAGGCAGCAGCACCACTGAGCTAAATCCCTGGCTCTAGGTACCTTTTTGAGGAACCTCCACACTATATTCCAAATAGCTATACTGTTCTTCATTTCCACCAACAGTATACAAAGGTTGTCTTTTTGCCATCCCTTGATAACACTTGTTAGCTCTTGTGTTTTTTATAGTATCTATGCTAATAGGGATAAATGATATCTCATTGTTTTGATTTGTGTTTCTCTGATGGTTACTAATGTTGAACATCTTTTCATATATCTTCTTCATAAAAATGTCTATTGAGATCCTTTACTCATTATTGTAAATTATTATGGAGAGTACAAATATAAACTCACACATATATGTCAAACTATTCTTCTACAAGATGCTGAAAATACACAATGAAGAAAAGAAAGTCTCTTTAATAAATGCCAGTGGGGGAAAAATACACAGCCACATGCCAAAGAATTGCAATATTATCTATACCATATACAAAATTCAAATGAAAATAGATTAAAGACACAAAAGTTAGGTCTGAACCTGTGAAATGCCTAGTTGTAAACACAGAAAAAAAAGATCAGTAACATTGATATTGCAAAGTTTTTTGGATATGACATGAAAAGCACAAGAAAAGCCAAAAATAAGCAAGTGTGGCTATATCACACTGAAAAGCTTCTGCACAGAAAATAATGTTTACATTTTACTGAGTTTTAGTGAGGCTAAGCATAAGCCATACATTTATCAATTGCATTTGTCATTTCACAATTTTCATTATATTCACACTTTTCTTTATATATTGTCATTCCCTTTCTGGTTTAAGGATTTGAGAATGTAGTAATGACCATTTATCTCATATTTTACAAATATATTCTTCAAGACATTTACTTGCCTTTTTTATTCTTTTTTGTATAAACATTATTACTTATTACTTTCATAAACTTGAATCATTTTAAATTCATCAAATGTTTCTTGATTGTATCTGTCCCTCTTTCCATGGATCCACAACATACCTCTTCTTCCTGTTCATCCCACCTCAGTTGTGATATTCTTGAGATGGCTCTTTACAGAATGTTTAATTATTTCTTATAATAATTTTTATAATGCTGTTCCTTATACTTGCATCTATCAGAAACTGAGTTTCTTAAAGAATATGAATTAGGGGTATTTTTGATTGTTAAAAACTTCTGTTAAATGAGAATTTCCCCTCAAACATCACTTAGTTTAATTTTGTATAATGCTTTATTTGAAGTATCTCTTTAACACAAATTGAATTCATATACTACAACACATATATGCATCTGTATACACACATGGCTCTTTCTCTAGATTTTTTTTTCTGCTTTATCAACTGTGAAAAAACTTTTTTTGGTACGAGGGATTGAACTCAGGACCTTGTAGTTGTATGGCAGGCAGCAGCACCACTGAGCTAAATCCTGGCCTGTGGAAAAACTTTTATGTGGGGTGAGCTTATCACAACTTATCAAAAAAACAAAAATAAAAACAAGAAATACATAGGAACCTTCCTGAAAATATTAAAATAGGATGTAAAAAGAGTTGTGTCATACACATGTACCAACTACCCACAATATATATATTCATTATGTGCCACAAACATGTACTAATAGAACAATTTTAATTAAATTAAAAAAAAAGAATGTTAATGAAGAATTGACTTCAGCCTGGGTAACTCCATTCCAGAGTGAAATAAAATTTTGTACATTTTTCTAAACTATTTAATTTGAATACTAAATATTTGAATAATAAATATTTAATTTGAACCCAGTTCCACCAATGATAACACCTTGTAAAATGTCCTAAAGAAGCAAGTAAAATTGACACAATATTTCGATCTCATGTTTACATTTCCTTAATTTTTCTTCTATTCATGCCTATGTCATGGCTTTATTCTTCCTTCAGATTTCATTAAGTAGTATATATCAAGCACATAAATATTTTAATTACAGAGTTACAACATGTTAATTAGTTTTGCTGTGGATGTGATGTACTACATTGCCCAGCACATCTTGTAACAAATTTTAAATGCATTCAATATATTAATAAAATAAAATACTTTTTAAATTTAAAAATATTTTATTCATACTCAAGTATGAGAAATAGAAAAGTATGAAAAAGCATAAAATACTAATATGTTTACATACATCCTAATATTGCGAACAGAATTTAGTAACAAATCATATTTAAATTTTATAAAGAACACATAAACATTAAAACACCAATTGGTTATAGAAAGCAGAATGGGAAGAAAACCCATAAAGTATAACTTTCCTTTTATTAAAGAGCAGTATCCTCTGAGAAGAACCAAATCAAACAGTAGTACTCACCCACACTGCAAAATAGTATGTACAAAGGAAAGTTTTAGTGATTGTACTGATTTTATTACTTTTACTAAGCCATTTTATCTTTCTCACACTCAGCCCAAAGAAATAAAGCATAATCTGAAGAAAAATGTCCTCATTACTCCTCACCATGCAAAGGCCTGTGAGGACTGTTCAAAGAGAGCTTGGTGGCTCAAGTGGATCACATGCTACTGTATTCTGACCCACGAGTAGACTCTCATCCTAACCTGGAGGCTGTACTAACTCTGCAGTTGCTCCAGATCTCACTAAACAAGAAAAGAGCTTACACAAGAAAATACAACCACCCATCTGTAGGCTTTCTTTTAGTAGGAGGTGGAAAAGAAGGCCTTTTTCTCAAGTACCTGGATGAAAGGGCTACTGTGATCTAGATTGCTGGATTGATATTGTGTTGTTATAATGAGAAAAAGGTGGACATAGAAACCACAGTCAGATTAAGAAACTTCCACAACTTTTATCAGTTCTTCAAATAGTGGAGCAAGTTCCTTTTCTAGGCTTACAATCAGTCCTGCATTGCTGCTGGCTATGAAACTCACTACCAAAGGTAAATGATTGAACCAAACCACCTCGTAGGTATTGTAGCAGCAGATGATGCTTTTATTTTTTGAAAGTCCCAGTTTGCTTCCTTTGTCTGTTGCCAAAGCAAAAACAGACAGAAGCCAGGCCTCAAAGCACGCTCAGTGGGGCACTGTCGTTGGCCATTTTCACAACAAGTATTCCATCTCTATCTGATACAACATCATGAAACCCTTCAACATTTGGTAGCTTCTTATACAGGAACTGCTTTACATCATCTGCCAGGCCATGCTGTTCCAGCCTCCGCTCCTGCCCTTCTCTGCTGCCCCAGGGTCTCCTAAAACATCCCAGCACCAGCTTCAAACACAGCTTCCCCGTCAGCTGCCATCATGTGACTATCAAATCTTAGACTTTGAATTTTGTGACATGTTAGCTTGATTAAATGAAGACAAGTATTTCTATTTATGCAAAGTTTAGTTTCTCATGTGTTGATTTTTATTAGTATACAGTCTAATTGATGGGTTTTTCAAATAAGCTTTTAGTTTCACATTATCCCCATGAGAAATTTATAATTAATGCCACTAGAAAATTACACTGGGGTTATATTTAGTCGATCTTTGTCAATAGAAAACAAAAGCATGAATCTAGCACTAGCTGGGAAAAAACATAACACAAAATTGCTTTAGAATAAATAGGTTAAATTTTGATTAATTTACTTACAACTACAGTTTTCTCTGATGACATTCTATTTGGGTGGTGTGCCCACCTTTGTTTACATTCATCATTTTATCTTGTCATAACTATCATTCCTTTATACACTGACATTTTTGCTTAAAATAATCATTTAAAAGGAGAAGCCATAATTTCTCTATTTTGAAGTCATTCTCTGGGCTTTGTTTTTCTTAATTATGCTTGGTTTATCATAATAAGGAAGAAATTTGAGTCTCAAAAATGTGTAAGCAACATTAAATAAGGGTAACCTTTGAGACCAAACAGAAATGTAAAGGTAAAAAACATCATAACTAGAAAAAATTTCTTTTTCCACTACTGTAATTTTATTATGTTATTGCTGCTACTGTCAGTAGAATTATCAATTATCTGCCATAGCTGTCTATTTCCTTTTGTGAGTTTTTCCCCAACATTCTGAGCTATGCATAATGGTTGGATCATCTTTAGCCATAGTATTGCCTAGGCACATTTTTTTCTGATTTTTATATGCAGTTTGACTAACAAAATACTTCAAAGGCAAATACAAATTTGGGTAAAGTGTGTGGCATGGTTACTAAGGAAAGGCAAGACAGAGAAGCCAGGCTACCCTGAACCCAGAGTCTCTTTTCTGGACTGACCTAATGTAAATCCAAAGAGCTCATAATTTATGCTATTGTTAAATTTGGAAGATAGCCAGTAGAGTTATAATTACTCATTTGTTTATTATTTGCTGACCACAGAGTCAAATGCAGAGCAAAGTGAGAGAGAATCATAATGACTAACATTTGCTCCAGCATAGCTTCTCTATTCAGAAATGTCTAAGCCAAACATTATATTTTACTTAGTATTAATTACTATTAAATTTGTAAGAAAGCACTTAAACTTTATTTGCTTTAGTTTCCACATCTACAAATGAGCGGATAATAACTATATACACTTCACATAATTTACATATAAAATGACTTTACCAAATGGAAAATACAAATAAACAAATGAACTTTATGTAAAGAGAACATTTGCAAATGTGCATAAGGATAAATATACATAGTATATAGCCAGTGTGTGATTAAAAGAATGAAGACATTACTGTACTGTTGTCCTAATAAATAATTTGATGTTAGACAATGAAGGGATTTGGAAGCTGGAAAAATTTACTTATGGTATTAAGAATTTTTTTTCATCAAGTTTATTTTGAAAATATCCTTTTCCTATTCAATGTGCTTCTTGTGCCTTAGATTTTTTTCTTCCTATTAGATTATGCAAGAAAACCTGTGGATACTTTTTCTTTAATGTTCCTTTCTTTCAAAACCCTTAATGCTCTTTACGCAGTGAATATTTTAGATCTGCTTCTTTAGACTTCATATCTGAAGAGTTATCATAAAGGCAAATGTGTTTGGTTGTGCAACTCAAGTTGAGCAAATATATGACTAAGTTTAACATCAAGTAGGGCACAGCTAGAAATCAGAAGAGCTCACCTTTGGTTAGTTTGCACGGTACAGTTCAGGGTTTACTGTCTAGAAGCATTTCCATATTTGTCTGTGAATACTGTAATTTGAGAGGGAGTTTTCTCTGTTTCATAATGCCTTGAATTATCTTTCTCTGTAGCTTACATCCTAGAGCCATATCTACTAGTCCTGGGGAAGTTGTTAGAAAGAAATAACAGGGCTGCAGAAGACACCCAATTATGAAGAGGTTAAAAGCTAAAATCATAGAAATGCATTTATATCTACACAACTATCTTAGCAGAACAGTCAGCTGAAAAAAAAATGAAATACTTTCTTTGACTGCTCTATAAGAATGAGTAGCATATCTCATTAAGTTGCTGCTGAGGGGTACAAAGTGAAAATCCACTGTTCGCTCTCCCCATATACATACAGAGGACTAAAAGTAACAATGGAGAAAATAATGCAGAAGGGAAGCCAGAACTTGTATATCCTGGTTCACTTACAATGCTGAATTTTGAACTTGAGGGAATATAGCAAGGGGCAAGACTATTCAAATAAATATGGATACTTTTTTGACCATAGCAAAGACCTCAGTTCATACCCAGCTTATCTTCCACCCGCAAAAGGTGTCTCAAATAAGGATTGTTGCCTCTTTTATGAAGAGAGCATTGTACTCTGCTTCAGATAAATAAGTGAAGAAAAGAATAGGGCAGATCTTACACACTCATTAAACCCACGTAATAAGGTACGTGGTAGTGTTCATTTAACAATAAATGGTTAGTAAGCATCTACTCTGTGACAGTTTCCTGGTGTTGGTGACACAGTTCTAAATGAGGCAAAGTCCTGGTCTTATGAAACTTATATCCTAATGGAAGAAGAGACTAATAATTAACAAATTAAGTGTTTAAATATATAATTAATCATGTCAAGTAGTCATAAGTGCTATGAAATTATTTCCGTTAGTAACATGAAATAGCTATGAATAGATATTGCACCTAAATCAAAGTGAACCATTATTCAGAAAGAACTTGTAGGAATATAGATCATGAAGAAGCACACTTCAGATGAGTTCCCAATTTCTTCCACAGAAGCAAAGTATCTAAATTGAGATAAGCAACAAATGTCATTGATTTATTCTCTCCTTTCTTACAGGGATACCTGGGACAATTTCTGAAGAAGTAGGTTCTTATTAAAGTTGAAAAAAGGCCTAATCTTCTTAATATATTTTAAATATTTTGTATAAATTATTTCTTTATTATCTTGGAAGAACTGACACTAATAATAATCCAAGAACTTTTCTCCAGGAGAATTATTAACTTTAGGTTTTCAAACTCAGAGCCAGCGAGGATACATTTCAACCAAGGAATGAAAACAAAATCAGTACAAATATGTGCGTGAAAAATATTTCAGGCTTTAGAGCTTCAATATTTCAGAAAGGTTGCTTCCCCACACAAAATTCTCTAACTTTGTATTGGTATACTTAATGTATTTGATTACCATACACTTCAGTTAGGAGTTTACAGTGACGCTTATTTTTAGGTAATTGTATTCTGACTCCCTTTTTTCATGGGTCCTGGCCTTGTATAATTTTGTCACACTTTTCATGTCATTGGGTTGCATATTTTATCTTAGGTAGGGCCACAGTTTGCAGCAAAGGGATGAGGAATTGGGGCCCGCACGTAAGAGTAGCTGAGTATAAGGTGCCTTTTATTAGACACCATCACACTTAATTGCCCCTTTCTCCTTTTCCTAATTTCTTCATCTTTTTCATGGCACACATGTTTACTGAATATCTATGCGTGCCATGCATGGAGATGGGACTGGGAAAATAATTTATTTCTTTGTGAAAGTTATACTAATATGACAAGCTAACTTCATTAGTTAAGCCCAAGGAATAAGCATTCATTCTAAATAATTATACAAAATCCTAGGAAACACTCAAAATGATGAGCATTTGCTCTCTGCATAAAAATGGTGAAATAGCTAAATTCAGTAGGTACAGAAAATCAAAGATTAAACATATATTATAGCACACAATACCAATTTTCAACAAGCTTCACACCTCTGAGTGTGGTCTGTTTCTCAGCCATGGAAGATATGACCAATAAAAATAATTAACTTCACATTGATAATGAATTGCCGAGACTTTCCTGAGAATTGCTTTATCAGCACTATGTGGAATAATAAATCAGCATTACTCATCACCAGCATGACTCAAAAACACTAGTAAACTTCTTTAATCTCCGTGACAATTTCCCCTTTATAATTAACCCTCATTAAAAGGCTGTAATTTTTTTTTGGAAAGGATCAGCAATGGCATAAATGCAACTAACAACAGCTGTAAAACAGGTGTTTGATGTTTGGTTTGTCATGAGTAATTCATCACTCATGGAGTGACTCAATTTTTTTTTTTACTTTTTCATTCTGTTCAATTAAATGATGAAATATCCTTAGGTTTATCATTTTTTAGTTGCTACATGCAAAGAGGTAGACATTTCTTTTCTACTGCAATAATAAAATCTGTTCTAAAGTTTTAAGAACTCTTTGTTATGTTCCATTAGGATATACCAATGGGGAACAAGATCTGCCTTGATTAAGTACCTAGTGATCAAATTGAACAATTCAAACACAAAAAACTAATAATGGTAATGGTTTATACTATATCGAAAATAAAACCTTTCCTGAGTCCATAGTAACATTTAAAAGAAAGAGATAAAAGAAAGCTCTTAGTTGCAGAAAAAATGGTAGCTAATAAACTTAGATATAACAATACAATGAGAAAACCACCAGTGACCTTTTCAGTTAGTAGTTCAATATTGATTTAGAAACAAATCATACATAGATGCAAAGAGCATTAAGTGAAATGTCACAGGAGGACAATAAGTTAATATATTTTCATAGTAGGAAGCCACAAGTTGCTTATTAGTTACAAATGGAAATACCTCTCTAATGAATAGCTGCAAAACACCCTCAACCCAGACTTCAAGCTCAACATGACCATAATGGCTCAGAGAGACACCATACATTTCAATGAAAGTACACATATTACATGTGCAAATTCTTAGAAAACAATGTTAATGTAAATCTAATCATTCCCATTTCACATAAATCAGAATATGGACATTCCTCAAGATAACCAACCTGGATATTTTAACACATCATCCTTATGAAAGAAGAATCATGGGGATATTTTGGATTAAAGAAAGATAAAGAGACCTAAAAATAAGTGCTGTAAGTCATCCTTAATAGGATCACAGAACACAAAAACATTTTACAGATTATTTGGAAAAATTTTGGAAAATTTGCATACAAACTTCACATAATTGTACCATTGCTGAGAATTTTGTATGGGATAACAATATGGAGATTTTGAAGAAGGATGTTCTTATTCTTAGGAGAAAGAGGATAGAGTATTTATGATTCAGTGTTAACCTATAAACATTTCAATTTCAAGTGTTTCAACAAAAACGGTGATATAGATGAAGGTATGGGTCCAGAAAATGTTTTAAAATAACATTTGAGGAAATGGTTTATTATTATATAATGCCACTCTCAGATTTTCTTAGGTGCTTGGAAACAAAATGCAGTCTTAAAATAGAGCGACCTTTTTTCATATCATAATTATTTTATAAATAAAGCAAATAATTTTAGTTTGTCTTTAAATGTTCATGAAAAATTGTCTATGTTTCAAATTCCCTGATAATCAAAGAATAGAAAGGGTTTTGGGAAAGGAAACAAGAAATAATAATGAAATTTTGTGATAAAATAAATATTAAGGAAGGAAAGATACTTGCATGATTGTCTACATTTTTAATCCACCTTTGCAACAAGCGCCTTGTATGCTTTATTTCTTACTTTATTCCAACTTCCTAGCATAGTGCTACCACAAATTCAGTGTTATACAGATATTTGAAAAAATGTAAAGCTATAAAAAGTGACTTTAAACACATGGTTTCCACTCATTAATTTCTTGTTTATATAGTACATTTGTTACTGTTAGAATTGACACAGTGTCAGTGACTAAAATCCATTCTTCATTTCAGATTATCTTCGTTTTAACCTAGTGTTCTTTTTATTGTGATCCAGGATCACATTCAAGTTACTATATATGAGGTACATCTAAATATCTTTAGATTACTTTAGTCTTTAAAATTTCTCAAACTTTCCTTGTCTTGGCTGATTTTCACAGATTTGAGAGGTACTTACTAGCTACTGAGTAGAATATTGGTATTTTTTTTCCTGCTATGTTTCTCCTGACTAGTCTGGAGTTATGGGTTGTGGCAAGAAGGTAATAGAGGAAAAAGTACCATTGCTCTCACATAAAATCAAGATTTCATGCAAACACAGTGCTTCTGCACTGTTGATATTAGCCTTGTTGGCCTGCCTGGAGTGGTAATCAACTGTGTCTGCACTGCAAAGTCGCTCACAAACCCCACATCCACATTGTACACTTTTGAAGGAAGTTATTGTGCACAACGGACACTAAGGCACTAGTGTTTATGTGCCAAATCCTTGAGAGAGAAAAGGCTGTAAAATATATTTGGCACTTTTCTGAACAGTAATGTTTTCTATTCGTTTCCCCTTATTCATACAATCATGTATGCAAGCCTGAACTTATGATTTTTCAAAAATAATTCGTAAAATCCAGTACTATGTTACTTATGTTTTCTATCAAAGTTTTCCAGCTTTGGCCATTTGAAGATCTCTCATTTGGCTTGTATATCACTTCTTTTGCTTTAAATTTTTTAAATAATTGTATTTGTCCGTGTTTACAGTTTATGTAGTTTATAAAGATCTTGGGGAGTGGTTACTTGTACGTATTGTAGTGTATGCACCGCTTCTTTGCTTCTTTTAACTCCTTTCACTTTCTTTCCTCTCCTTTCCTCTTCCTTCAGTTCCCCTATCCCATTTTTCATTCTTCTTGATAGTCCATGTTCTAGTTCATGTCATGGCATGCAATGTTTACACACTGGGGTTATGTTCCTGTACACAGCATATCTTTGTTTTTCTTATTTCCCCTTCCCCTCTTCATCATCCCTCACCATTTCCTTATTGCAAGAGATCCATCTCCTTGTCCCTTTCTATCCATCCTTTATCATCTTCACTGTACTTTGCCTCACTCAAATGATCGATACTATACGGTGTTTAAGATTATTTGGTTTCACTCTAAATTATGTTTTCCAAGTGCATCTTATTTTCCTACAAAAGGTTCAAATTTATCATTTTATAGCTGAGTAATATTATGTTATATATAGATACCACATTTTGTATCTAATTGTCCATTCGTGTGCATACAGGCTGCTTCAAGAATTTAACCATTCTTAATTTTGCTGTTAAAAACATTAGTATGCATGCATTGTTGTAGTCTGATGACTTAAGCTCTTTGGGGAAGATGCTTAGCAGGGGGATGGCAAGGTCATTTGCAATTTCTAATTTCAATTATTTGAGAAATGTCTATACTGATTTCCATAGTGGTTGTACTAGTTTAAATTTCCATGAACCATAAAGGAGGGTTCCTTTTCTAGCACAGCCACACCAGCATTTGTCCTTGTTTTGTTTCTAAATGATTGCCATTCTTTCTGGAATAAGATGGAATCTTAGCATTGTTTTAATTTGCAGTTCTCTAATGGCCAGAGATGTTGAACTTTTAAAAATATTGTCCTTGTTTTGTTTCTAAATGATTGCCATTCTTTCTGGAATAAGATGGAATCTTAGCATTGTTTTAATTTGCAGTTCTCTAATGGCCAGAGATGTTGAACTTTAAAAAATATATATATTTTTTTTCATTGAGTTTATTGGTACATTTTAGGTATACAGTACAGTTACATTCATCATTGGGATCTTGTACCTTTACATGACAGGTATTGGTTCTCATTTTTCCCCTTATCCCTGCCCTCCCTTCACCCCCCTCCCTTTCCTATTTACAAATACTTTATTTTCATTTTTTCATTTTCTCATATTTTTTATATATCTGTTGATCATTTGTATTTCTTCTGCCTTGAAGTGCCTGTTTATTTCTTTTATCAATTTATTGACTCTTGGTCTTTAATTTTAACTGGTTAAACTTTTTTGAATTATTTGTATATTCTAAATATTAGTCCTCTGTCTGAGGCTGTCAAAAATGTTCCCAGTCTATAGATGCTCTCTTCACTCAGTCGATTGATTCTTTTGCTGTACAGAAGCTTTTAAGTCTGATATAATCTTATTTGTTGATTCTTGCTGCTATTTCATATGCAATTGAAGTTCTGTTTAGAAAGTCCTTTCCTATACCTATGTCTTCCTCAAGTGTTTTCCCTATTTTATCTTCCAGTAAGCTTAATGTTTTTGTTTAAATGTTTACAACTTTGATCCATTTTGATTTTAATATATGATGAGAGATACGTGTCCAGTTTTGTTCTTCTGCAAACAGATAACCCCCCAGCATGGTGCTGGATGTAGACATTTGTATACCATGGGGACATGGTGCCAATGTGACCTTCCACTCCTATGTAACTCAGGCTGAATCTGGCCTCTAACTACATGAGCTGGGTCCCTGTTCACGAGCTCCAGCCCCTCAGCAGGACTCCCTCTGGCCTGCTTTCGAACCACCAGCTGTCTCCTGTGGCTGTCCTTCCCTCATCCACTCTGGGAACATGGCAGTGTGGAGTATTGCTTAGTGCCAAGAGGCTGCTCTGGGACCCAGATTTGAATGTTGAGCTTTTCCCCCAACTGCATTTCCACCAGCTCCTTTCCCACAATTGTGGTGGCCGGCTATGGACTGAAGCCATTCACTAAGTACTCCATGCAGTATTCCATGCTTTACTTGCAAGTTCCAATTGCCTCTGATTCTCTGTCTTCAGACGGTTCTATCTTCCTTGTGAAATATTTTGCAGATGTCTCTGAACAGTGTTCTTTGGGTTGGATTGGAATTTTCAAAGCAGAATTCAGACATGGCTAGCACAATATGTAGTTAATTCATCTCTACGTCTCTTTCCCTTATAATAGATTCTCCTCTTCTTTGTGTTTCTTGTTGATGTTTTCTGATTCTCTCCAAAATGACTCCTCCTCCACTCACACGTGTTGGATCTTGCCGATCATTCCTTCTCTTTCCTCATCTATTATGATGTGACTCGTCCTCTAGTCAGCCATGTCGAACCCCCTATTCTGGACTTTTGCCTCATCCAAGATCGAGTCCAAGATTGAGTCGATTGTTTGGCTGGCACTTCTGCTGTCCCAACTAGAGGGAAAACAGTGCAGACCCAGCTCTAAGCTGGAGTTGGTTTAGACCAGGGGTGGAATCCACAGTTATAAAATTGCTCAAGGACCAGCTCACAGGTCTGAATTTCCTGCCGGGACTGCAGCTCTGAACATTCCTCTATATCACTTCAATATAACCCTATTGAGATTTTTTTTCAGCACTGTCTATATTCTGGTATTTTTTATTCTGGTATTCCACCAAAAGATTATACAATGCATCATTTATCCATTGCCTTATTAACAGAAATTTGGGACAGTTCAAGGTTTGATGATTATGAATAAAGCCACTATAAATATTAACATGCAGCGTGGTTTGTGTGGACATACATTTTCAAATAAATTAGCTAAATACATAGAGCCTGACTGCGGGATCATTCAGTGAGACTACTTTTAGTATTCAGAAATTTAACTGCCTTACAAAAGTGGCTGTATACCCATTACATTTTTTTAAAAAAGAACAAACCTGCTCTGTAGATTTAGCATTTGCACATGAATTACGTATTCATGAAAATGTAATCATTAATAACTGAAGTTTGAATAAGGTATATTTCAGGCTTGACCCTTGGGACATTCATCACAGAATGGTGCCAACACCCTCAATCCTAGTTCCTCTACCAAAACATCAGCCTTTGAGGCAATTCGAACTGCAGCCTAATGATATGGCATGGCCTGTTGCATTAAAAAAAAAGTTCTAGAGTCCCAGTACACATATATTGCCAGCTTCTGGGGAAGTGGAACATTATGTATTACGGGAGGGCCTTGACACTTTCCAATCTGTTTGCAGCAGATAAAATAGCAGTCTTTTGGTTGTATGGAATCCACTCTGCTAGCTCTCATCTCAGGGGAAAATGAAAATTGGTATTTCTCAGGTGTGAATCTTAAATCTAATAAAGAGGAGGACTATTAGGGTTTAGATCTTTATCCCCCAAAGTATGATGCTTTGGTGTGATGGGTTTAGGACTGAAGGTTTTTGGGCTGCAGAAATCCCCACTGTCCTTTCTTTCCCCTAAGCAGGTCATAGAAACTAGAATTGTCTCTCCCCAAACAAGGTGAAATGCTCAACAAAGTCACATTCTCTAAACTTCTACTGAAGATATTCATGAGAAAGATGTCCCATACACAGAAGAAGGAATGCCCCAGGTAGAACACAGAGAATAATCTTAATAAATAGGTCTGCTGAAATTCTGCCTAATTTATTATTATTAGATCAAAACCCCTTTTGGATGCCTACGTTCCTCTATAACTATCGACTTTCTTTCATCAGACTTAGCATAAAAACACCAAGTTTTCCCTAGATCACTGGAATTTCATTATTTATGAAGGTTCCCATGTCACATAAAACTTTTTTTCCTAAATAAATGTGTATGCTTTTCTCCAGGGCAGTGTTTTGACATAGTTATTAACAATTGTTCATTTCAAGACTGAACACGTGTTTTCCAAAACCAAGACCACAGGATTTAAATATTTACTATATTTTTAAAATTTAACATTTATTGAAAACATTTAGAAATTAAGATAGTATTGTTTTAATGGGTGCATTTAGCTTAATTTCCTATGGACAAAAGTTGAAGTATTCAAAGTAAATAATTATGAGTTCACAGATATAAAAAATAGAAAATAAAAGTTCTGAAACTGATATCAATAATATTGTGCACCAGGAGATTCTAGAGATCTTATCCCAATAGAAACAATGCTATTGATAATATTCTACAATGGAAATGCCTCTGTGGGAATCCAGGAATCTAGAAGAGAGATTTTAGCATCCCGGTAGAGGAAAAACTCAAGAAAAAGCTCATGAAGGAGGATAAAAACAGTTTGACTTTAAACATATCACTTTTCCAACAAGACAGCATAACTCACTGCCAAGGTATATTTTCTACTCCTGTGATTTCTCTCAGGGAGTTGGGGGAGAGTAAGAAAGAGGAGCACCAGTTTTTCCACCATTACAAAGTGTTGCTCAAGAGGTCCACGACTGCATTCCTCCACCCAGATTACTGCAGAAATGGACATAGCTGAATGGAGAGGTAGGAGCAGGAAAATGGGTTGAGGGCTCATCGATGTGAATCTTAAAAGCCAAAGATCCTATTAGCAGAAGCACATCCAGCCGTCCTATGGGATGCTTCATCTCTAGGCTCTAAACTCAACTGGATGATATACTAGCCCCAGAACTTCTTTCCCATCCCTTACAACCAAGGACACCATTGGAAAAGCGGTCTCTCCAGTTTTTTTAACTCTTTCTTTTTTATTAATACATTTTTACCATATGCAATGAAACAGATCATGGGCAATTTGTACCTGTGTATAATATATATTTAATTCTTTTTTTTCCAATTCTGCTCTTCTTCCTTCAACTTATTTTATCCCTTCGTTTGAAAAAAGTGTTTCCAATTTTCCACCATTCTGTTTGTTTAAAAAATCCCTTTTCCTGTCTTTCCTTTCATTCTCCTCCCTCCCTTGTTCTTCCCATTTAAACTAGTTATTCATAGTTTCTAGTATCTATCCTCAATATTTCTCTTTATTTAAACTTTGGGTTACTCACATAAGAGAAATAATACAATATTAAAACTTGTAGGTCTGATTTACATCACATAAGATTATGGTCTCGAGATGTATTCATTTACCTAAAAATGTCTCGCTTATTCTTTTTTATGGCAGAGTGGTACTCCACTGGGTATAAACACTATCTTTTCTTTATCCATTCATCTGTTAATAGGCATATGGGCTGTTTTCAAGGTTTATTATAAGATGTATTCCTGTAATCATGGGTATGCATGTATCATTGTAGTGTGATGCTTTTACCTCTTTCGGGATGACACATAGAAAGGGAACGCCTGGGTCAAATAGAACCTCTAGTTTTAGTTTGGTTTTTTTTTGTTGTTTGTTTGTTTGTTTGTTTGTTGGTTTTTTTTTTCTGGTACCAGGGATTGAACTCAGGTCCTTGTGCTTGCAAGGCAGGCCACCGAACCTCTGAGCTAAATCCCCGGCCCTCTAGTATTAGTTTTGTAATTTCCATATTGGTTTCCATAGTAGTGCAAATTTACACTATCAGCATCAATGTAGAGAAGCACGACTGTTCCCCCACAGCCTTGCTCGACCTTGTTGTTGATTGATTCCTTGATAATAGCCATTCTTTCTGTAGTGAGATAGAATCTCTGTGTTGTTTTCATTTGCATTTCTTGAATGACCAGTGGTGTTGAACATTTTTTCAAATATTTATTTGCTGCTCATACTTTTTTCTAAGTATCTATTCATTTCAAATTCTTATTTTTGAATTGGATCTCTAAATTTGTGGGGTTTAGTTCATTTCTATATATATTATAGATAATAATCGTCTATCTAAAGAGTAGCTGGCAAAATTTTTTACTGTTATGTGACTTATCTCTTCACTGTGATGGTGGTTTCTTTTGCTATGCAAAAGCTTTTTAATTTGATGTAATTCCATTTGTTGATTCCTTGTAATAGTTCCTGTGCAGTCAGGGTTCTGTTCATAAGCTCTTTGCCTATTATCTGTTTCCAGGAGTTTGATTTATTCTATCATCCAGCAGGTTGTCTCTATTTTAACATTGAGATCTTTGATACATTTTTATTTACATTTAGTATGAGACATGGATGTAGGTTCTTTCTTTGGCATATGAAAAGAGAAATTTCCCAGAACAATTTATTAAAGAAGCTATCTTTCTTCCAGTGAAGGTGCTTGGAACTTTTGTCAAAAATAAGGTAGCTGAGTGTGCTTGGAAATGTTTTTATATCTTGTATTCTGTTCCATTGATCCTCAAATCTGCTTTTTCTTTTCAAGCACCATGTTGTTTTTATCACTGTAGCTTTGTAGTATAACTTCAAGTAAGAAATTTTTATTCCCCCCACAAACACACCTTGCTTTTTTTGCCTAGAATTGCTTTTGCTCTTCTATGTCTCTTTTGCTTCCATATGAATTTTAAGATTGTTTTCTCTGTTCCAGTGAGGAATGCCATTGGTATTTTGAATGAGTTAGTATTAAATCTATATAAAAGTTTTGGAAGTATGGCCACTTTCACTATATTTGTTCTGCCTATCCAACAAAAAGGGATATTTTGCCATTTTATGACATCATTTTCAATCTCCTTTTTCAGAATATTATAGTCTTTAATGTAGAGTTCTTTCACTTCCTTGGTTAGACTGATTCCTTAATATTTCATTTTAGATACTATTTTTGAAAGGTGTTATTTTCCCAATTTCTCTCTCAGTGTGTTTGTTACTTATGTACAGAACACTTGATTTTTTAAATGTTGACTTTGAATCCTGCTATGCATCAAATTTTATTATTAACTCCAGGAGTCTTTTGTTGAGGTTTTGGGGTCTTCTACATAGAGGATCATATCATTAACAAATAATGATAATTCAACTTTTTCCTTTCATATATATACATATATATATACATGTATATATACATATATGTATGTATACATATATGTATGTGTATGTGTGTGTGTGTGTGTGTCTCTTCACAGCAGACTCTGAAGCTTATATATTTCCTTTATTTCTTTCTCTTGTTTAATCGCTCTAGTTAGTGTTTTTAGAATTTATATTGAACAGGAGAGGTGATAGTGAACATTCTTGTTTTGTTTCTCATTTTGGAGAGAAAGTTTTCAGTTTTGCCCATTTAGTTTGATGTTGGCTTTTGTCTATCATAGATAGCTTTTATCAGTTTGAGATAATGACCGTCTATTCCAATTTTCTTTAGTTTTTTTTTCCATGAATTGGTGTTGTACTTTGTCAACTGTTTTATCAGCAACTATGAGATGATCCTACTTTTTTTTCTTAGTTCTTTTAAAATTGTGTATTACATTCATTGGTTTTTATATGTTGAACTATCACTGCCTCTCTGGGATGAATCAGACTTTGTCATGGTGTACAACCTTTTTGATGATTTGCTGTATTCTGTTTGCCAGTACAGTAGTATCTTGGTTAATGAACTTAATTTAATCTATGATTTTAGAAAACATGGCCATGTTTATGTTTTTGTGTGAAACACACATGGTTGTGTTTGTCACTCAATGTAGAGTTTGCAAACAAAAACAAAATTTTGCTGAATGCTTCAGTTTGGAAACCAAATTCTTTGCAAACAAAATCATTTGTGAAATGAGGTACCATTCTGTCTTATTGAGAATTTTTTACATCTATGTTCATTAAAGAGATTGGCTTATGTTTTCTTTTTTGCGTGGTTACTGTTCAGGTTTTGATGTCGGGGTAATGCTTGCTTCCAGGAAGAACTTTGAAGGTATTGCTTCTCTTTGAATTTCAGTAAAGATTATAAGGAGTAATGATGTTAGATCTTTTAGAATTCAGCAGTGAATCTCTCAGGACCTGGGCTTCTCTTCATTGGTGTTTTTTTCATTTCTTTGACTTATATTGGATTGTGTTGAATTTTTCTATCTTCTTGATTCAGTTTTGGTAGGTAATATATGTCTAGCAATCTATCCATTTCTTCTGAATTTTCCATTTTATTGGAGCACAGTTTTCGCAAAGTAGGTAACAATGATATTCTGGATTTCTACAGCATCTTCAACCCCTCCAGCCCACCCTACATGCAAAAGCATCAGAATTTGGATCTTTTCTTTCCTTGTTTTGATAAGATTGGCTAGGGATTGTCTTTTATTTAATCTTTCAAAGAGCCAACTCTATAATGCATTGATTCTTTGTATTGGTTTGAGTTTTTAAGTCTTAATTTCCCATTAATTTCTGTTCTGAACTTTATAATTTCTTTCTTGTACTAGCTTTGAGTTTAACTTGCTCTTCTTTTTCCAGAAACTTGGGGTTTAATGTTAGTTTATTTATTTGAGATCACTCTGTTTTCTGATGTGGGCATTCACTGTTATAAACTCCCCCTTTAGAACGGCTTTGTGTCCCATAGGTTCTGGGAAATCATATTGGCATTATTGTTTACTTCAGAAATTGTCTAATTTCCCACTATCTGCCTCCCAAGTGCAAGGTCCCAAGATTGATCTTTGGTTAAAAAAAAAAGGTTAATTTCTTCTTTAATTTCAACTCCGACAATTTGCTATTCAAGAAGTTGTTATTTAATATCACTGTGTTTATGTAGTTTTTGTGGTTTCTTTTACCATAGATTTCCATTTGCACTATGGTCCAATAAAATGCATGGGATAATTTTAATTCTTTTTCATTTACTTAAGCATGTTCTTGTATGTGGTCTATTTTGGGGAAAGTTCCATGTATACTGCTGAAAAGAATATATATTCTGTTGTTGTTTGGTGGAGCATACTGTAGATTACTATTAAGTCTATCTGTTCAAAGTTTTGGTTGAATTCTGATATACCTTTATTGATTTTCTCTCTAGTTGATCTGTCTATTTGTGACAGAGTGGTGTTGAGGTCACCAATTACAATAGTGTTAGTGCATATCTGATTTTTCATATCCATTACTGTGTGTTTTATACAGTTGGGTTTGTTGGTATTTGGTGTGTATATATTTATGATTGTTACTGCTTCCTGTTTAATTGTCCTAACAAGTACTGTATATCCATTAACATTTGTCTTATATAGGTGAATATGCTGGTATTTAGTACATATATATTTCTGATTGTTATGTCTTCCTCTTGGATTGTTTCCTTAAAAAGGATGTAGTGACCTTCTTTCTCTTCTGATCAGTCTTGGCTTGAAATCCACTTTGTTTGCAATTAGAATAGCTACTTCTGCTTTTTTATGGGTTCATGTTGCAGGGAGTATTGTTTTCTATCCTTGACTTTCATAGATTAAGTTCTCTTTGAGTTAAATATTTTTCTTGTATGCAGCATATTGTTGGGTCTTGTTTTTCTTCATACATTTTGCCAATTGTTTTTCTTTTGGTAAATTAAGACCTTATTACCATCATTTTCCTGTTGTTGGTTCCTTTTTTTCCTCTATTTATTTGCTTGTCTTGCCTTGTGGAATCATTCTATTTGAATTTTTGGAATTGTTTTCATTGGCCTTTTCTAAGACATCCTTGAGAACTTTTTGGAGTGCTGGTTTGGCAGTCATGAATTTCCTCAAGGTCCTCTTCATCATGTAGGTATCTTACTTTGCCATCAATTTTAAAAGATAATTTTGGTGGGTACATCAATCTGGACTGGAGTTTGCTTTCTTTCAGGGACTGAAATACTTCATTTCAAACTCTCTCTGACTTTAGGGTTTGTGTTGAAAGGTCTGATGTAATTCTGATGGGTTTTTCTTTGTGGGTGATTTGTTTCTTTTCTCTGACAGGTTTTAAGATTTTGTTCTTGTATTGAATTTCTGGAATATTGACTATAATATAGCGTTGTGTGTACTTTGTTTTTTTTTTTGTTTTGTTTTGTTTTGTTTTCATTATGGCTATTTGGAGTTTCATATGCCCTATTTATCTATATGTCAAATTCTTTTTCCATGCTTGGAAAGTTTTCTGCTATTTCTCTTGTGAACAGGATTTTTGTGCCCTTTGTGCTATCTTCTGATATTTCATTGATTCCAATTAATTTTAGATTAACCTTTTTGCATATTGTACAAGCTGTTGGACTGATTTTTCATGGTTCTGTGCTATTTTTGTTTTGTTTTTGTTTTTCTGTACTGGGGATCAAACTCAGGTCCTTGTGCTTGCAAGGCAGGTGGCAGAACCACTGAGCTAAATCCCTGGCGGTTCTGTGCTATTTTTAAGAAATCTCTCATTTGATGATTATCGATCACAACCTTATCTTTGAGATCTGATATTCTATCTTCACAATTGTTGGCTCTGTTGTTCATACTCTGAATAGATTGTTTAATCTCCTGGATTTCTATTTTATGGAATCCAGTTCTTTTCTATGTTGGGCATTCATTGTTTCTTTGTCTTGTCTTAGCTCCTCTATATTTTTAATTTTATCTACTCTAGATTCACCAACCATTTCATTCAATATGGTCATCATCTCTTTATTTACCTTTGTCATTATATCTCCTTAGATTTCATTAAGAGCCTCATTCACCTGCTTTGTTACTTCTGCTACCAACATTTCAGAAATTTCAGCTATGTGAATTTTGATTTCTTTCCCATTAATGTCCCTTGGATTTGCTCTGGGGGAGTTTGGAGTTTGGAGATGTATTTTGTTTCCATGTTTTTTCATTATCTATTTGTCTGTTTCTATTCTGCTTTGAGGCATGCAAATTGCTTTTGGTGGGTAGCTTTATTACCAGTATTGAGCTTTTTTAAAGGAATGACTACTTTTCTGAGATGTCTTCTAGCCATAGGTAGCTTTTGGCCTATATTGTTCTCTTCGTTGTCTTTTTTCATCTCCCATTGCTCTTCCTGGCTTCAGACCCTATGCTGTGTGGGTCATGGCATATATACATTTATATTTGAAGCAAATGTCAAAACTAAAAACTTACTATTGCCATTTCATAATTTTTTATTATTTGATTCTATCTTGGTGTCTTCCTTTGTGATTTGAAAATTATAAATGCTATGCTTTAATTCTTTTATCTTCATATTTATGTCTATTTATATTTATGTAACATTACCACAATCTTCATGTCTTACATTGCTTAATTTTAAATAATCTATTTCTTTTTTTCTTTTTCATCGTGGGTAAATGGTATGGATATGGATACATGATGAAAAAGACCAATATTATTCTCTTTTTCTGTACCAGGGATTGAACTCAGGACCTTGTACTTGTGAGGCAGGAGAAGGCACCACTGAGCTAAATCCCCAGCCCAAGACAAATATTATTTTTGACAGCTGGGACTAGGCAGGACCATAGCCTGATGAGCTAATGACTGCCTGGCATCTAGTACACTCTTTATTTATAGTGTAGGACAAATAAGAGAAAAGGTGGGGTAGCTAGTGCCATGAGGCTCACTTGGCCTAGGTTGAATGTGATTTGCTTGTGATCTGGGCATGCACACAAAGGTAACATGGAAGAAGGATATGTAAAGCAACTGTCTCCTAGGGCTGTGCCATCCATGGTCTACAATATTAGTCAAGCAGACTGTGTCATTTTGACTAACTAGTCTATGGAGGAGAAAGGGAGTAGGGATTAGGTGAAAGGCCATCTTCAGGCAGATATAATTTTCCAATCAAAAGATATAGGTGGGGCTGGGGATTTAGCTCAGTGGTTCTGCCGCCTGCCTCAGAAGTGCAAGGCCTGAGTTTGATCCCCAATACTCCCCCGTAAAAAAGATATAGGTGGCTGAATGGATAATGAAACAAGACCCAGGGCTGAGGATTTAGCTCAGAGGCACTGAGCCTGCCTTACAAGGTCAAGGTCCTGAGTTTGATGCCTGGTACCAAAAACAAACAAACAAACAAACAAACAGAAACAAGACCCAATTTTACGCAGTCTACCAGAGACTCATCTCATGTTTGAAGGTTTATGTAAGCCAAAGGGAAGGGCTGGCAAAATATTCCATGGAAATGATAATCAGAGGGAAGTGGAGATATATCAGATGAAATAGACTAAGTAAAAAACTGTAAGCATTGATAAAGAAGGCTATTACACAATGACAAATTGGTTGACTTACCAAGAGCATATAAAAATGCAGTTATATAAGAAGCAACTAACATTGATTATCTACATATGTGAAGAAAATGTTAACAGAGTAAAAGGGATTAACAGTCAGGAATATAATAGTAGAAAACTAGATTATGCCACATTAAACTTTGGATAGACCATCCAGAGAAAATGAATAATGAAAAACCAGAATTAAACACCAAGACAAAATGGTGCTAACAAATATATGTAGAACATTCCACTCAACAGAATACACATTTTTAACAAATGCATGGAACATTATCCAAGATAGATCGTGTTAGGCCACAGAACAAGTGCCAACAATACATATATAGGAAACTGTAATAATCAAAGCAGTATGACACTGTCACAGAAACAGATAAATAACAATGGAATAGAACAGAGAGCTCATAAATAAACTTACCAACAAAAAGTAAATAACCAATAAAATGAAAATAAATCCTATACAATGGGAGAAAATGTATACCTACAATACATATGATTAAGAATTCACAATAAAAATATAGGAATAATTCCTATGACTCAGTACTATAAAACAAAGAAAACAAAATATTCAGATGTCCCAGTGTTTACTAAATGAGGGGCCGCGGATTTGGCTCAGTTGTTCTGCCATCTACCTCACAAGCACAAGGTTGAGTTTGATCCCTGGTACTACACACACACACACACGCACACACATGGCTTAAAAACTGAGCAAAAAGCCCTCAAAAAAAGTTTTTTCATAAAGATACACAAACAACCTTATGGGGCTGGGGATTTATCTCAGTGGTTCTGCTCCCTACTTCGCAAGAGCAAGGACCCAAGTTTGAGCCCTAGTACAAAACAAAACAAAAAATCCTTATTGTCTGATATTCATTTACATTGAAATTATCACCACAATCAAGCTAATTAATGCTCATCACTTTGTAACCTTTCATAGTCCTCTCTTCTTTCTCTCTCTGTCTCTCTCTCCTCTACCCCTGAATCGAGGAAACATAAGTTGTACACTCTTAGCTAATTTCAAGTATATGGTAAAGTTTTGTTACCTGTAGGTCTCATGTGCCTCATTCTCTTTGGGCTGCTATAACAAGATCACCATAGAACAAGAAATATATTTCTTCACTTGATCTTAGCCGAAAGTTGGAGAAGCGATGAGATTTATTTCTTAAAGTTCAAGCAGCTGAAATGTTCAAAACAAACTACTAGGAAAGTAGGAATTACATTAGTGATTACATTTTTTGACTCATAGCTGGTTGCCTTCTCCCTATGCTCTCACCTGGCAAAAAGGTGTAGGTAGCTTTTGTGGCTTCTTTTTTGTGAATGCATTAAGCTAGCTATTGAAAATTGTATTCTCAAGATCTAAGTAGCTCAAAAAGATAATATTTCCTAATACAATCATGTTGAGAATTACTTTTTTTTTTGAGACAGGGTCTCATTATGTAGTTGAGACTGACCCGGAACTCACTATGTAGCTCAGAATGGTCTTGACCTCACAGCGATCCTCCTGCCTCAGCTTTCCAAATGCTGGGATTATAGCTGTGCACCACCATGCCCCGCTGAGCATTAGTTTTTAACATATGAGTTTGGGAGGTACACAAATAGCACCATGGTATATATTAAATGTGTCCAACTTAATTAATCTTACATAATAGAAACATTTCTGCCCTTGGCCAATATCTCTCCTTACCTCCCTCCCTCTGAATATGGAATTAATGTCCCTTGAAAGTCTCTAGACTTTCATGTTTATTGTAGCATTATCCATAATAGTTAAGATATGAAAATAACCTAAGTGTCCATTAATAAAAAAATGGTTAAAAACAAATACACCCATGTACACAGATTGAATTGTTTTTTAATATTAAGGAATAATGAAATTCTGTCATTTGTGACAATATGGAATAGACACAGAAAGACCTGGTAGGAGGATGCTTGCCCCAGCTGACACATATAAGAGCCCCTAATTATCTTGACTAAAATCAAAATACTCCTTCTTTTGGTGAAGGGCTGTTGTGGAGTAGTTCTTAGGGCTTGTCAATATCCAACTGACATTTAATATTATTGCTGTCACTTAATTTATTACCATAGACAAAGTAATATACTAGTAGCTGACAAATGGTTTTCTCTCTATATCAATACGTGGAATGCCTGGGAATGTCATAAACAATACTGTGTGTCACCGGCCCCCCAAGAATGGGGCACTGGGCCAAAGAATGTGCAAACTCCAGCATCAGAACATACAAACAAAAAAACAAAAAAACACAAAATGACTAGGCAAAAATATACATCTAAAAACTCCCAATTTCCTCAAAATTGGTACACGGTTCACTGAGGAAAAGAAAATCATAAGCTACAGAGCAGATAGCTCTGAAAGGGTACTGTAGAAGTAAGACAGTTCTATAAGGTGCTTAGTGAATTCAATGAAGAAAGATATAACTAACCACATAATGATCATAATAAAATCAATGATCTGACAGTCTAGAGAAGACACTAATAAACAGCTAGTAGAGCTAAAGAAATAGAAGCAAAACATGAATGTCCATCATAGAAAGGAATGAGAGTCTATAAGACTTCCAAACAGAAATTCAGGAGATTAAATATGTGTCTGGAAGTATGAGTAGCAGAAGTGACCAATGTGAAGGCAGATTGTCAGGCATAGGGGACAAGGCTGAAGTTAATGATTAAAGACAAATACCTTAAGAAAAACAAGGGAATATGAAGAATGGATGTGTCAGATCCTAAAGAGATCTAATATGAGAGTAATTGCAATTAGCAAAAAATCAGAAGACAGCACAAAAGAAGAAAACTTTCCTGATGTGGGAAAATAAGTTAACATACAGATAAGTGAGGTATATTCAACCTAGAATAACTAAGATGAGAAAAAAAAACTATTCCATGCTACATAATATTAAATTAGCAGAAATACAGCACAAGAACAGAATCTTAACAGCTGTTACAGAAAAAGAATGAATCACCTATAAAGGAAAGCGTATTATATTACAAGAGTTTTTGCAACACAAAATTAAGGTAAGACAAGTGTGGAATGAAGTATTTCAAGTTCTTAAAGAAAACAACTTCTGACCCAATCTGTTTTATCCTGAAAAGTTATTTATCAAAATTGATGGAGAAATAAGATATTCTCTCACATTAAAAAAAGCCTAAAGAAATTCATGACCACCAAACTTCCACTCAAAAAAAATTCTCAAATATATCTTAGAATGAAACAATGAAGTTAGCAATGTCAAAAATCCCAATAAAATGAATACATCAGATAGGGCTACCACTTAGCAAGAAGGGAAAGAAAGTTGAATAGCAATCAGAAATTAATATGATGACAGGAATATGTCAATACCTATCAAATATAACTATCAATGTAAATGGACTCAACTCATAAATCAATAAGCACAAATTAACAGAATGGATGAAGAATCAAAACCCAACTGTATGCTATATACAAGAACACATTTAATATTAAAAGAAATTCATGGACTAAAAGTGAAAAGTAGGAAAACAATATTCCATATAACAGGAATTGGAAAACAATCAGAAGCATCATCCTATTTTCAGATAAAGAAAGTTTCAATCCAATAGTTGATTTTATAAAAGGCAAAGGACATTACATATTGGTTAATAGAACCATTCAACAGAAAGAGAGAACAATTATAAACATATATGCACCAAACCATGTGTACCCAAGTTAATGATATAAACTCTATTGGACATAAAAAGTCAGGTAAACATCAATACAATTTTAGTGGTGGATCTCAGTACCCCCTATCACAAATAGACAGATGAACTAAACAAAAAAAATCAAAAAAGAAAGTGATGTGGGTTGATTCAATATTTTGAACAAATGGGCTTAATAGATATATAGAGTGTTCCACCCAACAACAAAGTGCACATTATTTTTAACGCACATGGTACTTTCTCTAAAAAAAAATATACCACATATAGTAAAGCATGTCTAAGCAAATGCAAATTAAATAAAAGTTTACTGTATAAATTATCAGATCACAGTGCAATGAAACTAGAAATCATAGCAAAGGAACCACAGAAACTATGCAAACACATAGAAATTAGCCAACACACTCTTGAATAATCAATGAGTCACAGAGGAAATTAAGGAAGAAATAAGACAGTTCCTAGAATTATATCATAATGCCTGTAGAACATACCAAACTTTGTAGAACACAATGAAAACAGTCCTCTGAGTCAAGTTTATAGTGGTAGATGCCATATCAGAAAAATTGAATGACTACAAATAAACAACCTTATAATTCATCTCAAGGTCTTAGAAAAACAAGAAAAATCCAAACCCAGAACTTGTTCAAGGAGAGAAATTATAAAGAAAAGAGCGGAAATACATACAAAGAATCAATGAGGGCCAGGCATGTAGCTTAGTGGTTCTGCCACCTGCCTCACAAGCACAAGGTCCTGAGTTCAATCCATGGTACCAAACAAAAAACAAAAACAAAAACAAAAAAACAAAAGCAATGACTTGAAGAGCTGGATCTTTGAAATAAAAAATAAGAAAAACCTTTAAGCAATCTCATGGGAAAAGAAGAGACATAAATTAATAAATTTGTGCACCTAGAAATGAAAATGGTGCAATCCAGAAATTTATTAACAAATAATCTAGAAAATAATTAGCAAACCACTTCACAAACATATGTGCCCCAAAAATTGGAGAACTCAGAAGAAATGTAGAAAGTCCTAGACACATATGAATTAACAACACTGAACCTAGGACACTTAAAGATCTTGACCAATCCAATTGCAGGTAATGAAATTGACCCAGTAATTAAAACCTACCAACTAAGGAAAACTCAGGACCTCACAAACTCACAGCCAAATTTTCAAAGAATTTCAGAGAAGATCTAACACCAATGCTCCTTAAACATTTTAATAAAACTGAGAGAGAAGAAATCCTTCCAAAATAATTCTCAGATGCTAACGTTATCCTGATTCCAAATCTAGACAAGGATTCAACTCAAAAAGAACTATATACCAATTTCTCCAATAAGCACAGATGCAACAATCCTTACCAAGATACTAGCAAACATCAAAAGATCATACACGATGACCAAACAGACTTCATCCCAGGTGTGCAAGGATAGTTCAACACATGCAGATCAATAAATGTAATTCATCACATAAAGAGAAGCAAGGACAAAAATTACATAATCATCTCACTAGATGCAGAAAAAGCCTTTGACAAAATACAACAGCCATTAATTATTTTTAAAAATCCGTGAAGAAAATAGGTATAGAAGGTCTCTATTTTAACATGGTAAAAATGTATTTATGATCAACCCACTGTCAACATCATATTAAATGGGGAAGAGCTGAAAGCCATCCCTCTAAAGTAAGAAATGAGACAAGAATGTCCATTATCATGACTTCTGTTCAACATAATCCTTGAAAAATTAGCCAGAGAAGTCAGAATAAAGTAAAAATATTATTATAATGGTACCTCACTTCAAAAATGTTTATGAACAATTTGGCCTGGCAAAACTTTGTTTGTTTGCAAACTCGACACCAGGGAGTTGGGGTTAAACATGACTATATCCATACTTCCTGCACAAACACAATGTGACCATCTTTTCCAAAATCATGGAACAAATCAGTCTTCAACTGAAGTAACACTGATTTTTAGATGACATGATCCTTTATTTATAATACCCAAGAATCTCCACCAAAAGACTCCTAGATTGATAAGCAAATTCAGCAGCATAGCAAGGTACAAAATAAACACAAAAAAATAAATAGCATTCTTATACACTATTAATGAACTCACTGAAAATCAAGGGAAACAATACTTTTCACACTACCAAAAATATTAAATACTTGGGTATTAACCTAACTAAGTAAATGAAAGACCTATACAATGTATATTATATCAAACTGAAAAAGGAAATTGAGGACATGAGGAAATGGAAAGTCTCTCATTCCTGGATAGGCAGAACCAACATAATCAAAATGGCTATTATCAAAACTGATATACAGATTTAATGCAATCCCAATAAAAAAAAGCCAATGTCATTTCTCACAGAGCTATAGAAAAATATGCTAAAATTTATATGGAATGGGAAAAAACTCAGAATAGCAAAAGCAATGCTAACAAAATCAAAACAGGTAATATCACAATCCCAGGCTTGAAGTTATATTACAAAGCTATAGTGAATAAAACAGTATGGTACTGGCACAAAAACAAACTTGTAGATAAATGGAAGAGAATATAAGAAATAAAAATAACCCCAGTCACATACAGCTATTTGATATTGACAAAGGATCCAGAAACATACACTGGAGGAAACATAGCCTCTTTAGTACATGGTGCTGGGAAAACTGGATACACACAAAGAAAACTGAGTCTAGACCCATATATCTCACCATACACAAAACTAAAATCAGAATGGAGCAAAGATCTAAATGCTAAATCTGAAACATTTAATCTGCTGGAAGATAAAATAGGTACAAGTCTTGAAGACACAGGAGTGCACAAGGACTTTCTGAACAGAACCCCAATGGCACAATAAATAATAGCAAGAATCATGAATGCATCCAGGTCAAATTAAAAAAAGCTTATGCAGATCAAAGGAACAGACCAATATTGTGAAGAGACAATCTACAGAATAGGAAAAAAATTTCTACCTACTCCACAGACAGAAAACATACATTAAGAATGTACAAAGGACTAAAAAGATAGACTCCTAACATAAAAGACTTAATAATAAACTGTGCAACTGAAATAAATAGGTACTTCTCAGAATAAACAAATGGCCAATAAATAAAGGAAGAAAATGTTCATTATCACTAGCCATCAGAGAAATGCAAATTAAAACTGCATTGAGATACCATATTACCCCAGAAAAATGACTATCTTTTAAAAATCCAAAGATAACAAATGCTGACAAAGGTATAGGGAAAAAGGAACTCTAATACATTTTTGTAGGAATGTAAACTAGTACAATCACTATGTAAATCACCATGAAGATTCCTAAAAAAACTAGAAGAAATTCCATTTGACATACTATCCCTCATGTAGGTATCTTCCTAAAAGTGTTAAATTCTCATATTGCAGGGATACATATATGCTCATAATTATAACAGCACAGTTTGTAATAGCTAGATCTTAGAAACAGTGCCTATGTCCATCAAGAAATGAACGCATAAGGAAAATGTAGTACAATGGAGTACTATGCAGCCATAAACAAAGATAAACGAGACATTCACAGGTAAGTGGATGCAACTTGAGAACATAATGTCAAGTGAAATAAGTCAAACACAAAAGGTTAAATGTTACATGAATATATGGGGGGGGAGAGAGGGAGGAGAGAAGGCAAAAGAGAAGAGAAATAAATAGGAAACAGAAGTTCAAATTCTTCCCCAAATATTCCATGTTTTAAAAATATTTTACTATACATGTTAATTTGTTTCATTTACGTTAATTGCTTACCTTAGTTTTTAAAAAGAAAGTTTGTGTCATTAGATATTTCTTTTTTCTAAGAATCTTTCTGGTTTGTCTTGTACTAACTACTTTTAATATAATGATCCACAGAGCAATTACTACTATTTTCTCTCATTATTTGGTTATGACGACATTTCATTTTTTCATAAAATAAAAATACTATAAAGAAATAAGCTAAGCACAGAAGTACCAGTACCATATGATTTCACTCACATGTAGAATCTAAAAGAGTCATTCACATAGAAGTTGAGAATAAAATAGTGATTTACAGAAATTGGAAAGACTTGGGCTTGATAGAATTACTGGAGGTTAGGGAAGGAGTGAAAAATATTAATTAATGAATACCAAGTCACAGTTAGGACCAAGAAGTTTTTGGATGCTACTGAGCAGAAAATAATGCACTGCACACTTTAAAATGCTAGAAGAAAGGATTTTGAAAATTTTCACCATGAAGGAATGTTTAAGGAGATAAGTAGGCTTAACCTGATTTATATATTACACAATGTACACATGTATTGAAGCATGACATGGAAAGGCATTGATATGTATAATTTCACATTTTATGCATCAGTTAATAAGTTTAAATGATAATATTTATATTAAAGAAATACATTTAAAAGGGTAATATTTATATTATAAAACAAATGTATAGCTGATATCTCATTGGAATATATGATAATATATGGAGAGAAGGTCAAAATGAAAAATGAAGTAATGAATTCATGATAATTTGTCTAATATTTTGCAGTTTTCTCTTGTTAAAAAGTTAAAATGTTAAGGTTAAAAAGTAAAAATGATTGGAAATTTGAAGTGGTTCTTTTTATTAAATTCTCAAATAGACTAGGTGTTGTCAGTTAAGCTTCTAACATTGTAGTCACTATATTAATAACAGTTCAGCAATAGTTTTATTAGTGAGTGGAATACTGGCAATAAACCCCAATATTAAGATTTTACAATCATCAAGTAAAATTATTTAATGTAATTTATTTAGAACTCATTCAATATCAGGAGAATTTTAGAAGCATGAGCTCTCTGTGTTTCAGAAATTATCACCTTCACTCTTTTTCTTCATATTATATGTACAAAATATTCTCAGTTTTATTCAAAGAATATATCCGTTGCTTGGCTAGAGTGTATGAGTTTACTTTGCATTTAAATTTAATCATGTTTAAAATCAGGTATTCAATATTCTGGTATAAATGGTCTAAGGAATTCAGAAATTTTATTTAAGGTACAAGAGTATGATTCTGACCTATAAATTAAATGGCAACATATTGTATTAATATCTTTAATTATATGCTACTCTTTGATATAGTGTTTTTTTCTGATCCAATCTGTTCGTTAAATTCAAGCCTTGAAATAATATTATGATCAAGTAATGATTGTCATACACTCAGACAGAAGGCCTTAATAATTTATGTAGTAAATATTATATTTTTCATAAAATATGAACTTTGTTAATGTTACTTAAAATTAGCCTAATTATGTTGTTCGAGATGCTGAGCATGAGCTCAAAGTACAATCACAAATATATTACAGATAATATTGTATTTTAATAGACTATATCTTTATGGTTTGTCTACTCTCAAATCTTTTTTATTTTTATATAAACATCTATTCTTAGAGCACTCCTTGGGTAATTCCTCCATATTGCAACTCAATATCATGCTGTCACAAATGAGCCTATAGTGGTAACTGTGGATCTTAAAAGCACACTTTTAATTTGTTGTGTTCAGTCTGTATTTGTTGACAAATACTACGTTCAGGGTGTTATGAATTGTGTCTGCTTTTAAGGCTTCACAACAGAGAAAAATAAAATGCAATACAAGGTTGTAGGTGCTAAAAAGTGAATTGAGTAGATTTGGCTACATGTTCAAGGAGAAACGCAGAGAGAAGGGAGATTACAGACTCTCACAGAGGAAGAAAGTTACTTTATATTTTGCCTTTAAATGCCATTAATTTTACTAGTGTTTTTCACGCAATAAGAATAACAAATAGTTTTTCATTTCTTGTTATCTTGAAAAAAGGAAGCATGCAGTGAAACAGAGATCTGACGTGATTCTCACAGTTGAACATGAAGATAAATTAGCAGACTGGAAAATTCACCCACATAGAGGAGTGTTTTTAAGGAACAGATCCGTAAAAGTAAAGAGCAAAGAAAGGTGAGCTGCAAAAAGCTCAGTGTGACAGAAAAACACTCATCTGATTGTCAGGGTGCTTGGAGTTCAATCTTAGCATCTGTTCCTCAGCTATATAACCTAGATAAACTGTATCACCTCATGTTTCTTGTTGCCTCATAGGCAGATATGGTTAGTACACTTCATGGCACTTAAAGATGCTTTCAGTTCTAAAACAATGTTTTAATGGGAGGTCACTGAAGGTTTGATGGGGGAGAGTAACGTGTAAAGGAGTGACAGATACATCGTTTGTAAATTTCAGGAGACAAGGGGAAAAATGAGAACCAAGACCTGTCGTGTAAAGGTACAACATCCCAGTAATGAATGTTACTGTACTGTATACCTAGAATGTACTAATAAACTCAATTTAAAAATAAATAAATTGAAGGAGAGTAAATGTGAAGGCAAGGATAAAAATTAGTAGAATATTATAACATGTCATGTCTGAAGAACTGTTAGATATAATGGTTGCAGTATATGTATTCATTTAACATCATGATAATGTATGTTTTCTTCAACACATATATTCTCTTTTGTGCTTTGTGTTATTTTAGCAAAATAAAGGTGATATGTTGGGGTGCCTCTTTAATTATACAGCTTTGTATTTCTAAAAATGTTCACCTTAATTTTAATTGTGAAATATCTTTGTTCTCCTTTTCAATATTCTAGCCTACTTTCTCTTCCACTGATAATATATTTGAATTTTAGATCATTGTTATTTTATTATTTTCCCACTTTGAAGCCATCCCACACTTTTAAATATAATCCTACTTTTCCTAGCTCTTAGTTTCCTTAATGAATCATTTGAAGTGATTTCTTTGTTTTGTTAACTTTATTCACTCTAGATAATAAAAAAAATCTGCTTATATTTTTATTAAGGATGCTTTTTACTTAAAACTAATTAATTCTTCATCATTTATTATGATTATGTACTGCAAATTAAAGTTTATTTTAGTGACTCCTTAGAAAAGGGTTATTTTCTAGGTGCATAATCCAGCAAAACTTAAATCTTGTTTCAATACCTGGAACTTAGTCTGTCCTCTATTTTTACAACATAGGCAATAATTTTATTTTTTCTGGTTAGGACCAGATAGGAAGTATTTTAGGCTTAGAATGATCTCTGTTGCAATTGCACAATTGTGCTTTTGTAGCAGGAAAGCAGCCATAGACAATATATTTAATGCATTTGGTTTCTTTTCTTTTTTTTCTCATTGAGTTTATTGGTACATTTTAGGTATACAGTACAGTTACATTCATCATTGGGATCTTGTACCTTTATATGACAGGTCTTGGTTCTCATGTTTTCCCCTTGTCCCTGCCCTCCCTTCACCCCCTCTACCCTTCCCTGGTTTATTTTCAATAAAATTTTATTTACAAAAAGCTAGCAAACTAAAATTTTTCCACAGAACATAGTTTCACAGACCCCTGCTCTACAATGGCAAGTACTTCATTACTACCTATGTAAATGTTATTTCCTATCTTAAGAAAAATGAGAAAAACATTTTGCTAATATTTACAATACAAATCTTAAAATTTACACACACACACACACACACACACACACATACACACACACACACACACACAGTTTAGCACTCCTATAGGTCAAACACTTGCAAAACATGAAACCATTACATTAAATATTGTTTGCAGTCAAATTTTTATGAGATGATCACATCTCTAGGTGATCATAACAACAAATATCACAACCTAGTTTTAGGAGACAACAAGAAAAAATAAATTTGGATGTGAGTTGTAAGGCTGAAATTACATGATTTAGTTTTACTGAATTTTCCTATTGACATCTATGGGTAACTGCTATAGGTGTCTCGTAAGCCTGTTCATAGTGGTGAAAATGGAATTAGTGACTGTATTAGTGACAGACCGTTTTGAGAAAAATGTAGAAATCCTCTTAGGTACACCCATTTGACCCAGCCATCCCTCTGCTGGGTATCTTTCCAAGAGAACTAAAAGAATCATATCACAGAGAAGTATGTGCACCCATGTTTATAGCGGCACAGTTTGTAATAGCTAAATCTTGGAAACAGCCCATTTGCCCATCTGTTGGAAACTGGATAAAGAAGATGTGGTTTTGCTATAAAATGGAATATTACTCAGCCATAAAATATGAGGAAATAGATTCATTCAAAGGAAAATGGATACATGTTGAAGATATACTAAGTGAAATAAATAAGTCACACGTGTAAATACCGAATAGTTTCCCTGGTGTGAATAATCTG
>NW_022900951.1:22260970-22274500 GCF_012274545.1 Fukomys damarensis
GCTCGCGCGCACGCCGCCGGGTGATCGCAGACCTATTCTTCTTTATTACATTGTTTCTATTGTCCTCTCTGAATACTTCCCATATTTGAAAAGGTTTTAATGTTTATTCCTCCATAGTTTGGGCAAGCATGTAATTTTTCCATAATTCTAATTATGTATCTTACCTTTCCAGATCTTTTATTTCCACAGCTTAATGTCTTTCAGGTGCAAATGACTACCTTTTAATGCGGAATCAGGACAGGCATTCTGACTGCTTGCTGGCTGGCAATGGATTGTGTGGCTTTCAGTCAATTCTGTCCCATTCAAAAGAGTGATAGAAAGGGCAGAGTCATATGACCTAATGCTAAAATATAAGTCACTCACAGCTGAAATACATTATTTTTAGCAGAAAATGAAGAAAGGAAAATTGATTGATTTGCCTGCTTCTGCATGAGAAATATCAATTCTACATATCGGGGAGTATTATTCTTGGAATTAATAGCAAGAACTCTTTAAATAGTAGAAGTCACTGTGCTGAGTAGATCATTAAATTTTCCCAGAATGATCATAGAACTAGGGAACAAGAGGGAAGTTGTCATTCAAAACCAAAGTGTTCATATGAAAGGGTGATGAGGTGGTCAGTAGGTGTTAGCCCAAGCAGCATGTGTTCTGATCAGGTGTAATAATAATGTCAGGGATGTGAAATTGTGAAAGAATCATTATGAACTGTGAAGAAACAAATTGCATATAAGTACTGTACTTGGGAGCTTTCAAAGAAAGAGGAAACTTGGAAGAGATCCAACTATATCTAGACAATCTCCCAGCCATAACCAAGAGGTTTCAATGTTGAGGGTCTTTGCACAAATGGTCTTATTTTCCACAAATGCTTTTCCCAACTCAATCATCATTAGCACTTAGTAAAATAACTAATCTCCTCTAAACAGCTTCCTGATTCATTAGAGTTCAGTTTTCAATTGCTCACATTCTTAAATCACATTGTACATACATATCTAAGGTCAGTTATTACATTATATTTTATTTGTGTATTCACATATAAAAATTGTAAGAAAAGCATAAGCTTGTGGATAAGGAAGATTTTTATTCATCATGCAATAATCTTAAAGGCACAGAGTAAGCAGTCAGGAATAATTTCATAAGGTCCATAAGTTTTAATTGGATTCAACTAATTTTCAGAGGGCTAAAAAAGAGAATAACTGCTCTCTCTGTAGGAAAACTGTTATTGGCGTCAGTGGTTGTGATGGTGCTAAAGCCAACTCTCTAGTCTAGAATAGAGTTTTGGAGATGCAAGTTCCACATGGACTATTGAAATTTACATTTGTAGAGGGTAGTCCAGGAATAATTTGAGAGGTGCTAAAAGAATGGTAGCCGAAGGTGGGTTTCAGAGAAAAACAGTTTTAACAACAGCAGGTGATAAAAAGGGCTCGTGTTGAATGATAGAATGACACATTAGTATTCAGAATCAGAGAAAAGGGGAGGCTAGGTGATGTCCATCAGGAGCAACGTTGATATTTCTGCTCCTAAGTTTTAAAAAAGTTTTACTTTGGATATGATCTTGGCCAGTTGCTAGTTATAGAAAGATGAGTCCCCTCAATTAAGGGTAATGTTGATATATGATGCAGGCCCATTGGATCCTTTTGTCCATTCTTTGGGACTTTTTTATTTGTTTTCATTCCCACCAGGAGGTATTGGCAGTTCTTTATGAACAAACATGTTTTGGTGCCACATTACCTTTCTAAATTAGAAATATTTGGTTTTTTACATTCTCCTGGATCAACCAATGGTCTGAGGATCATGAAAGTATACATACGCACCAGGATCCCTCATGGAATAAGAGCAAAGGAGGACCTACAACACTTCATTTGAAATTGTATCCTTCCTTACTTGGCTTCTTCATGTTCCCTGTCCTGATTTCCCTTCTCCCTTGAATTTTTCACCTGGAAACTATTTTTTTCTTTTAATATTTGAACACTAGTCTATCTTGATGATGGTTTACGGATTAACTCAATTTTAGATACTTTCCCAGGGAAAAAAAACTTAAACTAAGGCATTATGGTAGCTAGATTGAATAGCCAGGGAAAAGGACTTCCAGAACCAATTCAAATTTGGACATAAAAATGACATCAGAGAGTATAGCAATTCTATATAACAAAGAAATAAACTAGTGATTCACAGTAATAACATTTGTGGAACCTTGCATGCTGTATCAAGTCATTAAAGCAGATTGTTCTTACTTGAAACTGTATTTTCAAATTCCAGCTAAAATTACAGCAATGAGAGGAAGAAAAATTGACTGAAGTTGACAGAATGGTGAAGCTATTACTAACACTGTGTTAAGAGGACATTTTTTAATGCTGATTATAATCACAAGAATCAGAATAAAGTTAACATGAAGTACTAATTTTCAAATCCAACAACCATTTCTTGTTTTTATATGATTTATCTTTTATCATAAGACAATGCTTACTTTCCCTTACTCTTGATAACTTTTATACACCACTGGTTTTAAAGCTTCATCTCTCTGATTTGTTTTTTTTTTAGTAGCTTCCTCTATCCCCTCCTTACCTTAAATACATATGTTCAAGACATCCTATATTTTACATCTCTTTCCATACTTCATTTTGGGGCAATTTTACCAATGCTTATGATTTCCTTTCTCTTTAATAAGGCTAATAACCTCTGTTTGTTCTAAATGCCAGAAATATAAAGGTTGTTTATTTGCCACCTCAATCTGATAAATACCAAAATCTCATATTTAACAGATTCGATATGAACTTATTTTTTACACTTCAGATTTTCTTCTTGGATTTCATCTTCCTGTTTACTGACCTCGACATTGTCTACTGTCAGTCAAGTCAGAACGCTCAGGGGAATTCTAGACTTCTCCATCTCTTTCTGTGTCACATAGACTCTTGTCAGTTTCTCCTCCTTTAACAGCTATCAGTCTCTCGCCCCGTCTTCATGACTATAGTTACAACATAGGTTATCTATCATGTATCAGTGAGGACAAGCACACAGAATAGGAGGATAATGTGAACCACAATCATACTTTTATGATTTGTAGTAGCTGCATTAAACCAAGTAAATGGAAATGAAATTACTTTTGATATTAAATTTTAACCACAAATATTTAAGAACTACTATTTTCAAAATTTGATTAGGTATCAAACACTATTAATAAGACATTTTACATTCTTTAGTTTGCTTTTGTCAGCATCCAGTGCATTTTTACAATGAAAGCTTATACTACCTTTCACTAGCACATTTCAGGTACTCACTAGCCACACACATGTTCTTGGGACAACACATGTTTTCATAGCTTTCTACCCCTTCTTTCTCATCTCTTTTTAAACTCCTATTCAGGTTACCTTTGATTTTTTTTAACCAATCTTCATTTTCTCTCTGTGTACTTCTTCAAATAATTTTGGTGTTCTACAACTCCAGGGTTATTTTTTTTTCCTTTTTGTGTTTCTAAAGAACTTATACTTTACTTCATCTACTTACTTAATTTTATATTCTATGAAGCCTTTCATGAACACCTGTATTCCAATGTGAAACACAGTTGTTCATTCTGCTTCTCCACATTAGTGTGAACATTATTTTAAAAATCCATTTCTGATACTGTTTGTTTCTTGACTAGATTTTGAAGTTCTTGAGGGCTGAGACAGTGCCTTCTTTATCTTGGTATTCCTAGGATATATAGTAGAAGATCAGTAAGTCCTTGTAGAATAAAGAAAAAATTAAGCATCTTCCACTGAGGAACACTTCATGAATTATGAAATCACAAGATGCACAAATGGCCTGTTATATAGATAGTTCCTAACTTAATGATGGTTTAACTTACATTTTTCAACTTTCTGATGGTATAAAGCAATGACTTCAGGAGTAATTAAACTTTGAAATTTAGACTTTGCAAGTCTAGTGAAACTCACCATTGTGGGCATCAGTGAGGAGCATTTTTCAGTCAGCAATGTGATCATGGAAGTAAAACAACCTATGCCAAGTTGCTATGCTATATTCACTGGGTTATATGTATTAAATGCATTTTTCCACTTATTATATATTAAATTTATGATAGATTTCTCTTGGTACATAACCCCATCATAAGCTGAGGAGGATCTGTATACCAGGTTCTTAATTGTGTATTGAATAAGGCCTAGGTATTTACAGGGCATAATTCATATCACAAACAATATATGAGGATGGATATGCAAAAATCTATGATCTTCTCCTTGGAGCAACATAGACAGACTATCTCTGTATCAACTCTCTTCTGCACAATGTGCTACTCACACTGCAGAGAGCACACACGTGGAGTTAGCAATTAAGATACACATGTACACATAGCTACATTCTGTTTATATCATGCTCCAGACATTCCCTGACATTACTTTTGCATGCCAGTAACTTGAAAATGTAATACCTATCACTATCTGTCTCAGAATGTGATATAGTCATCTTAAATGAAGTAGGTGAGAAGAGTATAAGTGTGCATTTTGATATGTGTAGCTAATCTTTTCAGGGATTTGTGAGTAGGAAAGAGTGAAGATTCCATGATAGTGTAGCAGAGTGGAACAGCTCAGTGTTATGACCAAGTGTTACAGCTCAGAAAGCACTGGTGAGTGTTACAGCTCAGTGTTGCAGCTAAGTGTTACAGCTCAGAAGGCACAGCTGAGCTTTACAGCTCCGTGTTGCAGCTCTTGCAATTTGAGGACTCAAGAATCAGATGGTAACTGGAAGAGGTGGAGAAAAACCTTTATTACATTGGTAGGCTCAGAGTTTGTACTCAAAGCTTGAGCATTTTACCAAAAATGAGAGTGTCCCTTGTATAGGGATCTACAGGATAGTTGAGCATGCTCAATGAAGCAGAGGGGCAGAGTTACAGAACATTCCTGTGAGGGGGAGAGTTTAACAGATGATTTCTGAAAGGTCACACGTTTTAAACAGTCACAGAACATTTTGCTACATTGGGCAGGAGGGCTGTCCGGAAGTAGAAACTGTTACATTTCTGGACCAAAACATTTTTTGGAAGAAAGAAAGCACAGAGCAAGGCAAGGGAAAGGCAAGGGCCCATCTTAATGTGTAGTATTTCCCTATCAGTGAGATATTCACCCAAACAGGGCTAGAAATTTTTTTCAAAAATCATACAAAGCCTGAAAAGTCCTGCTACCTTGAGTACAGATAGAGATTCCAAAATGCAGGATGGGCATGATTAATATTCTCTTCATGAAAAATAGATCTACTGCTACAAACTTATACTGTAACACACAGCCACAAAGTTTCAGTGTCAATGTTGTTTTTGTTTGATCAAGTGAGCATACATTAGTTCTATACATATTAAGCATGAACTGTGAAACCAGCAGTGGGATATCCCATGCAATCCCTGATACCTACTTTTACATCTCTCAGCTCTACTCTAGTAACTACTGGAATCTTTTTTTTTTTCCTTGATCTGAAAATCCCTGGCTATTCTGAGATGGAGAAGCATTTATGTTTCCTAAATTTTGAGGTATTGATTAAAAGTGAATTTACTGAATGAAAATATAACCCCAAAACATTTTTGTGATGTTCAGAGTAGTATATCTGGAGAAAACACATCCAGCCTCTACAGGAGATCTTGCTGAACTTGACTTTATATGTTTCGGTTTGTATTCGTGTATATCCTTTGACTGAATATTAAACCAAGTTTCATTGATAGGATTCTAAAACAAATGAATTTCTGGATTTTATTTTATTTTTATTTTCTCTTCTATCAGCAGGCAGGCATCCTTATGGTCTCATTGACTGCTATATTAGTAGAGATGCTAATGATCTAAATCCAACAGATGCTTCCAAGCACAGCACAAGTTAAATATGCAACCAACAGAAATAAAAAAAAAAAAAAAACATGGGTTGTTTGACATACACATAGAGGACTCTTCTATAATTACAGATAATTACCAATGGTGGAAGATCAAAAGTATGTTTCTGGGGACTTTGAGAAGCTGAATATAAACTGCAAGCAGACACCAGCAGGTACACTAAATTTACAAGATGCAGAATTTCTTAGGAGAAGACTCTAAGTTATTTTCTAATTATTTGCCTTCTTAGCATTTCATGTACACTTTTCAAAGTATACCTTAAATAAATCTTTTCTTACATATTGAGTTCAGCAGCATAATTTATTTTTCTTGGGTAGACACTCATTCCCTGCAGTCAGGAAAAGAAAAAAACATGGTACACTTCTACAAAAAAAATTATCTGTGAATGTGTTTCCACTGGGTTGTTTCACATGAGATTTTAAGTCCTTTAAACAAAATTTACACTTGAAAATTACAGTAGAAAAATTAAAATAGCAAATAAAGGTGGAGTACAACTTCTCCTATTCCCGTTCAAAGTTTATCCTACTTAAACAAGGTTTTCAAAATTTTAATTGTGTTAGCTTCACTTTCCAATTTTATATCTGCTACATACAACTCATACAGTATTTATAATGAAAAAATTTTAATAACTTAGGTTTCAGGTATGAGATAACTGCAAATGAAAATCTTTGCCCGCTAAATATGTATCTTTAGTTTCTCTTCTGATAGAATATGGTGTACTTTTTTTTTTTACTTGTTTACTTAATGTCCATTGCAAGGCAGATGAAATTATTTTTAGAACAGTCAGGATAATTTCCAAAAATATTCATTAAAGTGCATGATCTGGATGGAAAGATATTAATTCCTTAAAGAAAACTGGGTTACTCAATAAAGGAAGATATTGATACTAGGTAGGTGATTAACACATGTCCAAGAGATCTTTTTTCCCTTTTTTGGCAAACAAAGCTTTGTATAGTAAACAAAGACCTATCTGTATGTCTCTATCTTCCTCCCCTCACCCTAATACCTTTTAACTATTCAAAGATTTATTGAAAGGCCAGCTCACATATCAACTATCTGGGTAAATCCACTTGGTCCCCACAAACTTAAGGATTTATGGTCTCATCAGTCTTCCTAAAGTACTCTGGATAGAACTTAAATATATTAACATAATTCTTGATGTATACTTGTATCATTTTAATTGTATTTTTATTCCTACCACTGGATATTAAGATGCTTATGCTACTTCCATTTTATGTAGGGACCTTATATAACCTCATAGAGCAATATTATTTTAGGTAGGAAAAATAATATTTTATGTAGGAACCTTATACAACAATAGGTCTTATACAACTCTTGTACACATGTGTTCAGACAATTATCCATAGTCACATAAATTGAAAAGCTAATTTAAAGCAGGGATCAGCAAACCATGGCTCAATGAGAAGTCATCTGTTTTTGTAAACAAACAATACACTCATGTCAATTAATTTATGTATTATTTTGAACAGAAACTGTATCATCTGCAATCTTAAAATATTTACTATCCTATCTTTTATCATAAAAGTTTACTGATCCCCAGTTAGGGCAATATGTACTAGTCTAATTATAGGAATGAATAATATATAGCTGGTGATACAATACATCAATTTATTTTAAGTACTATATATTGAAACAAGTGGTGACTTCATAAGTAATACATTGTGATGGTCAGTATATGTGTAAATTTGGATAGGATATTGTCTCTGGTCATTCAATAAATCTAACATCCAGGCAGATAGTCTTGTGGAGGTATTTTCTAGAGGTAAAGTCCATAACCAGTTAATAATAAGTAAAAGAGATCATCGTCAATCATCTAGGTAGGCCTGACTCAACCCGTTGAAAGGCCTTATGAGAAAAATCTACATGTACAACATGAATAAATTCCTAACCTGCTTTTCTTGCTAGCCTACCTTACAGATTGCAGATTTGCCTTACCAGCCCTATCAACTGCATGAATCAATGGATTGTAATGTTCTTTAATATACATCTCTATATGATTATGCTGTTTAGGTTGAATCTTGACTGATCCATGTATCTTTATGACCTCAAGAAGTTAAAGCTCACTCCAATAAAGGAGTTTTATTTTCCATTGCAGGAAGATTGTATTAAAACATGGCAAAATCTATTTAGAGAAGAGTCGAGAAGTATTATTATCATGTTTTTCCCTAAACTGCTAAAAGTAGAATGGTAATAAGAAACTTTTTTTTTCCTAAATTGCCTATTTTAATCCATCATTCCATTCTTTTAAAATATATATTTATTTTTGTTAGTACATGTTTGCGGTGCATAATAAAAACATGTACCATCAATGCCCGAGAGCCAGCCAACAAGGTGAGATGCGGAGAGAGCCGCTCAGTGGGGACATTGCAGCTCCCCCCGCCCAGCTGGACCCCGCCCATGGGTCCAGGTAGCCGTGGACTTTGTCGCGAGCCCCGCCATCAACGTCCCAGCGCCAGGAGGGTAGCCACGTGGGCGCTGCTGAGACCCACCCCCCGGCTCTCAGATCCCCTGAATGTGACAGTCCATGGACCTACTCCGCAGAGACATAGCTGGTTATAAAGGGTGATTTTCTGAGATCCCAAATTTGAACATCTGTAAAGAAGGGGCAGGGGAAACCTGTGATAAAAATTTCTGGAGTTCAACCCTGCAGGAGGTCAGGGAGCTCAAATTGGTCCTTGTGGCCTGAGGTCAGTCTGAGACACGGGGTTCTGCCTTCAACTAGATGAGATAGGGGGATATGGTTCTGCACATGGCTGCACATGATGTGTATTATGACAGCAGAGATATAGTCTGAAAGAGGCCCTTCAAAGTCATTTTTTTGTCCTCTTCTTGGTTTTCCTCATTCCACTCTGTAAATTCTTTTTTCTGTCCTGTTTTACCAATTCAGCCTCTTGCTCCACCATATTAGCCCTCACTTCCCTTTCTGTTCCTGCTCCTGACCTTATTCAGATTTCTTCTTTTACCATTTTTTCTTTTTTATCAATGTTCTTTTTTTCCATCATTGAGCCTCACTCAAAGGTCAGTAGTTTCAAGGGAAAGTGAGCCCCTATAGCTGTTAAGGGGATATATTCTTGTCCTTATACTTGCACTCTGTCTATCCCTTTTGAGTTTTACAGTTTCCTAAAGATTGTTTGGTCATTCTGTGTCCTCTGGCTTCACTTGAAACCTTCTTCAGTTCTTTTACTTGTTTACTCTTCTTGTCCTAATTAGGCCTAGGCACACATCCCAAATAGTAAATGTACCATATTGAGGAGTTTGTCCACTGCAAACATATTTTGGGCTGCTTCCTGATTTTAATTTAATTTGCATGATTGGGGGTGATGGATTGATGACTACCACAAGAGGTGATTGATCCTGTTGTGTTGCTGATTATATCGATTGGGACAAGGATTAGGGATTGATTGGATAAGTTATTTTCTCTGATATTGTGAAAGTGAGAATGTCTATGAGTCACTAGAGAGTCAGGTGCTGAAGCACAATGATATCAGAAAGATTTAATAACCCAGAGATTGAATCAAAGACAACCCAAAAGCAAAAATAAAAATGAGAAAACACTTAACCAAGACACAAAGATAGTCTTCCAGTTCACCAATGGCAAACAGTAGGGCAAAGGAGGATGAAAAGTCTGATAGTGAACCACCAGGACACTCAGAACTCACACCACAGGAAGTAACAAAATTGATCAATCAGGCTCTAGAAAAATTCAAAACAGAAATAATTTCCCAGATAACCATAGAGATGGTGAGCAAAATGAAAGACATAATTTGAGATTCTAGAACAGAAACTGACAAAAAAATAGATGAGCTCAGGAACATAATAGAAATCATGAAGGCTCAGAATAAGAAAGAAATGGAAACAATGAATGCTCAAGATAGGAAAGAAATGGAATCCATTAAACAGACTCAGATATCCAGATTAAAAACTCTACTGAAAGTGTATGCAACAAAATAAAAGATTGTGAAGATAGAATCTCTAATATAGAAGATAGGATTGCAAACAGTGACCATGAAAAGAGAGGTCTCTTAAAAGCAGTAAGGGATCATGAGAAATCGATCAAACAACTCCTAGATGATGCAAAGAAAAATAACATAAGACTGATAGGAATCCATGAAGTAGCAGGAGAAAATACAAATGACTTTAAAAAGGTGTGAATATTCTGCAACAATGCATAAGATTCTAATAAGATTACTGACATTTAGAAATGGGAGGAAAGGAGCTAAAGGTGTAGGGAAGGTGTGATACGTAGGGGAAGAACAAAAAGGGAAAAGAAAAAAATGTGAGAGAATGAAAAGATGAAAATAAAGTGTTTGTAGATGGGGAGGGGAGGAGGGGGTGAAGGGAGGGCAGAGGTAAGGGGAAAAAAATGAGAATCAAGACTTGCCATGTAAAGGTACATGATCCCAACAATGAATGTAACTGTACTGTATCCCTAAATGTACCAATAAACTCAATAAAAAAAAAAAGCTGTTCACAGAATTAATGATAGAAAACTTCCAAAACAGAGGGGAAGAATTTGACATACAGATAAGTGAGGCATATAGGACTCCAACTATCCACGATAAAAAAAATCTACACCTAGACATATAATAATCAAGATTCCAGAAATCCAACAGAAGAACAAACTACTGCAAGCAGTAAGAGAAAAGAAACAAATTATATGCAAAGGAAAGCCCATCAGAATCACAGCAGACTTTTCAACACATAACCCTCAAGTCAAGGAGAGCCTGGAGTGAGGTATTTCAAGTCCTAAAAGAAAACAACCTCCAACTGAGACTGATGTATCTTGCAAAACTCTCTCTCAAAATGGATGGGGAAGTAAGATACTTCCACGACAAAGAACACCTGAGAAACTTCATGAATACCAAACCATCATTACAACAAATTATAAAGAATATCCTAGAAAAAGACAATGAAGATCACAACACCATGAGGCCCAGCAGAGCAAACCAAATACTCAAGGCAAGAAACTAAAAGGAGAGGACAAAAAATTAAAAAGAGTCAACAAAAATATAATAAAATGACAATAAGTAGTCAGTACATATCAGTTATAACCATCAATGTCAATGGCCTCAATTCACCAGTCAAGAGAAATAGACTGGCAGAATGGATTAAAAAGCAAAATCCAACAACATGTTGTATAAAAGAAACACACCAAATGCAAAAAGAAACCCATAGACTGAAAGTGAAAGGGTGGAAAACAATTCCCCACGAGACAGGAGCCAAGAAAAAAGCAGGGGTAGCAATCTTATTTGCAGAAAGTAAATTTCAAACCAAAATTGATCAAGAGAGACAAAGAAGGCCACTACATTCTTATAAAGGGAACAATTCAAGAGGAAGAGTTGACAGTTAGAAACATATATGCACCAAATATAAATGCCCCCAACTACACAAAACAAATACTAAGTAACAAGAAAAACCAAATAAACACCAATACAATTGTAGCAGGGGATCTAAATACCCCATTATCACAAATAGACAGATCATCTAGGCAAAAAAAATCAACAATGAAATACTAGAACTAAACCAAGTTTTTGAGCGCATGGACTTATTAGAAGTCTATAGAGTGCTCCACCCCACAAAATCAGAATATATATTCTTTTCAGCTGCACATGGGTCATTCTCCAAGATAGATCACATACTAGCTCACAGAACAGGTTTGAATAAATTCAAAAGAATCGAAGTTATTCCCTGTATATTATCAGATCACAGGGCAATAAAGCTGGAGATCAGTAGCATAAGAAACCGTAGGAACTTCACAAATACATGGAAATTGAGCAATGCTCTCCGGAACAATCAATGGATCACAGAGGAAATTAAAGAAGAAATCAGACAGTTCTTACAAATAAATGAAAATGCCAATACAACATACAGGAATCTATGGGACACAATGAAAGCAGTTCTATGTGGAAAATTCATAGTACTGAAAGCCCACACCAGGAAAATAGAACAAGTTCAAATAAACAACCTAGCAATGAACCTTAGACTCCTAAAAAAGCAAGAGCAAGAAAAACCCAAAACTCGAACAAGAGAGGAAATTATAAAGATTAGAGAAGAAATCAATACAATAGAAACTAAGAAAGTGATACAAAAAAAGAAATGAATCGAAGAGTTGATTTTTGAAACAATAAATAAAATTGATAAACCCTTAGAAAACCTTATCAAAAAAAAGGAAAGAAAAGGCTCAGATCTATGCAATCAGAAATGAAAAAGGTGAAGTCACAACAGATCCAACAGAAATCCAGAGGATCATTAATGCCTACTTTGAGAACTTGTACTCTAATAAAATGGAAAATACAGAAGAAATGGACAGATTTCTAGATACTTATGAATTACCAAAGTTGAATGAAGAAGATAAAAACATTTTAAACACCCCAATTGCAATCAGTGAAATTGAAAAGGTAATTAAAAACTTACCAAGAAAGAAAACCCCAGGTCCTGATGGATTCATTGCTGAATTTTACAAGACATTTAGAGAAGAACTATTGCCACTACTGTTTAAACTTTTCAATGAAATTGAAAAGGAAGCAATACTTCCAAATTCATTCCTGAGGCAAGTATCACTTTGATTCCCAAACCAGGGAAAGACGCAACTAAAAAAGAGAACTACAGTCCAATCTCCTTAATGAACACAGATGCAAAAATTCTTAACAAGATATTAGCAAACAGAATAGAGAATCAGCAAGAAGATCATATATCCTGACCAAGTCAGAATTATTCCAGGGATGCAACGATTGTTCAACATACATAAATCAATAAATGTAATACACTGTATTAACAGAATCAAGAGCAAACACCACATGATCCTCTCGATAGATGCAGAAAAAGTATTTGACAAAATTCAACACCCATTCATGATAAAAACCCTGCAAAAGATTGGAATAGATGGTCTATACCTCAACTTAATAAAGGATATCTATGAAAAACCAACAGCCAACATCATATTAAATGGCCAAAAAATGAAAACCTTCACGTTAAAATCAGGAACAAGACAAGGATGCCCACTATCACCACTCCTCTTCAACACTGGAAGCATTGGCCATATCAATTAGACAAGAGAAAGAAATTAAAGCAATAAAGTTAGGAAAGGAAGAAGTTAAACTGTCATTATTTGCTGACAATATGATACTTTACATTGAAGAGCCAAAAAACTCCACCAAAAGAATTCTAGCCTTAAATGACACTTTTAGCAGAGTAGCAGGATACAAGGTCAACACACAGAAATCATTAGCCTTCTTGTACACAAACAACAGACTCACTGAGAGAGAAATTAGGGAAACCATTCCTTTCACAATAGCAACCCAAAAAATGAAGTATCTAGGAATCAACCTAACAAAAGAAGCAAAAGACCTCTACACTGAAAACTACAGCACTCTGAAAAAAGAGAAAGAAGAGGATAGAAGAAAATGGAAAGACATCCCCTGCTCCTGGGTAGGAAGAATCACCATAGTGAAAATGGCCATACTACCAAAACTGCTATACAGATTCAATGCAATACCAATTGAAATTCCAACACTGTACTTCACAGAACTAGAAAGAAGAATCCAAAATTTCATTTGGAACCATAAGAGACCTAGAATAGCAAAAGCCATCCTAGGCAACAGACACATGGCAGCGGGTATAACAATTCCCAATCTGAAACTATACTACAAAG
>NW_022900951.1:22275195-22361904 GCF_012274545.1 Fukomys damarensis
TTCAAAAATGGGCATCTGAAATGAACAGACATTTCTCAGACAAAGAAATAAAAGCAGCAAGGAAATATATGAAAAAATGCTCCACATCACTGATCATTCAAGAGATGCAGATGAAAACAACACTGAGATTCCACCTCACCCCACAAAGAATGGCTGCTACCAAGAAATCACACAATAACAGATGTTGGCGGGGTTTTGGGGAGAAAGGAACCCCTCTCCATTGTTGGTGGCAGTGCAGACTGGTGCAACCTTTATGGAAATCAACATGGAGATACCACAAAGTGCTGGGAATAGAAGTTCCATTTGATCCAATCATCCCTCTGCTGGGTATCTTTCCAAAAGTATTAAAAGAATCATACTACAGTGATATATACGCACCCATATTTATAGCAGCACAGTTTGTAATAGCTACAACTTGGAAACAGCCCACCTGCCCATCAGTTGGAAACTGGATAAAGAAAATGTGCTTTTTCTATAAAATAGGATAGTACTCAACCATAAAGATTGAGAAAGTACATTCATTCATAGGTAAATGGGTACATTTTGAGGATATACTCCTGAGTGAAATAAATAAGTCACACATGTGTAAATACCGAATAGTTTCTCTGGTGTGAAAAACTAAAATAGTACTCAAGATCCTCATGGGTTAATTAGCATTGTGAAAGAAGAAAAGCACTTAAAGGTGTAAGGACAGTGAAAAGGGTAGGGGAAGGGGAATAAGGGAAAGGGAAAAAATATGAGAAAATGTAAAAATGTAATTAAAGTGTTTGTAAGTGGGGAGGGGAGGAGGGGGTGAAGGGAGGGTGAGGACAAGGGGAAAAAATGAGAAGCAAGATCTGTCATGTAAAGGTACAAGATCCCAGTAATGAATGTAACTGTACTGTATACTTAGAATGTACCAATAAATCCAATTTAAATTTAAAAAACGTATCATTTTATTTAAATATTGTCAAAGCTAATTTAGTAGCCAAAAATTATTTCCTTATCAAAATTCAATATTTACCCTAACTCTGTGACATTCATATACTATCTTTCCTCAGAGACAAAGCTTACTAATTAGTATTGCCTGATATGTAGTCGGAAGAGGGGATTGAAAAACAAACCAAATGAAAATGGTAAAACCAAAAGCTCATTTTTAGTTTGTACTATCTTTTGTTTGGATACATTAGTATTGTATTTTCTTTCACATGAAAAGAAAGATTTCTGTTTTGACTATGGTTGTCAAATAAGCTTCCTTTTATCATTGAGGGCAAAGATCTGAAATATTGTTCTTTCTGGTCTTCTGCTTTGCAAATAAGTTCCCCTCATCCTTTGACCTGGCACTGAATTCAATATTTGTAGAATTCATAGTTTATTCCTGCCAGAATCGAAAATATAACTTTGCAGAATTGATGCTATTAAACCAAAGATCAATTCCCCAATTGAAGTGACCAATTCTAAACAGAAACATTATTATTTATTTGTGATGGAAAAATAAACTTGAAATTATGGCTATATTTTAAGAGTTATATCTAGTGAATTTAAAACTAAATTCATCATTCTTAATCCCATATGAAAGATAATGCTAGATGTAAGATTTCATGTGACCTCAGGTTGATTTCTCCTTTATTATTGTTGCTTTATTATTCTTTCTAAGATTATGACCTGTATGACTGGCCAGTTTCCTAACATTCCTGGGTATGTCTGTGATTAATGTAAATAAGAATGATGATGATTTTTTTTCCTTCCATAGTTACTTTCAGAACCAAAGGACATAATCTGGGAAAGCTGTTTTGATAATTCTAATGCCAAACTTGAAATTTTGAAGGGTAGTGTCATAGAACCTTTCATAATTATGATGGCTATTATGGGAGGTCATTTTTCTTTACGTTAGTAAAACATGAAATTTTTCTGAGGAGAACGATATGATAATTGTCCCTTTCAACACTATCTTTGAGCTAGTCCATGGAGTTCATCTAACAATCTCCTCTTCTAATGTGCTGTTAATTTAATATACCATTATTTTACATAAATGTATAATAATATAAACAATCTGAAATCAATAAAATAAATGTTGACTATTTGTTTTCCCTAATATTCTAACTGCATTTTTACACATATGTTTAGATGCCAATCATCAGTGTCTTTTCCATCAGCTTAGTCGTTGAGTAGCGCATAAATATCCTGAACTCTATAGTATAATAAGAGAGAATATGATTAATGTTGTGGGAAAGTGAAATGAAAAGCTCAGTGTTACAGCCAAGTGTTATAGCTCTGTGTTACAGTTCAAGAGCTCAGCAATTTGAAGATTCAAGAATCTGAAAGTTGCTCAAAGAGATAGAGAAAACCTTTATTAGCTGGCCGGCTCAGAGGAGTTTTCCCACTCTGAATTCTGAGTGTGAGTTGAAATGGAAGCAGCCCATAGAGATCTACAGAGTGTGTGTGTGTAGGGGGGCACATGCCAGAAGAGCATGCTAACAGAAGAGGGATGGCAGTTGTAGAACATTCTGGAAACCTGTTCTGGGTGATCATACTTAAACAGTTACAGAACATTTTTATATATTGGGCAGGAACACCATGGAGCTCAAAGGATTACATTTATGGAACAAAACATCACTATCTCAAGACAAAGGTGCCAGGTGAGAGCTCTTCCTTTAGCTTTAGAAACTGAAGAGAAATAAACATATCAATAGATGTATAGGCGTCTACGGCCATACCACCCTGAATACGCCCAATCTCGGCTAGATGCAGATACACAGTAACATTTAATAGGCTCTTGCTTTGGGAGCAAAAAATGATTCCTATTTGGAAGTAACCAGCCTACCATTGGACATTAAAAATCAAGGTCCTCTTTAATATGAAATGCATACCATTGAGCCTATATTAAAGTTAAACCACTTTGCTTTACTTGAACTTTTCTTTAGAAGCAATTCAAAACACAGACAAGGTAGATTAAATAACTCACATCACAAAGACTAACACTGAAAAACACTTATTATAGCTATATTGTCTACAGATATATTTTCCAGTCTGTCTTTTCTTAACACAACCTCCTGAAATTATTACAATGAGTTGAATACACTCTTTAGTGACTTTCAGTTCATATATTTCTGTCTTGCATCACTGAAACTAGTTTCCATTTCAACATTCAGTTATGAAGTCAACATACACACATATACATACAGTCATCTAGAATATTTAATGAAATGACACTAGGAAAAATGTGATCAAATATATTTAGCCTCTTTTATGACTGCATAATGATTAGTATTACTGGTTAAGTTTTGTACTTCTAATAATATTGGTGGTTTTTTCAAGATCACTTTTTCTTCTGGCCAAAGAAACAGTTCTGCTATATATATCAAAAGGTTTTAGTTTTCTGAAACTAAACTTTTGATGACAGTTTATCTTATATTTTCCCCGACTTGTTTTGTTATTTTTATCATCTAATTCAGAAAACAAAATATCAGAGAAAAATTAACTATGGTTTTGAAAAGATAGGACAACACTTCATTGTTTACCTTTTTCTTGCCCCTCGCTTTAGAAGAGACCACGTTCTATTTCTCTGGTACAATGTCTGCATATTTTAACACAACGGTAGGTTTACACTGTCAAGAAATAGATATGGTGCACTAAAAGGTACTCACAAAGTTGAGGAAAATGCAATTTAGATTATAGTATTGATACACAAATGCGAATTCTTAATTACATTACTAACCGAACCCACTCCCACTCCATTTTGGACACTTCGTAGCAAAATAAAGAACCATTTCCCAAGTAGTTCTGAAGTATTTATAGAGTGCCATGTATAGGGAAATTATTTCTTATTCTTCCCTTTTGGACTGTAGGAAGTATTCATACAGGGTATAAGGGTGAAAACTGTAATTCTTTTTTTTTTTTTTGTCTCTTTATCCAACATTTTCCCTAAACTTCTAAAGTACCCAAAGACTGATAGTAACTTCTGAAAGATATCTGGGGATTTCTTCAAATGTTGCTGGGTATGGCAGTAGCAGGTACAATTCACATTTCCAACATGGTTAGCTGAAGTCCCATATCAAAAGTACAGGAGTTATTTCTGAATTGTGATGCATTAACAAGAAAAAAGGAAGTGGTATTTCTATATTCCAAAAAGTATACATTAAACCACCTCAGTGAGTATTAAGTCAACTTAGAGAAACATTCATTTAATGTAACATCAGTGTTAAAGCCATTTAACAACTTAAGAACATGACTTAAATATTACAATTATTAATGAAGGAAAACTTTTCCCAACTTAGGTTGCATAAAATCCTCATGAAGATGTAAATTACTGCAATCTTGTCTCTTAAAATAAACAGTAAATTATCGTTTACCCACGATTGCAAAAGGTAAGAGTGAGATGCAGTATATTTACTGATCTCATGTCTGTAGATTGTATTTATCTATCTCCTGTATCTTCTTTAAATAATTCAGTATTTTTGTATTTTTCAGCTTAAAAGAAATATTTTTTTCTCAGATTCCATGCTCTTAAATGGCACAGCAATAACACTATTATTAGTATGAATTACAAATATAAAGGTCATATGCAATAAACAGTTGATTGAAACAGTTTAATGCAATTTGAGCAATGACTAAATTTTTACTTGAAATATTCCACCATCTAATATAAATAATTCTCTTTTTGATTTTTTATACATGAGATCAAAATTCTTTTTTCCCCATACTCCTACCCTCCCTCCTTTCACCCCCTCCGCCCTCCTCTCTGTCATGTGAAGGTACAAGATCCCAACGATGAATGTAACTGTACTGTATACCTAAAATGTACTAATAAACTCAATGAAAAAACAAACAAAACAATCCAAAATGCTTTTAAATACTTCATGAATAATACAAAGATATAAACACAATGACTTCGCACCCTAGAGCAACAGTATTTCCCATTTTAAAACATATTCTTTTGACAAAATGATTAAGAAACCACCCATAAATAAAACTTCAGATAGCACTTTTACCACCAGAAGGTCTCATTTACCAGTCCTCTAATCCTGAAATGCCATTATTAAAATTATGGATGGCTTCTCTTCTTCCTTAAAGTATAGTTCTTATGTATGAGTACGAAGATGTTTTGTTATAGTACATTGTGTTGGGGGTAAAACAGAACATTTCAGCTCTAGAGATCAGAGAAATGAGAAGTAATATGCACATCGTTGAAAGATACACTTTACTAAGTTTACAAAGTTATTAGCAGCTGTGTAGCTTTGCAATTTTATTGACTATGAGTGGTTAATGTTAAGGGAACCACTTCAGATAAGCAGCATTTTTGGTGACCATATCTAACCACATATGACATTTTATACCAATTAATACAGTAGCCAACAGTTCACATATATGCAGTTGTGAGAGAATATGGCTAATTTACTAATTCATTTGGACATGCATGTCTTAATAATGAAGGCTACCTTCAATTTAGCTGCTTGTCAGCATGATCCTTAAACAGACTATAATTACCAATAACTACAACTGAATTAAATGAGCAAAAATGCAAAAACAGTTCGAAAGTAATGACTCTAACTCTTTAAAATATGTCCATTTATGTAAAAGGTAAGAATGAGATGCAATATATTTACTAATGGTATGCTTGAGAATATTTTCTAGTTTTTAATTTTATTTATTTAGTTAGTTATTGTTACCAGGGATTGAACTCAGGACCTTGCATTTGGCAGGTAGGCATGGCACAAAACATTTTCTACTTTTATGTGTTTAATTTAAAAAATACATCGTTCATTAAAAATATTTATTTTTTTCCTGAATGGACTCAAGTATTTCAACAAAGACATTTAAGTCTGGATAGTCTCTCACTCTCACACAGACTGAAAATGTATAATTTAAAATAACTTCGATTATCAAACAAGTAGCTTAACTGAACTGCATTTATTTTTGTCTGCCTTCACAAGTAAAAGTCATTTAAGTTAACAGATGGAGAAAAGACTGGAGGTCTTAAACCTAATACAACTCTAATAAACTCAACATAAGGTTCTTATTTCTCTAACATAAAACAATTTAATGTAAATGAGGATGCACAGTAAATATTACTTAGTGCTCATTATGAAGTGTTAGTTCTATCATCACAGCATGAGATTCAGGACCTACAAATTTAATCTACTCAAGAAACATAACATGGGTATATAACTGTACTTCTTCACAAGTGTATTTTATTTGTAAAAACCAGTAATTTTATGCACTTTCCAACTGGTATCTTGCACATAGAATGATTAAGATTAATTACAATTTTCTGTCATTAAAAAAAGGTATTTGGTTGTTCATGGTACTAGGAAAGACCAGATTAAATTAATATCCACGAACAGCAAAGACAATAAGAAACTTTGTGAAATATGTTTATGTTTGTAAATTTATTTACCATCATTGCTCATTACTGTCAGCTTGAAAAACTCTTCTATGGTTTTGCTTCAACTTGGATATTATATATTTATTTATAAAATCTAAACAGATTTATTGAAATCAACAAAGATGATATCTAAACTAATATTCTGAAGAACTTTTAATGCTAAATGTTATTGAAATATTCTAATGAGTTATTTATGACTTGGCAATTACATTTATCTGATATCTATCTATTTATTTATAAGTGTGGGAAGGGATAGCGTTAAATTGAAGCTTGGTGTGGTGGCGCACGCCTGCAATCCCAGCACTCGGGAGACTGAGGCAGGAGGATCGCTGTGAGTTCGAGACCAGTCTGGGCTACATAGTGAGTTCCAGGTCAGGCTCAACTATATAGTTTGACCCTGACTCAACCCCTCCCCCACAAAAAAGTGACAAATAACTTGGAACAATGATGTTTTAGGATTTTAAAAACTGTAAAATAATAGAACCATACTGTGTTTTTCCTTACAAATTTTCCATTGACATAGAGAATATTTCAAATGAACTTACATATCATTTCCGGAGTACTTCTATCACAGGATAAGTTTTAGCCCTAATTTAAAAAGGTAGGTCTATTTTATGTGTAGATTTAAAGGAAAGTACAATGAAATAACAAAGAATGGTGTGATGTTTCTATCAATCCTGGACTAAAGTGAGAAGATATTTATAGTCTAGATATTGCTTGAGGTTGATAGACTTTATGTCCTTCTGACCACTTTTGGCTAAGGACTTGGCTAATTCTATCAACCCATTATTGATGGATGATTCTGTTAAGTATAGCAGTATCAAATGAGAAACTAGTCATTCATAGGAAATAGGATGCATATTGAGGCCATACACTTTTTGTTTGTCTCACACAGTTTATTGAACAACAGGTAATAAGAAATCAAACCGGAAGGCTATACAGTGATCCAAAGCTTCTATCTATAAGCAAGCAACTTTAATTGCAAGATTTACAACAGTTGAAGAGTTTGCTATTTTCAAGTTTTACAGAAAGTGAGATACTTTGTTTCGGGCTGGGGGGCAGGAGGAGGAGGGGGAATGGAAACAAGAAACCCCACGGGAGACTTTGTGGCTTACTTTATCATTTTTTTTCCTTTATGAGATATATAACAAAATTTTTAAGAAACCACTATGAAATAAATAAGACACACATGTGTAAATACCGAATAATTTCCCTGGTGTGAAAAACTAAAAATGTAAATAAGAACCGAATTGTATAATTGACAATGTGAAATAGGAAGATAGGGGCTAAAGGTGTAAGGGAAGTGGGAAGGGTAGGGGAAAGGTAATAAGGGAAAAGAAGAAATATGAGAAATGGAAAAAATGGAAACAAAGTCTTTATAAATAGGGAAGGGAGGAGGGGGTGAAGGGAGGGCAGGGGTCTGGGGAAAAATGAGAACCAAGATCCATCATGTAAAGGTACAAGATCTGAATGATAAATGTGGCTGTACTGTATACTTAAAAAGTACCAGTAAATTCAATGAGAAAAAAAAAAGTACTAAACAGTGTTGCAACTCCTCTTATGAAAAATAGGGATGTACTCAAACATGTCTTCAAAAGCTAAGATGTGGAATCAACGTTTTCATATGTCACAGTCTGTTTCCTGTTGCTGTTACAAAATTTCTCACAATGGGTATTTTATAAAGCAAAGAGGTTTACTTTGGTTCATGGTTCTGGAGGCTGCCAATGTCTGAAAGGGTTCCCACAACATGTGGCAAGAGCCTTGTACTAACTACTTCAACGCATGGTAGAAACTGAAATGGCAAACAAGCCTGATTGTAAAAGACTAGCTCCAGAGGCTAGTCTCACTTTAAACAGCCCACTTCCATGATAGTTAATCCTGTTCCACAAGAATCAGAAACATTTCCCTAAGAATAGTATTAATCCATTCATGAGGGAAGAGCCTTCGGAGCCTAAACACATGCTATAAGGGACCCCTCTCAATACTGCCACGTTGAGTATTGAAGTTTCAGCACAAGAGCTTTTGGGACACACATTCAAACCAGAGCATCATGCACTGCCTCTGAAAAAAATTGATACTACTTCTCCAAGGCTGTTATATCAGAGGGGGTAGCTCTTATCTCATTAGTTAGTACCATGATACCCAACTCAAATCATAAGCATATTGCTTAGGACAATGCAGAAGAAATGCTGGTCTTCTGTTTGCATGACTTTACCTATATTATGGTTAGATAATCAGAAATATAATTTTAAAGTATTGCAAAATTATTAATATCATTTGCATGCACTTAGAATTATATAATTTCAAAATACATTGGAACCTAAGAACTTATGCCATATAAAACGTCTATTTTCCATGTAAATATAATAAGGGCCTAAGAAACTAAATGACATTGCCAAATTAATGCTTATTCAAACATCCCATTACTACCCTTTAATATTGCTGCTTTTTAATAAGTTTAATCACAATTAGTTACTTATTATAATATTCCAGCCATATGAAATCAAATACACTCAAAAGCAGAGTCAATAGTGATTCTTTAAAAGTTCCTTTTCATGCTCTCTGGTCCATTCACACTCATGCATGGATTTAATCCCAAAACTGCTTTCACATTAGCACCAATCTTTCATTCATTAGTCATTTAATGTCTCTAGCCCTTGTTTTCTTTTTTACCAAAATAGTTTGCATGTAGATTATATAATGTCAAATATCCTCTTAGGTTCTAAAATTCTGCTTTTCTTTATTTTCTTTTTAGTAATGTGTATTGAAATTGTTTAGATTAGAAAGTGAAAACGCTGTCTTAAATATGCAGGGCATATGAACTGCAGTGTACTCGCACTTCTGGTATTAATAGCATTCTTCATACATATATGCAAAAATTCATCTTGGATTTTAGATATCATCAAACTCACAGCTTAACTCTTGATTGAACAGTGTTGAAATGTTAAATGGTACCATATATAGAGTTAATATTAGACCATCACCTGCTGACATTTAATACATCTTTAAAACAAAATCTTCTGAGAACAATACAGGTAATCTTAATGCCCAAAGTAAAAAATGGAGTAAAGGAAATTTAAGTTTAAATCTCAATGTTGTCACTTAGAATTATTTTATTTTTGACAGTTAATTAAATCTCTGTGTATTCTGTCACATATGAAGTGAAGATAATGGAACTGTTTTATATAAATAAAAGAAAATGTCATGTAGTTATTTTTCACTAAACAATGTACCATGAAGTAATGGAAGGCAGTGACTGAGACCTATTTTTATACCCTTTCATCTTAAAATGATATTTGCTAAGGTATTAAATTCATATATTCTAAAAATTAGTACATTAATATTATTTTGTTTATTATTTCATGTTTTCATAAATAGTATTCTAACACAATTAATACTATTACATTGAGAATATTGCTTGATTGCCATGCAAGTAAACATTATATTTTCTTGAAACATATAGCACTGAATGATAAATTATGATTCAACTATATATATTCTTTATACTAACCAAGACCATGAATAAAGACTAGCAATACTTGTTCATACACTTTTATTATAAGAACATTTTGCATCAGACACTGTGCCAGCCAATGATCTAGTCTATATTCATTTCTTGGACATTTAGAAATTTCTATCTGATTTTATTAATGCAGATAAAGCATCTTTTTTTGTCATTACTGGGGACTAAACCAGGGCACTCACACCTTACATACATAGTCCCTTTGTTTTGAGATATGGTCTTGCTAAGTTAGTAAGTTCCCTGGGTGGGATTTGGATTTGCAATCCTTCAGCCTCAGTATCCCAGGGTGCTAGAGTTATAGGCATGTGCTATCATATATGCCTCATATAAAGCATATTATACCTATTTATTTTTCAGTGAGACCTTTTGAAAACCATAGAAAAGGCCTATGCTCTTTTTCCCAGAACTACATATAATGTTTTACTGGGGAATAATTAAACAACACCAATATGATTGACGCTGTTCATTTTAAAGGTATTTTATCTTTGACACATGTAATTTCACAAATTAAAAGAAACTAAAATAGGAAGAAAAGGTGGAAAGGGGAAGGGGATGTTGAAGTGGGAGGGGAAAAGAAAGAAGAGAATGGAATTAACATGAGAACAAAAAATGGAAACAAAGTCTTTGTAGATAGGGAGGGGTGGAGGGGTTGAAGGGAGGGCAGGGGAATGGGGAAAAATAAGAACCAAGATGAATTATGTAAAGGTGCAAATTTCCAGTGATGAATGTCATTATACTGTATACCTTAAACGTATCAATAAAATTAATTCTAAAAATTTAAAAAAATAAAAGAAACTGCAAGGCCTGGAATTTAGCTGAGTTGTGCCACCGCCTGCCTTGCAAGCACAAGGACCTGAATTCAATTCCTGGTACCAAAAGAGAAAAGAAGCTGCAAAATTTGAAACAAAAATACAGTGACACTGCTCATCCTTTCCCAATTCACCAGTCCCCATTCTCCCTATTCTTCTGTCTTAGAGGCAAATACTTTTGATTCTTTCTAGTGTTGAACCTGACATGGGCGTATTCATGTGTGTACACACACGTTAACATTTATATATATATAATATATATATTTAGTGTAATTTAACATTTATATATATATAATATATATATGATTAGTGTAATATATATATATATATATACGTCTACTTTTTTAAAAAATGAGTTTATTTGTACATTTTAGGGATACAGTACAGTTACATCCATCATTGGGATCTTGTACCTTTACATGACAGGTCTTGGCTTTCATTTTTTCCCCTTGTCCCTGCCCTCCCTTCACCCACCTCCTCCTCTCCCCATTTACAAACACTCTATTTCTATCTTTTCATTTTCTCACATTTTTTTTTCTTTTCCTTTATTACCCTTCCCCAGCCATCCCACCTTGTCTACTTTGATTTACAAGTGTTTATCAAACTTCAAGTTTCACCAGAACCATGGCAGTCATTTAGTTCTAAATCTTCCTTTCTCTCTTAAAAACTGAAACAATGTAGAGAAAATGTGTGAAAGTATGTGCACATCCACGTAACACATAAAAATGCTTACATTTATTACATTGATTTCATTTTCTTGTAAGCGATGTATTACCTTCTATTATATAATTCCTATATTTTTCATTTTTAAAAGGATACCATTATTATCAAATAAGTTTTCGTTAAATCCTGCTTTAATCAGAACTGATACTCTGTAGGAGTATTGCACACATATTTCCTGGTAACATCACTTAATCATTACCCTCTAAATTCCCTTTGAGTCTTTCCTGTAATAGAGCTCCTGTTTTCGTGCTATCATTTCTCCTTTCCTCACTTATTGGTTTATGTTGCTGGAGGGTATCTTTGAGTAAATTAGTTTAAAAAGGCACATGGGAGGTATATCTCTGAAACTTCTGATTATATGAAAAATGTCTTCGTTTCCCTCATATATTTGACTGGATGGATTTTTTTTTTTTTGGTACCAGGGATTGAACTTGGGCCCTTGTACTTATGAAGCAGGAGCATAAACACAGCCAAATCCCCAGCCCCTTGACTGATAGTTATATTACATTATTACACACATTTCTGGCATCTCTTTTTGTTCCTATTTTTGTTCTTGTGTTACTATTGAAATGTCAAAGTTCTTATGAGTACTATTGAGATGTCCAATCCTTTGTATGTGACATTAATTTTTTCTTTAGGGAATCTTATAAAATCTTTTAACCAATGTTCTAAAGTTTCATCAAGAAGAAATTAGAACGAATCTATTACTTGGAGTGAATCTATTGCCGTGTTTTATGTTAGACATTCAGTAGAGGCTTTCAATCTGAAAATTCATCTATTTCAGTTCAGAAAAGTTTTCTTAAAATATTTTTCTAATTTTCTCTCAAGCATTTTCTTAGAACTGTCTGCTAACTTTCTTTTATTTTTACTCTAATCTTAAAGATTTGCTGAAATTCATCTTCCAACCAATCCACTAAGGTTTTCATTTTTCCAATTATGGGGTTTTAGGTAGTGTCCTTACAAGAGACAGAAATTATACCCACTTTTTAAATAGAGATAATTTAATAGAAAAATATATTAACTAGTTACATTGTTGACTAGGTAACTTAAAGGATAAAAATAAAACTCAGACTAAGTCACTTTCTTGTCATAGGGATAACATCCTGACAGCCAGAATTTAAAGGAGACCTTTACTTTGGCTCAAGGTTTAGTCCACAGTATTATGGTTCCAAGTCTGAAAGAAAATAGTAAAAGCATATGGCTGAGGAAAAAAGTGCTCAAGTCAAGATCAGGAAGCATAGAGTGCAGGGAGGAGCTGGGGTTGAGAGTACACCTTTCCAGGGACTTGAAACATGTTATGTACATGTAGGAATTCGCTTCAGTGCATGTAATCATCATGTACTGCAAAAAGGTACTAATGAAAGTCACACACACACACACATAATGAGAATATACCTTTCTAGGTCCCCTCCTCAGTACCCCATTGATGAGTATAGTGCCCTCATGGTTCAGTCACCTTTTGAAAGCGCTGCCTCTGAACACATGAGCTTTTGGGGGAACATTCAAGTTCTAAACCATAGCAAGCACAAAGTAACTCCAGGAAGTGCAGTGGCTACGATAGAACTGGGGTGGGAAGCCTTCTTAACTCTTCCTGTCTCTGTAGGTGGCGATCAAGGAGGGAAAATCCCTACATTTTTTATATTCCCAGGGCACAACTGCCACTTGCTCTAGGGACGCAGTGGCACTAACAGTTAATATCAGTGCTAATAGTTAGCATCAGCCCAGGAGAAAACTGACATTACAGGATTGAGTGAAATGCCCCAGTCCCTGGAATGTGGGAGGCCAAACTTCAGGCTAGAAAAATCATGACACGGAAGATAGAGGGAATAATACTTAGCCAGGGAGAGAAATGCCAAAAACAAAAAGAAATAAAGCAAGGAAAGAATGGAAACTTGAATACTGTGGCAGGAAAAGAGTTCAGTCACATTGAGTTTTGCAGTGAGAGGCGGTTCTGAGTTGGGGGGCACAACAGCAGGAACCAGTGGAAGGCTGGGCATTATGAATTCTAATCCCAACACAGACCTTACATAGCCAACTCCCTCTACCTTTCTCAAAATCAATCAGAATAAAAATGACAGCACATAGGGCCCAGGATTTAGCTCAGTGGTTCTACAACCTGTCTTGCAAGTGCAAGGAGCCGAGTTCAATCCCTGGTACAAAAAAAATAAATTAATTAAAAAAAATAAAAGGGCACTACACAGATTTTGTCTAGTTATGCCTTGAAGAATATAAAATGGTAATTTGCCAAATGTTGGCCCATGGTCCAGAGCTGCCCACAGACTACATAGAAGAGAGAGGCGGCAGACAGCCCAGGTGTATCCAATGCTCTCATCTGCAGGTACAGAGGAGCTTGATGGTTGTGAGCCAGTCCTGCCAGAGGCTGACCTGGCTGAGTCCACAGATACAACTGCTGACAGACAGTGTTCAAACTCTGGTCAGCTACAAACAGCTTCTCCTATTTGAACAGAGACGGTGAAGGAGAATTCTGGACTAAAAAAAAATACAACTATTACATCCCTCTTTTTATTAGGCACCATCACCACACAACAACAGAATTCTGAGAAAAACAGTTATTGCTGATGTAAATACTCCCACACTGTTTGGCTAATAGGATTTTCGAAATCTATTTCTGATAGTTTATTAATTGAACTCAAATATCAAATGTCTCTTCAACTTATCATTTATATTCCTTTCTTTGTCTTCTTCTATATATCTTATACCCAGTCACTATTCCCTGGCCTTTATTTCGGTGTATAGAAATATTATGATGAAAACATTTTTCTTTTTTCTCTCTTTTCTTACCCTATCTTGTATTATTCTTCTCTTACTTTTACTGGTTAGTGAACTATTAGAAGACTTTTAAAATAACTGTTACATTATATGTTGCTACATATAACTAGCTTTTTAGATGCTGGTGTTACTTGTAGTTATTCTCTCTTTGCAAAGCAGTGGTAGGGTCTAAGCCTAGTATGTAGAATAGGTTTAATGGGTGCTTTCATGCTAAGATATACTCACAACCAAGGGCATGTCACAAAAAGAAATTCATTTTCTACAAACATCACACATAAGTGGTAACAATATTCACCCCAACACATCTATAGATTTCAACAAAAAAACAAAAGAATCATAAGAAAACAAGGCAACAAAGTCCCTCCAAAAGTGTGTATCTCCCCTAAAACTAATCCCACAGATACTGAAGTGGATGAAATTCTGCACAAAAAAATTAAAAAAAAACCCTGATAGCTAAAATGAATTAGTAAGATTAAAAAATAATACACATAAACAGATGAATGAGTCAATTATTTAAAAGACAATAGCCCAAAGAAGTTAAACATGAATAGCTGAATGAATTAAAGAGGATATTTTAGGTTATGAGAATCACGTCAGTAGAAAGATAGAGGTTCTAAGAAAGAACCAAACAAGAATTCTGTAAACCCCTCAAGTACTCAAATAAGAAAAAAAATTGAAAGACTCAGCAGTAGGCTACAGTAATCAGAAGAAAGAACGTACAATCTTGAAGACAGAGCCGGGCGTGGTGGCACAAGCCTGTAATCCCAGCGCTCAGGAGGCTGAGGCAGGAGGATCGCTGTGAGTTCAAGACCAGCCTGGACTACATAGTGTGTTCCAGGTCAGTCTCAAGTACATAGTGAGACCCTGTCTCAAAAAAAACCAAAAAAAACCCAACCAAACAAACAAACCAAAATCTTGAAGACAAAATAATATGCTAGAAGATTCAGATAGTAATAAAGACAATAATAATAAGAAATAATGAAAAATTATACAAAAGCTTGTGCACAATTTTAAAAGAAAAAATTTAAGACTTATTGGCCTCAAGGAAGATGAGAACGTATAGTCTAATGACATACAGACTTAGTCACTGAAATTAGAGCAGATAATTGGCCAAATATGGAAAATAAGATAGATACTTAGGTATTGAATGAATTTAGAACCAAGTAGACATGATTGGAGAAGAATCTCTCCATGATATATTATAGTCAAGCTACAAAACCACAGAACTAAGAAGAAATAATAAAAGTGCTTCAGAAGAAATGCCAAATCAGTAACAATATTGGACTCATCAGAATAATAGCAGATTTCTTACAAAAATTCTGAAAGCTAGGAGGGCTTGGAATGATATTGTTATGTCATGATATAAAATAATTACCAACCTAGATTACTATATTTTGTAACATATTCCAAAATTGAAAGAGAAATAAAGATCTTTAGTATAAACTAAAGAAATTAATGACCACTAAGCCACCATTGCAGCAATTAATTAAATCCTAAACACACACAAAAAAACAGCATAATTACAACCATGGGACAAAAGAAAAGAATAAATCATAGTTGTAAGAGTAGATAAATGAAAATCAGGAATAAATCAAACACTAGAAAATAACACAAAGACAAGAATTAGTACACACCTCTTATAATACATAATGTATTTGGCTTTAACTTCTCTCCCATTAAAAGAAACAGACTGAAAGATCAGGTGAACAAGATCTAACTCTTTTTTGTCTGTAAGAGAAACATCTCAGCTACATGCATATAAAAAGACTGCAAGAGAAAGGATAGAAAGGCATACTCCACGAAGCTGAAGCCAAGAAGCAAGTAGCAGTGAGTATAGTTATGTACAACAAAGTAGATTGCAAACTAAAATCAGTCAGAGGAGTCAAAGAAGGCTACTACATACATACTGGTAAAGGGAAAAATTCACCAAGAATAGATAATAATGGTAAAAATGTATATACTGGAAATGGAACACTCAGTTTCATAAAACAAACACTACTGGACCTCAAGGATCAAATACACCCCAATACAATCATAGTGGCTGGCTTTAACACCTAACTTTCACAAATTGGTAGGTCAACTACAAAATAAAAACATTAAACTACACTATAGGTCCCAACAATGAATGTAACTGTACTGTATCCCTAAAATGTACCAATAAACTCAAAGCTGAAAAAAAAAAAACTACACTATAGATCAATTGGACTTAGCAGACATCTAGACAGAGTTCCATCCAAAAACATTAAAATTTAGATTTTTTCCAGCAGCAAGTGAAACATTCTCCAAAATAGACTAAAATTTAGGCCATAATGCAATTTTCAATAAATACCTCAAAATTTAAATAATTTCATGGCTTTATATCAGATCACAATGAAAAACAGCCAGAAAGTAACAGCAAAAGAAACCATAGAAATTACATGAATAGTAAATAAATAATATATTTTTGAATGATCAGTGGACCACTGAAGGTATCAAGAAATTTAAAAAATTTGTAGTATCAAATGATAACAGAAACACAACACATCAGATGCTGGAACAAAACGAATGTAGTCTGAGGGAAATGTATAGCTATAATTGCCTGTATCAAAAAAACAAAATGATCCTAAATGAATGACTTAATGATGTGTGTTATTGAAAAACAAGAACAAATCAAATCGAACATCAGTAGAAGAAAAGAAACAACAAAAATTATTGGAAGTTAATGAAATAGAGGCTGCAAAGAAATACAAAGGATGAATGAATCAAAGATAAAAAAGATTAAAACACTTTATCTTTTGAAAAAATAAACAATATTGATGAACTTTCTGCCAAACTTACCAAATAAAGTGAGCAAAGGTCAGAATTCATAAAATTAAAAAAGGAAAATGGTGAAATTACAACAGAAGCTACTGAAATGCAGAGAATTGCTGCATCCAATTTGAAAATTTTTATTGCAACAAATTTTGAAAATCTAGAAAAATTGAATAAATCCCTAGATACATATGCCATATCGATTGAACCAAGAACATATCAAAATTTAAACAGTGCACTACTATATTCCCAACACTTTGGAAGGCTGGACCATGTTGAAGCGTACTGTGTGTACTTAGTAGTTGGTGAGTCTCTGTCTTAAAAAATTATGAAGGACTGGAGATGTAGCTCAGTGCAAAGACCCTGCATTCATTCACAATAATGCAAAAAGAAAATCTAAACAGATAAATAGCAAGCAATGAGATTGAAATTGTAACAAAAACTCTCTCCTCTCTCAACTGAGAAAAGTCCTGGGGTAGGTGGATTTTCTGTTGAATTTTATCAGACTTTTAAACAAGATCTAATACTAATGCTGATAAAGTTTTTGTATATAATAGAAAACAAAGAAATGCTTTCAAATTCATTCTATGATGCTAGTATTACTTGGATGGCGCAAGTAGAAAAGAAGTTGAGAGAGAGAGAGAGAGAGAGAGAGAGAGAGAGAGAGAGAGAGGGAGAGAATTGTAGGCCAATATCCTTGATGAACATAGACATGAAAATCCTTTATAAGATCCTCACAAATAGAATTGAAAGTTCAACAATATATTGAAAAGATCATCATGACCAAGTTGGTTTCATCCTTCTGTTATAAAGATGGTTTGATTTATGTAACTAAATACACAAAATATATCATACAATGAAAATTAAAGATATTCACCTCAGTAGATACCATAAAAGCCTTTCACAAAATACAATATCTCTTCATGATAAAAATTCTGAAGAAAATATTATGGTGAGATTTTTTGCTTCAAATTGATAAAAACCACATATGACAAATCCTCATCAAACATCATACAAATGAGGGCAAACTGAAAACTTTTCTACTAAAATCTGGAACGAGTGTATCGTCTGTTCACTTCTATTTAATATAGTTTTTGAAACTATTCAGTGCAATTAGGGAAGAACAAGGCATAAAAGGGATACAACTAGGAAAAGAAGAAATAAAATTATACTATTTGTACATAATGTCCTTTGCATAAATGACCCTAAAAATTCCACCAGCAGGCTTTGTGATCTACAAAACAAACTCAGAAAAGTTGACAGGCTAGAGGACACAAAAAATTAATAGCTTTCTATACATCAAAAATGAACCCACTGATAAATGAGGAAAACAGTTCCATTCACAAAAGCTTTAGAAAATACATGGGAATCAGCATAACAAGGTACAAGAACTCTACAATGAAAAGTATGGAATGGTGAAGAAATTTAAGGCATTAGAAAATAGACCTCTCCATCTTTTTTCATGGATTGGCAGAACTGATATTATTGAATACATAGATTACAAAAAGTAATCTATGCATTCAATGTGATCCTTACAAAAATACTAAAAACATTCTTCACAGATCTAGAAAAAAGTAATCCTAAGATTCATATGAGGACCAGGGATTTAGCCCAGTAGCTCCAGTGCCTGCCTAGCAAGCTCAAGAATCCAAGTTTGTGCAGACTGCTGCAACCACTATGGAAATCAATATGGAGACACCTCAAAGAGCTGGGACTAGAGGTTCCATTTGACTCAGCCATTCCTCTGCTGGGTATCTTTCTAAAAGAATTAAAAGAATCATATCACAGAGATATATGCACACCCCTGTTTATAGTGGCACAGTTTGTAATAGCTAAAACTTGGAAACAACCCATTTGCCCATCAGTTGGAGACTGGATAAAGAAGATGTGGTTTTGCTATAAAATGGAATATTACTCAGCCATAAAGAGTGAGAAATTAGATTCATTCATAGGAAAATGGATACATATGGAGGATATACTCCTAAGTGAAATAAATAAGTCACACATGTGTAAATACTGAATAGTTTGGTGTGACTAAACTATAATAGTACATAAGATCCTAATGGTATAATTGATAATGTGAAATAGGAAGAAAGGGGCTAAAGGTGTAGAGAAAGTGGGAAGGGTAGGGGAAAGGTAATAAGGGAAAAGAAAAAAATAGGAGAAAATGAAAAAATGGAAATGAAGTGTTTGTAAAGGGGGAGGGAGGAGGGGGTGAAGGGAGGGCAGGGACAAGGGGAAAAAATGAGAACCAAGACCTGTCATGTAAAGGTACAAGATCCCAACAATGAATGTAACTGTACTGTATACCTAAAATGTACCAATAAACTCAATGAGGAAAATAAAAAAAAAAGAATCCAAGTTCAAGTTTGATTCCTAACAACAGCAACAACAACAAAAGATTCATATGTAAGCACAAGAGAAGTAGATTAAACAGTAGTCCTGAGCAAAAAGAAGAATGCTGATGGCATGAATACTTGATTTCAAATAATACTATAAAGCCATTTTAACAAAAACAAAATACTACTGGCACAAAAAATACACATGTAGACCAACTAAATAGAAGTAATATAAACAAAGAAAGTATCTCTATTCATCTATTTTTTTTTAACAATGAGCCAAAAACATACACTGGAGAAAGCCTCTTCAACAAATGGCACTGGGAAACAGGATGTGTATATGCAGAAGATTGAAACTCGATCTTTATCTCTCCTCGAGTATTAAAGTCAAATGCAAATAGATGAAAGAACTAGATATAAGAATGGAAAATTAAAACTCTGGAAGAAAACATGAGAGAAACACTTGAAGTCATAAGCAAAGGTAAACACTTCCTGAACAAGTCTCCCCAGTAGTGTAGGAAATAATATCAAGAATCACTAAATAGAATTACATAAAATTTAAAAATGTGTGCACATCAAGGAAAACAACTAACTGGAGAGACAACCTCAAGAGAAGCAGAAATATTTTATCAGTAGTCATTTTATAGAGAAAAAAGTAGTCCTGATTATCACATGATCAAATGAATTGAACAGAATTTTCATGATAAGAAGTAAACATGGCATAAGTATATGAAAAAATGTTCGACACTTTTAGCATTATGGTACCACACATCAAAACTACATTGATATTCTATCTCACCCTTGTTAGAATGGCTATGAAGAATTCAAAAAACAATAAATACTGGCAAGGATGTAGGGAAAAAGGAGTCCTCCTACAACTGTTGGCAGGAATATAAACTAATATAAACACTATGAAAATCAGTATGGAGTTTCTTCATAAATCTAAAAATAGAAATACTATTTGGTTCAGCTATTTCACTTCTAGGAATATTCCCCACAGATAGAAAGATACCATACCATAGTGATAAAACGCACATCCATGTTTGAAACAGCCCAGTTCACAATAGCTGTGAAAATATCCTAGATATTAATCAAAAGATGACTGCATATAGAAAATGTGCCACAGACACTCAGTGGAGTATTACTGAGTCATAAAGAAGTATGAAATCAAGTCATTTGGTGGAAAATGGATGAATCTTCAGACCATTATTTTGAGCAAATTAAGCCATTTTTTAGAAAGTTAAATATCACATATTTTTATTATGTAAGCTATGTAGAAAGAAAGAAATAAAGAAAGAAAAGAAAGAAAGAAAGAAAGAAAGAAAGAAAGAAAGTAAGAGAGAGAAAGAAAGAAAGAAAGAAAGATAGAAAGAAAGAAAGAAAGGAAGGAAGAAAGAAAGAGAGAGAGAGAAGGAAAGACAGACAGACAGGGAGGTCGGTCGGGAGGAAGAGAAAATTTTAGATATGGGGTGGGTAGGTGAAAGGAGGTAGTGTAGTGAATCTAATCAAAATAAGTCATATGAATGTGCCAATATGCCAAAATGAATCTTATTTTTCTGTTCTACTATTAAGCACCCCAAACCTCCCATCTTGTTATTTTTGAACATTTCTTATTAAAATGCCATTCTGGTTTTTTATTATGGATGCAATATTTTAATCTTTGTTCATTTTGACATTTTCTTTTTCTTTTGTTTCCTGTTTATACAATTTTTTCTTTTTCCTTTTGTAGTTTTTCAGCACTTTGTGGCTTTTTCCTGCTTCTCTTTGAAAATTATTTCTCATATTCTTTGTCAGAATTTTTCTGAGAATATTTTGGGAAATTGCCTATAATTAAATCTGAAAGCCCTAAATTCTTGAGTAAGGTATGTGTGAAGAGCTTAACATGTTGAAGGTTTGAATGGCTTTGAATAGGGGTTTCTTCAAGAAATGATGGTGGGAATATTTTTAGGTCTTTCGTTTTGAGCTGGTCTACTTCCTAAAGGACTCTTTCGTCTGCCTACAAGCTATCTTTCTGCCACTGAACCCAGTAGGGAAAGTGTTTTGTGATGTAACCATACTAAAAAATGATTTATGGCCCATCTGTCTATTTTGTAGATTTCTTATTCTGTTTTTCTATTTCACCTTGTTTATCCTATTCATTCATATGTGAATATATATATGAAAATAACTTCAGGGCTGGGGATTTAGCTCAGTGGTGCTGCTGCCTGCCTCACAAGCACAAAGTCCTGAGTTCAATCCCTGGTACCCCCCCAAAAAATACTTTCATTGTTTTAATGTTATTATAATTGTAATATTCCATTGAAAGCTTCCATATTAACACAGAAGTATTGTTACATTTGTGCTTTTTATTAACAATATATAAAAATGATTTCAAATAAAGGACTAATTATTTTGGAATAATAATAGAATCATTGCCTGAGAATTTCCCTTACTATCCTTCTTGTGATACCTTGTACTCTTCAATAGCCCTAAAAAATATTTTCATAATTTATTTTGATTTTAGGACAGAAAAATGGGTAACACCATTTAATTCCATTCTAATTAACTTTAAAGACAAATTGCCTAAAAGAGATAACTATTTCAAAAATTTTAAGAACTTTGTAAGCATAAAATTCAGAAATATTTGATGCTAAAGGAGCTAAAGTTTGATGTAATAAAAAGAAGAAAATAAAACTCTATAGATTCACTCAACCCTCAAATTATATATTTCTGTGAAAAGTAAATTTTATAGTTTCTAATGTGTCCTGCAAATAATCTTTGTGCATCACACAGCTTATGAAAATAAATGGTTGGAATTTTATCTGAAGAAAGAAGTCATTAACCAAGACTGATACCTTAATGATGCTGTAGAGGTAATTATGCTTTAATTTGGAATTGAATTTCAATTATTCTTGTGTAAAGAATGAGCCATTATTATCAAGCAAAATCAGAATCTCAAAAAATCTTATTTGTATCTATTTTCAAATCAATGAAATGTGGTTTCATCTTATCAACACATTAATATTAGATATCTATTTTGACATTAGCTACAGAGAAATGTAATTGTAAAATAGCATTGTTAGCATTAAATGAATATGCATTCATATTTTATCCTAAATGATTTAAGTAAATGTGAGTCATTGTATAAATTATTATGGGTTTCATATTGTTTTGGCTTGTATTCAGTTATATGAATTAATGTATAGTCTGAATTTCGCTTTGCCAAAACAGTATTCAATAAAGTATCAAAGAAAAATGTAAATAATATAGACATAATACCAATCTAATCTATATAAAAGATTTAGAAATCTTTTAGCATGATTACAAGACATAATATTGGTTTAATAGTCACTAAATTATTTATAAAATATTGAATTCATCAGACACTTGCTAAGACTTTTGTAGATATTATTGCATTTAATCCTCACAAAATAGTGATGTAGATTGTATTATTACCTAAAACTTTACAGATGAAAAAATGAAAGCTTAGTTTGGTTTGATATCTTGGCTAACATATTTGCATCTAAAAACACATGAGAAAATACTAGGAAGTCCACTGTAAAGTGTATAATGTGAGTCAATATATTGCAAAATGTATACATGTATATATAAGCATATGTATCACAGGTGTGCCAATATTGATATATTGCAGTATAGCAATATATGTGTGTGTAATAACTTTTTTTAACATCACTAAAAGCAGAATTGACTTATGGTGATAACATGAGATAAGAAAAATAATGCACCCACACAGATGTTCTTATCCTAATACGCAGTATCTAAGTTTATAACATTAAAAGGAAGTTGTTTGAAAATGGATTTAAGTTTGCTTATCAACAAATTTTGAGGTGGCATGATTATCCTGATAATTTGAGTGGGTTCACTATAATTATAAGAATCATTTTATATAGAAGAGGGAGGTGGAAGAGGAAAAACTATACAGATGACGGGACAAGATAGACTTGGCTAAGTATTTATGGCTTTTAAAATAGAATAAAAGAGTTACAAGCCAAGGAATGTGGGTAGCTTCCAGAAGCTGAAAAAGGTAAGGAAATCAATTTCTGTAGATCTTCTTAAAAAGAACACAGCCTTGCTGATACCTTGACTTTAGCTTAGTAAGATTTGTTTAGTATTTCTGAACTACACAACTTAAAGAAAATAGATTTGTGTTGCATTAAGGCATTGAGTTTGTTAAAATTGTACAGCATCAATAAGAACTAATCCATTAAAAGTGATAGGATTTCACAGCTTTTATGGTTTTCCATTTGTGCATATATACCACAATTTCTTTATCCATTCATTAATTGAAAATTTAGTGTAATTCCATGTTTTAGCTATTATGAATAATGCCAGGCACAGAAAGAAACAAAAGCATGATCTCATTCGTACATGAAACCTAGAAAAGATGACCACATAGAAGTTCACAACAAAATAGTGATACACGACATGAGGGAGATTAGGGCAGAGGGAAAAAAAGGAGAGATGGATCAAACACTACTAAGTTATAGTTAAATAGGGAGAATATTTTCCGTTGTTCTTTGGCAAAATAGGATAAACATAGTTAACAACAATGCATTGTAGACCTCAAAATAACTGGAAGAGAAAATATTAAATCTACTGGCCAAACAGAAATGATGAACATTTAAGGTAATAAATATGCTAATTATCTTGTTCCAATAACACACTGCATGCATGAATCAAAAATTCACATTGTAAATAAATTATTATGTGTCAATCAAAAAACAAAAAAAATTAAGGGCCGGGGATTTAGCTCAGCGGTTCAGTGGCCTGCTTCGCAAGCGCAAGGACCCGAGTTCGATCCCCAGTACCAAAAAAACCCCAAAAAACAAACAAAAAAATAACCCCCAAAATTAAAAGGTTCATACATCATCTCAAAGGGAACAATAAAGAACTAAAATATACTCTAGGCCAAGTCTTCAAATTTAGTTTCAGTGTTGTCTTACAAAAAAGTAAGGCTTTTTATACATTGTTAGCATAATATTTACATTTATAGGTAATCTAATAGCCCAGTGGTGGCGAACCTACAGCAATCCTGTCACAACAGGCTGTTTGTATCACTAAAAGCTCTAAAAGGTTCACCATCTCTATAAGAGGCTTTGTCAGGAAGACATATAAAGCAGGGCTTTACACTCATCATCTAGATATTGAGTGATATACAATGACAAAGGTGTTTGAAATATCCCCAATTGTTTTTGACTCAACATACAGTAGACTTTCTTTAAATCATGCTGCATTGAAAGAGACAATTATAAATTGTTGTCCCTATTGTTTCAGTTCACAATTTCTACAATAGAATCTCAAAACTGAGTGACACACAACATGTTACTTCTTATATAACTATATCTAAGTGTTGATGTTTACAATTCTGTTTCCGGATGTATATCTGTGATTCACAAGGAAGACTCCATTTCAGCATACAAATTCAATTAAAGTTTATGATTCTCATTCTGAGCTCAGCTATCTGGGGAATATTTGCCTAATGGTTTTAGTTATAAGTTATAGATAGATAAGCATAAACCTGTGAGGCCTCTTAAGTTCTTGATTTGGAAATCACTCTGTCATGTCTTCGTATTTCCAATTGTACAAAGCAAGTCATCTGGCCACTGGCAAAATCAATGGGCTGAGAAGTACACTTTTTCCTTGAAGGTACGGATAAGAGAGGAAATGGATATTGGCTAAACAATGACATAATTTATAATGCTACACATTTAAAAATTGTTCCTCTGCTAAAGAATGAAGTTTTTATGTTTCTCCTAGTATTGGTAATAGTTACACTAACATTTAATTATTAGATGTCTATTCAACCTTAAACAGCTTGAATATTGCATTGAGTTAACCAGATTTTTGTACCATTTAACTTTCACTAAAAAAAAAACAAAAAAAACTTCGGACTCACAGTAAAAAAATCCCATATACTTTATTGGTTTGGGATAAACTATTATAAAGGAAATGGAAATTGTCATTTATATTTGTATAATAGAATGTTTATCAGCAGTTTTAAAAGTTAAATAGAAAAACAACCATGGTTAGAGTTGAAATATGAAAATGAGAAAATTGTCTTAGGAATAAAACTTTTTTAAGGAATTGCTTCATAAAACAACTCCCTAAGAATTCAGTATAATGACCAATTATAATCTTTGGTGGAAGGGAAAGGTCTTATTTGCACCTCTAAACTCTAGAAAGATTTGCTGGAATGCATCAAAGAGTTTCTTTTCTATATATATGTGCCAAATACATTTATATTAAGAAGTTATATTTAGTGCTTTTGAATGTATCTTAGATTGGTCAGAAATGTTCTCTGTAAATTGACTACTCTGCTGTTTCATAGTGCTACCCAGCTAATAGGTAGAAAAATAAGAGTGTTGGTCCTTAACAAAAATGAACAATAGATTTCACTCTCTGGAATCCTGACCAATGGAACTTGATATAACTAATATATTTGAGTTTTATTATACTATTTGTATTTTATTAGAACTTTATTGCTATTTCAATTGTTTTTCAATTGAAAAAATTCAAAACTACCTTAGAAATCTCACCTCCATTATGTAATTTTAATATGGTATTTCCATTTAATTGACATAAAGTTAAATATCACCTAACAAGACATGTCTTTTCATGAGTTAGTAGCAATAGTACATTTTAAATCTAACTCACATCCAGGCATGGTGGTGCATGCCTGTAATCCCAGTATTAGGCAGGCTGAGGCAGGAAGATCACTGTGAGTTTGAGGCCAGCCTGGGTTAAATAGTGAGTCCAAGACCAGTCTGAACTATACAGTGAGACCCTGTGTCAAAAACCAATAAACAGAAAATAAATAAAATCTAGCTTATTCATCTGCTGTATTTTTTATTTAATACAACAATAATTAAGTACAAAATTATAACTTTTACACCATAAATTTCTAAGGAACTTATCAAATTATATTCACCTTATACAGCTTTTCTAATTCAATTAATTCTATGTGTATACTCTTCTATACACCCTTTCCAGAGCTGACCCCTAGATTTGAGCTTTGGTATCCTCCCAGGTTTTGTCTCATTTATAGTGAAAATAGTTCCCCTATCTCTATGTATATTTAACCTTGCATTCACTCTTATAGGTGGCTTAAATGAATTTCCACCTCAGTGTTATGGCAGTAAAATAAAAGAGAATGCTATTTCCAGATTATATGTATATAATACACACACACACACACACACACGTACACACCTATGTTAAGGTTTCTAGAGTTAATAAAAGTAAATCATTACTCATCCATTCAATCCACTACACTTCTTTGCAATACTATTGAATCTTGTTTACTGATTTTAAAAAACATTCAGTTGAACAATGATACTGAGTGAATCTTCAGTAGACTTTTGTTAATAATACCTATTGCAGCCTAGTTTTCCTATATTAACTATATACTTCTTTCTATATCATTATCATGCATAATCTCAATAAAATTACAAATTTTATTCATCAAGTTCATGTGACTTCTACATTTTAATCCCGAATTTGAAAATATCCCTAAAACGTATTTATTTATATACCTATTTAACTCACCTTCCTATTACACACTCAGACCTACATGTACCACACTGCACAATTCACGCATACTATGACTAGGCTTTCTCAAAATTGAACTTTTGTGCTCCGTTTCATTTCTTTTCATTTCACGTATTGCCAACACTATTCACACAAGCCAAAGGCTTCGGACTCACCCTAGATTTCCTTCTCAGCTTCTACAAATCTTTGCTGATTCTCCTCTCTCCATTTATTTCCCATTACTTCATTTTCTACAATCTTTACTTCCACCGTTCTACTCCAAACTACCAAGTAATCAATTGAATTGTGCCTTTTATCCTAATTTCAATTCAATATCCAATTCTCTGACAATGCTGCATACCTTCTGTTTGCCCACCTCGCCATATACACCACTATTGGCTCTGTGTCCTGTGATGGATTGTTAGGGAATGCCCTACAGTCTTCCTTGACTTAGGGACTGGTTTATGTTTGGGTACACTTAGGAAAGACACTAGAGTTGAATAAAGGATCGACTCTGATGTATTTATTAGCTAATTTCTCTCCTTCCTCGGGTTCTGTGGATTGGCTTCACATATCCACTAGAGATCACAAAAACTTTCTGGTATTTATTTTTCCAAATAGCTAACTTTTCAGGGAATACTTACTCCATTTTCCTCTTCAGGCTTTGCACTGGTATCAACTGGTAACTCAGGTAATCTCTGTGTTACTGCATTCTTCTTTTTTGATTTATCTAAACTCCATCAATGCCTTTTTAAATAATCCTTGTATTAATATTTTCTAACATTTTTTCTGTTTGTGCCACCTGTTCCCCATTGTGACCTGAGTGATTTACCCCTTCCCTAGCCATGTTTCTCTAGGCCCATTATTTAATTGCAAAAGATTTCAGTTATCTCATTACTGAAACAAAAGAAATAATTATTCATACAGCTTTTATGAATAGCACATGACATTATATATTCAACTGTTGGTGTGGTATTTAATATATTGGCTTAACCATATGAAAGTGCAAATTTTGGTAGAGCAGATAGTTGTATATTGGCAACTTTATGTCATTCAAACTAAGTATGTGCTCTAAAAATGTTAAACTTTATGATCAATACCATCATTATTCTCACTTGACATTATAAAGACTTTCTGGCTTGCTCCTAACTCTGTTCTTAGTTCTACATGTTAAACATGTCTGATTATTTCTTTCAGGGAGTTCTGCCATTGCAGAATTACCAAAGACTAGTTTCCTGTCTTTTTTCATGCATTAATTTCAGTATTGCTTCCACAGTGAGCACAATACCAAAAAACTATCTTAGTCCTGACATATGTTTTTCTCAGTGATACCTGTCTGTACTTGTCACAAAATTCATATTTTATAACAATGCACATTTTTTCTTCATTCTTATACACTTATCTATAAAATAAAGATAGAAAGGACTTTGATCCATTCATTCATGTTAAACAGCCTATTGACAATGGTTAATTGTTAATAATATTTGTTGAAAGCAAAGAATAGTTAAAACAATAGTTAAAATCCGAGACCCAGATCATTCCTTTTTCACTGGTTTCTTCTTTCACTACAATCTCACAAATTATTTTTTTAAATTTCATCATAAGTACAACTATAAATCACTTGGTTTAGTCACATATTGTTTCCTTTATCCTTATTTTTTTCTGAGTCTGGAGTGACTATTTTCTTAGCTAAGGTGTTATCATTCTCCAAGTCCTTTTCAAGGTAACATTATGAATCTCTCAGTTTGATTTAGATATCCCTCATTTTTATTACCTTAATAACTTAGCATGCATTTTAGCTCCTGTCCAACTTCACTATATATATTACTTGCAATACTTTAGTTCTGTGAAGATGAAGGGTCAGACCTTAATTGTCAGCGAGAACCTATTTGCAGCATAATGCTTGATGAAGCATTACTGCTCCATATATAATATTGTTATCAGTCAGAAAATATCATCTAGGCTTTATTTTAGCTGCTTAGTGTTAACTATACCCTGTAAACTCTTTCTTCCTATTGAGACAACAGGACAAATGATGAATTACCTCTATCGTCTCTACTCGCTGCCTTTCAACATATTTCTTTTCCAAGCTACTTCATAAATAAACAGCTAGCATGGTTGGCTAAATAATACAGCACAGTCAAGTGATCTATTTTATTTGTGGAATTACCATTATAGAAAATGGAAGTATCCAAAATTTCTAAAAATTTGTTAATCCAAAAGCAAGACTCATCACAAGTCACTAGATAATGAACAACTGACAATTCTTGGTTTCTGCAGAAAAAGAATATTCCACCTGTTCGTAATGCTTACTTGTATTCTTTGAATCATTAGTATAGTTTGATTCTAGGTAAGAACTGTTATTAATGTGAGCCTGATTTAATAATTAAACCCTTTGTGATAATAAAAATGCTATACCTGAGAAGAGAAGCTGTAGATGGTAGTATTACTATGTCATATTAAACAGTGTCTACTTCAAAGGCCTAATCACAAAATAAGATAAATAGAAAGTAGAATCGGAGGGTTTTCCAACCATATAAATGGCAGAAGGGCATGTTTCAAAAGGAGAAGGGCCTGTGTTTATTGAACTAGATACTAAAAAGAGATAAGCAAATTCATAGATTGTGTATGTTGAGAGAGTAAGTGGCATGGTTATGTAGGGGGAAATATTGGGGAATGGTTTAATATGACCTTGAAAATTACATATGAGCACAAACCAGTATTGAGGCCTAATTCCAGTAAATAGTAATTTAATTTTCTTGTTAACTAATTTAAAATGAAAATGTGATTTCATGCAGTTTTTCACATATATATCGTGTCTTAGTAATCCTATTAGATGAAGGATATTATTACTATCTAGAAATAACATATTCCTGTTCTTTGTACTATACTAACATAGATTTATTTTTAGTTAAAAAATATAGGATATTAGAAACTTTCTGTTCATAAGCCACACATATAGTTCTATTTTTTTAATTTATATTTAGTATACAACACCTCAAAATTGAGGTATAATGATTTACAAAGTCAGTTTTGGATTTCTTTGGCTTTTTCACTGAGCATGACCCTAAAGATTAAAATTAGGGATGGTAATACATGGGTATCCAATATCCAGTATACTCCTCAAGGATAAGATATTAAATTTGAATGAAAGTATCAGAGAAATGCAGAGATGCTAACAAAAAGACATAATTATAGTTCAGTTTTTCACAACTTTTCATTTTAATTTGATGGTTTTAGGTGCATCTTTCAAATAACATTGGCACATCAGGTTTCTCTTTTTTATTTTCTTGAGAACTGACTACCTTATCTTTTTCTGTCATGCCATTTTTTAGTATTTCCAATGACCACCTTTAATATATATCAAAAGATAATGCTGCATTTTTTATCTTCTGTGGGCTAGATACATGAATAAAAGATATCAGTTACAAGCAAACTAATACTTAAATCTTTTATTTTACAGATTATGGAAAAGGCATGTGAAAGTTCACATATCAAGGATATGAATGACAGTCTGTCTACTAAAACAGAAAAGTATTCTCTTAACATTGCCTACAACTAATTTCAAGGAGCTCTTTTTTCTGCTGAATCAATGATCTGCACATATGTTTTGTTATTTGTGACACTTAACAAAGGACAAAGACTCAACTCAAACTTTTTACCTATAAATAAATCAATCGGCTGATACAAACAGAAATTTTCACTGCTTAGGCTAATTTTCTATTACTGCATTCAGCCATCCATCCTTCTGCGGTGGCCTAAATCTAGGTTTCCTGTAAATAGAATCACAAGAACCTTCAGCAGCCCTAGGATTCCATAATTTTTATTTGTTTAGTTCCATAAAAAGTCTTACAAAAGAACTCTGACTCACTAGCTTTAGGTCACAAATCTATTTTGAAACCAATCATTTTTCTTGTGGGCTGGGGTGTTCTAGTTGGAAAATCAAATTGTCAGAGCTCCTCTGGATTTTAGGGCTCAGTGAGCAACTCTTGAATCACCTGGACTGAGCACGGAGGATTCATATCTCACCCACCAAATAAATTTTGAACATACCCACAAAACATGTGTCAGATAATCTGCCAAGTTGACATATACTGTCTTCTATAAAAGTTGTCTTTTAAAATTAAAAAAAATTGTTTCAGAAATAGAGAGAAGCCTACTACATGCTTGCATTGCATTGAATACAGAATAATAGTATTATCTTTCTTCCCCCTTTTTATTCTTTAAAAATTATAAAATTGAAGAACTGTGTACTTTTCTTTCTCCTTTCCCTTTCCCATTGATCTCTATCTTTCCTGCTTTCTCTCCTTTTAAAAAAAAATAGTACTTTTTTTTTTTTGTGCCGGGGCTCAAACTCAGGCCCTTGTGCTTGCAAGGCAAATGGCAGAACCACTGAGCCAAAGCCCTGGACCCTAAAAAATAGTACCTATTTTGAAAAGATTTAATGTGAATTTCAAGGACATATTCTGTACTTGCATGAAATAAAGTAAAATAGATGAACTAAGTGAGGTCAACATAGATTAAAATGGGAAAATAAGATAAAACTCATTTTTAAAATACCTTGAAATTCTAAACATTTCCTCATGGAAGTTAATATATTCTAGATTCTGAGACTTTAAAAGAGGTGAATTAATAGTTACTTGATTCCTAACGTGCATAACAAGTCAAACAATTCCCCCCAAAATATAGCTATTTCTGATTCAAGCCAGAGATATTTCTTTCAGAGTCCTCATAAATGATCATGTAATGTAATTAGAATATTGTCAGCATCCACCTAGTAAAGGCAGCTGTTGGATTCATAGAAATATTTCTATAATATGCACAGCTGTTTGGTTCATAGGAATATTTAAAATCCATTATATAATTTGATGTCATTAAATAAAATTTCAAATCCATAAAATTTATCATGAAACATCATAGCAGAGGGGTGTGGTGGAGCACAGATATTCATTTCATGTCAGTTTGGAAGCAGAACAAGGGAACAGCACCAGAGAGGAAGGGGACAGAGACCATATATAGAACCCAAGGTCAAACCAACATGACCCACCCAGACACAACCAGCGGCATGCTCCTCCAATCCAATCCATTGGGAAGATCAAAAAGTCAACCACATTGACACTTCATCCCAGCCACCTCATCCTACTACATGTCAACTTGATACCCAAACATATCTCCTTAAAGCAAATTTAAGCTCCAAATAAATAAAATAGCAAGTTTGTAATTCTATCTAACATATTTCAACTATCTTGCATACAAATGGGAACACAACAATGGCTTTAAATACTTCCATTCCAAATTGGAGGAATAAAGGCTAAAAATGAATCAGAGCAAAAGCAAGACTGAAACCCAACAAAGCAAACATTAAGTCATGTAGCTCAATGCCCTGTATCTGAAACATATGGTTTATGAGATGTGAGTTCCAGAGAGCACAATGGCTCCACTCCTGTGACTCTGCTGGTTGCAGGCCATATGGCCTCCCTCTTGGGTTCCTCCTCCTCTTCCTCTTCTTCTTCCTCTTCCTCTTCCTCTTCCTCTTCCTCCTCCTCCTCTTCTTCTTCAACATTCCATGTTCTTGGAATTTCCGGTGTCCTGGGGTTTCCACTAAATCTTTGGATTCATTTACAGCTTCATGCACTTCCCTGTCGGGGGCTCCTTGCCAGGTTTCCCCAGCATTCCTTTAAAATCTGGGTGGAAACCTTCCTGACCCCACACTTGCATTCTGTATGTGCCTTAAACAAGCATCATGTGGATGAAGCTAAATTCTGGTGCCAGGTTGAGCAGTAGCCAATCCTCCTTGGACTAGCTGCAGCAGCCTCTGAGTGCCTAGATATCTAAGCATGGTGAAGTTCATCCTAGGGACCAATTCCCTAGGAGACCCCTGTCAAGCAGTTATCCTAGGGGACTCTCTTCTAAAATGAAAAGCTGGAGGGCAGGGACAAGGGGAAAGAATGAGAACCAAGACCTGTCATGCAAATGTACAAGATCCCAATGATGAATGTAACTGTACTGTATACGTAAAATGTACCAATAAACTCAATGAGAGAGAAAAAATAAAATGAAAAGTTTATGGTTTTGAACTCTTTAGCCTGTGATTGGTGAGGTCTTGCTGATTTCTGAGATGTCCTCAAGACATTGTCTTCTTGTTCCTGTACAAAATACTTTTTTTTTCTTCTAAATGGAACTAACTCTTGAGCAATCACACTCATTTTGGCTCCAACTCTATACATCATTCCTTTTGGGGCAAAATTTAAGTTTTTAAAAATTTTCTGCTCTGCTTTTTGCCCCTGATTCTCACTATAAATTTGACTAAAAGCAACCAGCAGTATCTATGTCATATCCTGAATATTGGGCTGCTTTGAAGTTTTGTCCACAAGATCAATTAGTTTACCACCATTAATATTAGTCTCACACAAAGTCTCAGAACACGGGTAAAATGTAGAAAAATTGTATGCCAGAGTGTGACACACATGACCTGTAGTTCAACTGCCAATGGAGTCATATTTCCAAATGAAACCAGCTTAGTCTGGCCTTATTATCTGCATTCCTATCAGCATTCTGGACTTCTGTGCTCTGACTAAAATTATCCATCATTATCTGCTTACAGTATTCCAAGACTCTTCTAGAACATATCTCCAAAATGCCCAAAACTTCTCTTGCACACCAGTTTCAAAGACTTCTGTACCACTTGCTTAGGCGCAGTTGCAGAAATGACCCCAGTTCTCTAATACCAATTTTCTGTAATTGTCAACTCTCCCATCGTTGCACACAATACTCAACACTCACAATTTAAAGGAAAAAATCCAGTTTGGCTCACAGTTTCAGGGGATTCAGTCCATGCGTGGCTGGCTCCAAGGTGGAAATACCATGGCAGAAGGGTGTGGTGGTACAGATGCTCAGAACAGTTCAGAAAAGAAGAGTCCAGAGACCACATATAGTACCCAAAGTAAAACCTCCATGACCCACCAAATACACCCAGAATTATGCTCCACAAATCGACTGGGTGAATATCAAATAAATCAAGTTGACATTCCATGCTAACTACCACACTATCTATTAAAATGGTTAATAGAACATCAGTCAAAATCATAACCGAACTAATAATGACAGCTTTTTCTTCTATAATGTATAATGAGCTATTGCAAATTTATAACCTTGAAGGTTATATTAACAAATTTGATATTTGAAAAACTATTCCATTAGCTTTTGGGAGAACAGATTGGGCTTTGACATTAGAGGCAAAGTTATAATTGTATTAATTCAATAGGAAATAGAAAAGGGGGATCTCTTTTGAAAATTGCTTTTTCCACACTTAATTTTACTCCCTCTCTAATACTAGTCTGCTTCTTTCTAACTTTTGCTGATTCTTCCTGCTTTAGTCTGTGTCATCTCATTTGTGTCAAAATTGCTTTTATATACCTAATTTCCCTCTCTCTGTAATACTAATCTTTTTAATTTTCTCTGATTCTTCTGCTTTTGTCTCTGTCATCTCATTTAGGATTTGTTGTTTTTGAACTCTTTCTCTCAAAAGTCACTTCCTGCTCCCCTTTGACCTCTACTCACCTTGCATATGTACCTACTGTATATTAACGTATTCCTGTTTATCTTTCTCCCTTAGATGTTGTATCTTTGACCTGTGTATATAGTGCCAGGAATATAATACACAGTTTTAAGTGTATTAAGAACATACAAATGCATAAGGATAGAATGCATTAGCCATACAGAGACTTAAAAACCCTGTCAATGTCATATTGATGAATTTTTAAAAGTACCAAAATTCTCTAAATGTTCTGTATGGATACCCAGTTTACATGAATATCAAACTATAGGGTTAGCTTTAATGACTAACTTTCTAAATATATTTATTTTAAACATATCTTGGTGAAAATATAGTTTTAAAAATTTGCTAGAAAGACTTCTTTATTTCATTTTAAGAAGCTGTGTACATTTAACAAAACAGATTATATATTTAAAAGTGTGAGAAAAGGCAAATTGTTTTCTAGCAATAAAAACTAATTAAATAGTGCACCCTGTTCTCTGATCTTAAACTCAGGCCACTCGGCTTTTTCCCTCCCCTCCTCAGTGAAAAGTCATTCTCACACAAGAGAACTTTCTCTTATTAGTCTTGGTGATCAAAAAAAAAAGTCTTCATTTGGCAGGATAATTCTTACAATACGTGAATTCAAGTATAATGGAAAAATAAGCAGAGTTTATGGCATAAATTTTATTTTACAAATTTTTTTTCATGATTCCTTTCTTTATGGAGTGGTAGTGACAGTGATGACATTTAAAGACATTTAGAGAAGGGCATATGATATTCCAAGTAAAAAATAAAACTGGACTGGCTCATTTGTACCTGCTCAAGTGCCTGTGGTTACATCACTTACAAAATTTATCGATTTATAACGGTGAATGGAAGTATCTTACACTTCAGAAGTGAAAAAAAATGACTTTGAGCAAGACAGCCATCTACTTCTTAGAACTCACATTGATTAGTCTCTGTACATCTATAGATTTCATCTTAAACTCTGCCAATTTTCCAAGGCTACTTGGCACTGGGTCTTAAACAGACAAAGCAATACAAAGAAACTTTGACATTGTCTTAAATTACAGTGATTCGGTTTGGAGCTGAACGGTTGTGTGAGAATATAAAAAAGCTAGATAAAAAAATAAATAATAAGTGGCATAGAGAAAATATGTTACTAAAATATCATGTTAATACATATCACAAAAATGTTTTAATATTTGAGAATTGTGTGGAATGTGATATAAAATACTGCTATTGTTATTTCCATCTATAAAGAATATAGTGATGATGAATTCATGCAAATGGCATTAGTTATCTGATTGATATATTTTATTTTGCATGTTACACATGAAATATATTATTGCAAAGTATCTAATGAACTGGTGTTTAGTTTTCAGTTGGTATTTAAAAGTTGAATATTTAGTACCCCCCCATTCATTTTATGGTATGGGGGATTGAACCCAGGGCCATTGCAATAAACTATATCCCCAGCTAGGAGTTATGCTAGCTGTGTCAGTTAATCAGAAATTATTCATATGGATGAAAATATAGATTCAGCCCTCTGGCTGTCTAGTAAAATGATTAACTTTTAGAACCTATCAGTGGTTCTTTCTCATCTGTATATATTAAGTCATTTTACCAACACTAATGATATTGTGTCAGATGTGACTGAGTTTGAATCCTTAATCTGTCAATTACTTGGCAAAGTTACATTATATCGCTGGGACTAAATTTTCTCATTAAAATTCTATCAATAATGTCATCATAGAATTCTTGGAATGATTGATAAATATTAATGCGTGAAAGCCAGTATACATACACTAAATGAACAACAGAACAGACATTGTATTCATATAGGCCACTACTATATTTTATTGTAATTAGTAAAACCACAAATAAAATATGAATACATGAATACTTTATCTGATTTACAATTAAATAGTAAGTGATTTATGAAAACTTTCTATTTTGGAAATAAGGATATAACCTAAATTCTAGTGTTTGTTATAATTCTAAACTACAGAAAATCTTAAGTGAATTCCATAAACTTTATTATTTCAAATATTCAATATATTTCACATACTGTTGAATATACTCATTTATAATGAATTAAAATTCCCAAGGTAAAATATAATTGTAATATTCTGCATCTAAATATATACCTTCTATTTAGCAACTCATTGTGCTGTTCAATATGGGGGTTCTTTTTCTGATTATTTTGTTCTTTTGCAGTTTTTTTTCTATTGTTATTTTTATTGTGTTAGGATTTATATCGAGAGCCTTCTGCTATATGGAAAAGAAGAGCCATGAACACAATGAATAAATTTGTATACAAAACTGTCTCTATGAGGAACGTGGGATGCAGATATTTCAAGCAGGATATGTATCCTCTTTTTGTTCTCTATTATGATTTGAATGTGTTCTCCACACGTTCATGTTTTGGAATATTAATTCTCAATTTGGAAGCATTGGGAGATAAGGCCCAAAGGTGTTTAGGTCAGGAGGGCCTACCCTCATGAATGAATTCATGCTGTTGTCCTGGGAGTTAGTTCTTATATTACTTAGCTTTCTTTCACCTGGAACACAATATCCAACATATACAACTGAAAGGAGAGGTTGAATTTGCTCCCTGTTTCAGTCTATAATTTGCTGATGCCAAGGCAAATATATCATGCTGGAAGGTTGTGGGGGAGTAAAACTGCTTACTTAGATCATTGAGATTAGGACATAGAGTAAAGAAATAGTGTCAGAGAGGACTGGGCTAGGAACCATATACGATACCAAGGTCCATCGTCCACAACCCATCCAGACATACCTTTACTAATATAATATACTAAGTGTTTCTTAATCCAACAGACAAGTCAGTTTTTGCTGTTGTTGTTGTTGTTGTTGCTGTTTTTGTTTTTGTTTTTGCAACCACTGACTGAACATGGGACCTTGCGCTTGCGAAGCAGGTGGCAGAATCCCTGAGCTAAATCCCTGGCCCTCCAACTGACAAATCAGAATTAAATGGCCACTCTTCATGAGAGTAGTTTGTTTTAAAAGGAGCTCAACATCTTCAGCATCCTCTATTATATTCTATCACATTATGAAACAGTGAAAAGGCTGAGTAGTTACCAGTTATTTGGGCCAGGGGAGATTGGTAGAACCCAAATTAGCAGCTTTAGGTACAAAGAACTTGGTAATTCTATACAATGGCAGTATGAATGGCAGGTGTCCCAAGTCAATTACTAGTTAGTATTTCCAAAGGGAAAACAATAGTCCTCTTAGATAACTAAGACTGCAGGCAGCTAAGCTCCTTCTTATTTCTTGTAATAGTTCATTACAACTTAGATTGAATCCTTGAGGTTTTCTCTTTATTAAAATTTAACATGAATTTCAGGCTCTCAAAATGATAAGCATTTATAAGCTTCTAGCAGTAGATGATTCTGTGTGTCTAAACGGGGGAGGATTTAGTGTTTGTGGAATAACGATGATTAAGGAGAATATCTGGAAACATCAATGTTATGTTGCATGCATAAAAACTGTCACATCTGGGCAAACTCTAATGTCTCCAACTCTTCCTAAACTATATTGGTGACTCTAGAGAGATACCATAATTTACAAATTATGAGCACAAAGTCAAAGTGTATGGATCAAAATTAAACTTCACACCATTTATTTCTGTGTCCTCATAAAAAATATTGTATTACTTTTGTCTCAGTCTTCTAATATGTAAAATAGAGATCATAATGAATATTTCACAAGATTTTTGTATTTAAAATATTAATGCATACATAACACTTGGAAATATACCAGCCACGAATAATAAGAATTTAACAAGTGTTCTAGGATGTTGTTGCTCTTGGTACCATAAACCAAACAAATAATCTAAGTATCAGATAAGACTTGGCACTTTTCAGAGACATGTGCACATAATGATGAATTCACTCCATCTCCTGTTTGGGTGCCTTTTCCAGTAATGAAGCTATATTTTATTTATTTGTATTTTCTCAGTATTATTATCAGAAAATGTTTGCTACTTAGAACCCACTTCACATTTCTTTTTCTTTTTATTGGTTACTGAATTACTATCTTTCTGACTCATTGCTTCCTTCTGACTGCAGCAACTGACAATACAATTATACTGGTAACTAGGTTGAAGATTTGCTCTGATTTTAGTTTCATAGAAGAAAGTGCACTAATTCAGTATTAAACACTGAACGATTAATAGCACTCAGAAGATTATACACCCTTTAGGGTGTCAAATCTTTTGGCTTATTAGCAATCTCTACATGTACATAAACTACTGACAGACTTCACTACTTGGAGTGATTCTAACCACTTATTAGAGAGCAATATATTTTTAAATGTTTCAAATATTTGGGCAGGAAATTTATATTAATAGTATGATATATTTTTTCAAAAAAGTAAATTCATTTTATCTCCTACATTTATGTGCTTAGTGAGAAGCATTCATCTATCCTGAGAAAGATCAGAATTGTCTGAACAGAAATAAAGAGTTATAAGGGCTCAACAGGCAGCTTTTGAAATGCAAAACGAACTTTCCTTGAGTTAAAATATGATAATAACTGTAAAAAGCCAGGTTTTATCAAGAGAAAAAGGAACATCCTTATGTTCCAATAACATAGAGACTGAGACTTGGAAGACGTGATTATAGACTTATTTCAGATATTAGAAGAGATAAGCCTTTTCCCTAACTGAGCTATAAATTTCAGCTTTTTGGGGTCAGGACTAAGGCTCCAACCCAGGGCCTTATGCATGTTAGGCAAGCACGATAACACTGAGCTACATCCCTGGCCCTGACCTGCAGCATCTATAGGAAAGAAGAAAACTGTGATCTAGAGAAGTTAATGCTTAAAAGAAATGGGGAGTTTATCCTTTTTCTCAGTAGGTTGTGAAAGGTGGAGGAATGAGATTTCAGGAAAAGGTTAGGCACTGGTGTCTTTAGTCTACTCACCAGCAGGCTGAAACCAAGAAAGGGGGAATTTAGAATCCCTAAGTATAGAAGATCTTAGAATCACCAGTGATGCAAGAGACATAGTTCCCTGGATAAAGCTTATAGGTACGCACGATGGTACATGCCTTTAATCACAACACTTTGGGAAGCTGAGGCAGGAGGTTCATAAAGTTGAATGTCATAGGTCACCAGTTAGGGCTACTTAGTGATTTAATCACACCCTATCTCAAAATTAGAAAACAAACAAACAAACTAGAAAGGGTGAGTCTGATCCAACTTTCCTGTAATGCAACTTTGGATTCCTGTAGCTTAGGTATGTGATAAATGACTGAGTAAGATGACTTCAAGGTACTAAGAGAGTTAGTGGTTTAACTTCATCCAAACTAGACAAAAGGACTACAATCAGGAAACTAAATGGCTAGAATCAGATTTCATGTCATCTTTTCACTAAATGTGGCCAGATGTCTAAATACTACAACAGATCAGCCATTGCATATCTGAGATCAGAGACAATCCAGTGAACAGGAAAATAATTTAAATGGAATTTCTTCTTTCCCTGCTAGAACAAATTATCCACACAGTTCATGTATATAGGTTTGCTTTTTCCCCCATAAAAGTAACGATAGCCCAGCTAAATTTTTAGATTGCTTGTTGCTGAAATCAAAGGAATAGAAAAGAAAATAGAAAACAGAGGCTTACAAAAAACTAAACTGAAAAAAATCATCTTTGAATTTTAAATTTGTTCTTGATCCTGTGTGCGTATTTATTTAGCATGAGGGTGGAATGGATGAGATGAGGGTGGTTGGTATAGGAAACAGCATTAAAATATATCTGAAACAGGCCGGAGCACAGTGGTTCTGTTGCCTGCTTCGTGTGAGGTTCTGAGTTCATTCTCTGGTACAAAAAAAAAAATCTGAAACTGAAAAACTGAATTTATTGCTTCTCAAGCAAGGGAAAGTTGTGTTTGTACCATACAATTGCTGAACAATGAAAAGTGTTGATCTTTCCTCTTTGTTAGAGTTTAACAAGATTTCAGGAATGTCAAGATTTCAGAAATGATAGTGTCTACTTAAAGATACTGGCTGAACTTTGGCCATGGGAAAATTATTAATAAAGTACGACTGCCGCTGACAGCTATACATTAAAATGAGATCATTGGCTGGTTTTCAAAAGCCATTGATAGATTTTGGATGTATTTAATACAGTTGTGATTAATTTTTACTGTGTCCCCCAAACACGTCTATTTAGTCATTAGAATTATTTTACATTTTTAAACTTGATATATAAAAATCACATATATTTTTAGTGTACAACATAATGCTTAGATAGATGTATTCCTTGTGGGGTGGCTAAATCAAACTATAATATAGGCATTACTTCATGTATGTGTGTGTGTGTGTACGTGCGCATGAGTTTGTGGTGAGAACATTTGAAAACAAATCTTTTCCCAGGAAGAAAGTTGTTCTGTTTTGATTTTAGGTAGGAAACAAAAGATCTACAGTTCAGTGCCAAAATTGACTATGTTATGTAAAATGACAACTGTACAAGTAAATAATGTCTTAATATAGTTCTATTACAGGTACTACTTGGTTGCAATTTTTATTTATAAACAGAAAGGTCTTGAAGGGAAGGCACGGACAAAGGGAAAAAATGAGAACCAAGACCTGTTATGTAAAGGTACAAGATCGCAATGATGAATGTAACTGTACTGTATACCTAAAATGTACCAATAAACTCAATAAAAGAAAAAAAAACAGTAGGGTCAAAGTAAGTATGAATCCTGAACAATTCTAGAGGCTGACTAGCTAGATCTCATCATTTATTTTAACCAAAGGCAAATCAGGTATTTTAAAACAAGGGGAAAATGAATGAGGGTACGTTTTTCAGAAAAGATGAAACGGGATGAGTCAAATTTGAAGAGGCCTATGAAACATAAAAGGGTGTATTGAATATTTTAAATTAAAACAGGTAACTGGAAAATATTAGCCTCAAGTTTGAAAGACACATTAGCTGCGTCATATCAAAAGTTCACACAAAGTGATATGCCAAGTACCAAGTTCTGCAAAAACTGGAAATAGAATATAATTTGATTCACATAACAAACGTTTTAAAACACCAGAATAATTTCCCCTATGAAGAAAACATTTAACAATGTAAATTATAGTATTTGTCATTGGAGAATATGTATTCACTAAAGAGGTACATTATCCTCCAATGTTAATCTCATGAAAAAGAAAATTAAAATTAAGAATACTGATCATTTTATATTAAGGAGAACTCTATGACTGAAAAATAAGACTTTTGATTTTAAAAATTGTTCTTTGATCATATTTTTGCTGTCTCCTTTTTTATCAGTTTTCAATTACTACCATACCATAAGACATTACTGAAAACATAGTGATTTCAGACATGACACGTAGGAACCAGCCTACAAGCTCTTACCTGACCAAGGGGTGACGAGGATGAAATATAAAGAGACACAGATACAGGTTAAAATCTGGGGGTGGGAGGGACAGGGCGTTCATGTCTCACTTCGACATTGAGTCCTAAATGACTGATGCACCTTGGCTTTATTCACTCAGATGCCGGCAGGAGCAATTAGAGTTCTACATGATTATCTGTCTCCTACCCTCCATGGTACTACTTCAGGTAAACAACTTAACTGCAGGTGTTTTACTTCTCCCTGTAGCTTCTTAGCTAGCTTGCGTGCCTTCTTTCTTAATGTTCACCGAGGAGGCCAATTAGGCCCCAGTCTTCTGATCTGGTCTCCCATATCACACACTTCTTATCCCATATTCTTTAGGTTAGAAGCCCAACATAGATCCCCACAGGCTGTGTTGCCTCTGGAGGTGTTACGAAATAATTCATTTCCTTGTCTCTTTCAGCTTCTGGAGGCCACACTCACTCTTGGCTCAGGGCTCCATATCTTCAGTTTCCAACCAAAAGCATAGCATCCCTTGGGCTCTTCCATCAGCACTTCTCTTTCTATAACCTCCCTTCTGCTCTCCTCTTCCACTTTTAAGGATCCTTGTAATTACACTGGACATACCTGAATAATCCAAAATTATCTCCCTATATTACAGTCACCAGTTTAGCAATCTAAATTCCATCTGCCAATTTAATCTATCTTTGCTATGTAATCTAATGTAGCCACATGTTTAAGGAGTTAGATCATGGACATATTAGAAGGGCATCATTGTACCCACTACATACTGTTTCCATCTTTTATTTATCTATTTATTTTTTGATTAAGAAATGCCTGGCTATCAGAGAAATGAGTAACAAGGCAGTTGAATGAATATACATCAACCACCAACCTTTCATTATGTGGTCAAATGAACAGTCCAAGGAGTAGGGTGGTATGAACCCAAGCAGGAAACCACATAAAACCTTGCTTAGAGTTCCCATACTAAAGAATGCTCATGAAGCTATTAGAATATTATTCAAGAAAATACTGTCCTTTGAATGTTTTTTTGGTTCTTTAACCTAATTCAAATTGGATATCCTTCTTTGCAATCAAGGAGTCTTCTGCATCATTTGATTGAAAATGACTATACAGAATATTGATTCAGTGGAAGGGAAAATAATTTCCAACCTGAATATCCACTTTTTAGATTGGCACTAGTGGAAAAGTGATGTGGACAATGATGTATTGTCTAATTTGCTTTATTTTCCAAGAAAGTAGTATGTGAAAACCTCAAGAAAGGAGTTACAATCTTATTTCTTAACTGGATCCCCATCAGCAGCTAAGAGGCTATGGCACTAAAGGGTAATAAATCAGCTTAATATGGTATTGACTAATGCTTTTGTAATTTTCAAAGTGCCTGTATTGTTCTAAATCTTGTTGGGTTTTTACACTGCATTGATATGATTTCTTTTTGTAAAAAAGAATACTCTCAGAACTTACTGGTGACCTTCCAATTTCATTTTTCTGCTAAACTGAAACCATGGCAACCTGTGGATGGTGCATTTCATTTTTTCTATGTTAAAGGGATCTCAATCTTCTTGGACTAGTCTCCTTTCGGATAAAAATTAGTTTACTACAAATAGGAGGGGCATCTTATTTCAACCTTGAAGCAAATTCTAAATATATTTCCATGCCTTAATACAACCTAAATTAGGAGGTTAAAATATATAAGAAACGGATTCTTTTCAACTCCTTATACAGTTTCCAGAATATGTCTTACAAAATAAAATTATAATTTATTTAACTTGGCATGTCGCTTTTCTTGTTAAACCACGTGATGTAAAAATAAGACTAAGCAACTACATTTTCTAACATGGGTCATGATCTGGTTTAACTATAATCTGAACTGGATGATATTTTATGTGGATTATATATGAGTGTATAGCAACTCCACAGTTGTGCAAAATGCATTTTATTCAAGTGTAAAATCAATCAATGGGGACTACTTTAAGAATAACATAGTTTTAAAATTGATAACACCAATTGAAAAAGCACCATTATGATATTCTATAAAGTCTCTGAATCAAGATATTTCATATATGGATTTAACTTACTTGCTTATACAAGAAATATTTACTGTTCATTTCCTGTATGTCAGGCACTCTGCCACACACTGGGATATAATGGTGACCCAACTACAAATTCTTGAAATCCTGGAGTCAAATGTGTGATACAAATAGTGTTGACTGCTATGAAGGACATTATCTAGATACAATGATATATTACGAGGCACAGAGATATAGTAGGTCAAATAACATCTCAACCCATGATGTCTACATTCATAATGGTTGAAAATTGTGACTATGCAGCAAAAGGACTTTTGCAGATGTGCTTAAATTAGGGTTCTTGACATGGGGAGATTATACTGGGAGAGGCAAAGGGTTGTTATTAGAGGAACAATGAAATTCAGGGTCACAGAGAGGTCAGAGAGAAAGCAAGATATTCTGCTGATGGTTTTGAAGATTGAGGATGGAGCTATGAGCCAGTGAATCAAAGTGGCTTGTAGGGGCTGGAAAGGGAAGGAATACAGAAATGATAATTATTTCAAACTAATATTTTCATTAAATCATTGCGCAATGTACCCTATAAGCATGTAAACTGTGTCAATAGAATTTAAAACAACTAATAAAGCAAAACAAATAAAGAAGGAAAGAAAAAAAATATTGGTCTACTGATACCTTCACATTAATTCAATAAGACCTATATTAAACTTATGGAAACATAAGAAAGAATTGTGTTGCTTATAAGATCCTAAATTCTTGGAATCTGTTATAGCAGCACTAGAATAACACAACCACCACAGAGATCATTCTGCAGCAAAAATTCATCTTAAAAAATCTGATAGGACTACGAATAAATCCAATTGTAAACAATAAATTTTTACTTAACATTTTCTTAACTGTACCATTACTAGAGAAACAAAGAGTGAAAGTATATATATGTAATAATGTTCTGAATATTTCCTTTCTTCTGTTCAGTGTTTTAGTTTGATATGTTCTTTCGGCTCTTAATTTCCCTTCTGCATATGGTCATCTCCACCTTTTTTTATATTTAGTGTAATTTTTATAGCTATATTTCTTAAAAGCATTTGTTAATCTGATTTATCTTCTAACTTTTTCTGCTCCCAGCACAAGCCTTGAAAATCTATATGCACCAACACACTCCTAAATACACTTATAAGGCTTTCTTCATTCAGAAAGGTTATGACAAGAGTTACTGAAGTTATCTTTGTAGAGACTTGTATTTTTTCCTGGTATTTAACAAATGACAAGATTTACTGAAGTTATCTTTGTAGAGACTTGTATTTTTTCCTGGTATTTAACAAATGACTTTAAAAATTTCTATGTTTAATAATTTTCCTTCAGTGAATCTAGCAAATAAACACCTTGCTGAATGAAATAAAAGACAACATTGAAAAAAGAGAAATGAGGTATTTTACATAGTGCTTAAGTGGTATGCATATGGCCACAATCGATGTTCTTTCAAAATTACATTCTATGAGGAATAAACATTAATGTCATACTTCAGACTTGGAATCCTTGGGGAATTGCCTGCTCTCTGCTTACAATTTTTGTTCTATGTAATGGTAGGCTCTGTAGTTCTCTTGATATGATATACTTTTAAATAAGAATCTCATTATCTGAGTCTGAAAATTAAAAAAAAGATTTCATCTATGGTGGCCAATTTACATAATTTTAAAAACTAATGATACTACCTATGAGATATTTCCATGCATAGGGTCACTTATGCTTGAGAAACAAAATGTTAAAATAACCTCCCCCTGTAATAAAAAGCAACTTTACAATGTATTATGTATGAAACAACTTGAGAAACTGCAAACCAGAACAAAGGTTAACTGAATATCTTAAAATCTAGGAAACATGTTTGGTAGTTCACAATACAAGCAACTACTTACCTATGGTGAAATATTTGGTAATTATCTATTCTTCAAGAAATTAAAACTTTAGTATGCTCACATTGCAAAAGTCTGGATAAAAGGTAAAACAACCAAAAATCCAAAATTTATTTTTAGTATTTGAAATGAGAAATGTTTTATTACTTAAATTACTTTGATTAATCAAGCTATGATAGCTGAATAACTGAACTTTAGACCATTTTGTTTTTAAAGGAACTATCATATGCATTTTTAAACCAAGAACATTAATTTAAAAACTGATCAGTTGAAAATATTTCTATATACACAGAGAAAGTAAAATGACCACAGTTTTGAACAATCACATTTTAAAATTAAGCCAAAGACTAGAATATGACTTGAGAAGGTGGATGTGATTAAATCTGATAAATTGTGAAGTAGCAAGTTGAAGAATATGCCATTCCCCTTTTAAAGAACATTTTAAGATATTAAATAAAAAATAAAATACCTGGTGACTTTTTTTCTGAGTTTTGTAGAATTAGCTGATTGATATATCTCACTACAAGATGTTAAAAAGATGCTAGGTACTTTTAAAATCTAATTATTTCCTCATCTGTTGATTTGTAGCAGTTTTCCATAGACCTTTTCTCAATTTGGATAAGCTTTTCTATTTTTTTAAATAATAAAAATATTTTGCATTGCATCTGTCTTCTATTGGCAAGAATTCCAAATTGTACTGATTTTATTTTGTCTCTTAATTGCCTTCTGAATTATACAGAATTATTATTCACTGATTTCAAATAAAAGTAAATTATGATTAAACACTATCCCCTAAAGAAAGGGAATTTGAAACCCTTCCTGACAAGCAATCCTGTGACTCTATTATAATATTTAAAAATAATTTATTACTGGACGTTTTAATAATAAAATTTCTGTTCAGTATTTATGGTTGCAGATTTCTTTAACCAAAAGCAATTCTTGGTTCCTTTGTATAAATGTGTTTGCCTTTGAGGCATCAATGCAAAATATATATTTTCTTTTATTTTAAATAGCAAATTAACATATTAAAGGTACTATAATTCTTGAACATTGAATATTTATTTTACAACCACTAATATATAAATTATATGCCATTGTTTCAATAAGTTATAATATTTAAGAGTACCTATATGAAGTCTTAGTCGTCCATTTTCTATGAAAGGTGGACGATTATGCTTAGCTTACTGTCCAATTTCTCACAAAACACTGAGGTAGAAGAAATTAGACTCAGTGGATATAACTATTTGTCCTTAAGAGACGAAAAGCCTAGTTTGCTTTTGCTTTTTTTTTTTGGTACCAAGGATCGAACTCTGGCCCTTATGCTTGCGAGGCAGGCAGGGGAACCACTGAGCTAAATACCCAGCCCCCTAGTTTGCTTTTAAAAAGAGATGGTTACCTAGCTGAGTCCTTACTTGATATGCTATCGATTTAAATTAGTTCTATAGATTTAAATTATGAGCTGAGTGATAGTTATTTGAATCCATTAAGAAAAACTCAGAAGATAAATCAAATGCATTTAAGATTAGAAAACTAGGATCAAAGATTCAGTGCCAGGAACTAAATTTTCTGTTAATTCAAGATTATTGCAATCAGAGAGGGAAACATACTTTCTGAGTAGCCTCATGTCCTAATGGTACCCAGAAATGACAGGTCCCAGTCCCTGGAAATTTAAAAAATAAAGAATATGCATATGTGTATCATCATTGCGAATATGTCTTAATGTGGACTTGGCAACATAAAGTCATGTCTTGTTAAATTCACCAAGTTCATTTCTTTAAAAACTACTGTGATAAAAATAGTATGGTACTGGCAAAGAAATAGACCCAAGAATCAGTGGAATAGATTAGAAGGTGCAGAAACAACTCCAGACACACTCAGCTACCTCATCTTTGACAAAGTAGCCAAACACCCTCACTGGAGGAACGATAGCCTCTTTAATAAATGGTGCTGGAAAAACTGGGTTTCAACTTGGCAAAGATTAAAACTAGACCTATATCTCTCAACATGCAGTAAATTAAAATCAAAATGGATCAAAGATATAAACATTAAATCTGAAACACTAAACCAGCTGATAGAGAGGTTAGGTAGAACATTTGAAGACATTGGTGTAGGAAAAAACTTTATGAACAAAAAACCTCAGTCGCACATGAACTAGCATAAACAATCAACAACTGTGATCTCATCTTATTAAAAAGCTTCTACACAGCAAGGAAAACCACCAACAATGTGAAGAGACAACCCACAATGTGGGAAAAAATTTACCAGCTGTTCCTCAGACAAAGCTCTCCTATCTAGGATATATAATGAACTTTAAAGAAAATCAGATCTCCCATATTGAAAGACCCAATCCCAAAGTGGACATCTGAAATGAACAGACATTTTTTCAGACAAAGAAGTAGAAAGAGCAAATAAACATATGAAAAAATGTTCAACATCACTGGTCATTCGAGATATGCAAATGAAAATCAAGTTCATTTTTATAGTTTCTTTGCCACACACCTAAATCTGATACAATATTCCCATTCAGTTTGAGAAAACTTCAGTTCATTTTGCAAGGCCATGTTTTAGCTTAAGAGATGCTCTTTCAGAGTTTATTTTTAACTTATGCATATAGTTGTATATATTTATTGCATAAAGTATGACATTTCAATACACCAATATAATGTATAATTATAATAATGGGCATATCTATCATTTTATATGTACATCATTTATTTTTGCTAGGAACTTTCAAAAACCTAACTTAGCTATTTTGAAATCCTCAATGGTTGTCAACCAGGTTTATATTACTGTGATATAAAATACTAGAAGACTTCCTTCTACTTAATTGCACCTCTATATACATCAACAAACCTCTCTCCATCTGCCATTTCCCAGATCCTTCCCTGTCTACAACCATTTTATGCCTTGTTTCTTTGAGATCAACTGTTTAGCATCCACATGTATGAATCCACATGTATGTATGAATATGCAGGGTTTGTCTTTCTGTGCCTTATTTCACTGAGCATAATGGCTTCCATGTTCATCCACTGTGTTATTTTAGTAATTTCCACAGTTTCGTCTGTGGACTGCTAATATACATTCTCACCAACAATTTATATAATTCCCCTTTCTCCACATCCTTAACAACATTTACTTCTTGTCTTTTACATTCTAGACATTCTAAATGGGATGAAATGACTTTTCACGGTGGTTTTGATTTTTATTTTTCTACTGATTACTGATGCTAACAATATATAAACATTGGCCATTTTTATACCTTCTCTAGGATATGTCTATTGGGCTCATTCATTTTAAAATCATTATTTGTTTTCCTATTGTATTAAATACTCTGGACGTTATCCTTTATTAGATGAATAATTGGCAATATTTTTCCCATTATACACATTTGCAAATCTGATGATTCTCCTGCTGTAAGGAAACTAGATGGAATCCCATTTGTCTATGTTTGCTTTGATTACCAGTATTTTCGAGGTCATTTTTGGTGTATCTTTGCTCAGACTAATTTCATAAGTTGTTTCTGCTGTATTTTCTTCAAGTAATTTCACACTGCTGAATCTTAAAGTCTCCGATCCAATGTGTTTTTTCTTATATGATGAGAAATTTTGGTCTAGATTTTTTCCATGTTTACATCTACTTTTATCAGCATCATGTATTGAAAAGATTTTTATTTCTCCCTTATATGCTTGTTGTTCCTTTGTTGAAAATCACTTGGCTAGAGAGAGGTGGAGCAAGACGGCAGCTGAGTAAGATCTTCCAATGATTATCTTCCTAGATATACATCAATTTGAACAACTCTTTATGAGCCAAACCCAATTCACAGGCTCTAAGGAAGCCAGATTAAGGACCACAGAAAAGATACATTAAGGAAGGCAGGAAAAGTCGAGTTGACTATTAACTATCTCTCAACACCAAGCAGCTTGGAAAAAAAGATACATCCCACTTTTAGGGGAGAGAAATAATTAAGTTCAGGCTTGAGACTGGAAACTCAGTACCAGGTCCACCACAGTGAAACCCAGTGCCAAGTAGAACCCCAAAAGCCCTGCAACCAGGATAGTGCCCACAGAAAGAGCCACTGGAACTTCAATAGCTAGGCAGTTGAGAGAGTGCCTCTACTACCCTACCTTGGTCAGCATAGTGGGTAGCGAGAGTCCACTCACTGAGGAGCAAGGCAAGAAAGCTAGCACAAGGCTTGGTCTCAGAGTAAGGCTTGCTGAAGTGCGACTCCGTATCAAGCAGAAAGCAAAGACCCTGTTGCCAGGCCAAAACCTGCAGGTAGAGCTTCTAGGCTTGTCATACCACCAGGTAGAGACTTGCATACTGCTAGGGTAGACTCAAGTTTTATCATACAAAATCGTTAAACTTTGGAGTGGGACTTTGGCCCACCCAGGTTCGCATCAGCCTTGGCAATTAAGGGACTGTCAGTATCACTGGTACCTTTCCTCAGGCAGCACAGATATTCTGAAGCTCATACTCACAGATAGAATTTCTAGACCTGCTTCATAATCAGCAGAGACCTGTTGCTCAGTTCGGCAGGCTCATGTTTCAATGCACATTATTGTCAACTGTGGCATGGTCCTGGGTGGACCCCAGAAACTGGGTAGTCCTTGAATATGTGACATTCAGGCGCAGCTCAGCTTAGTATCAGTCTTGGTGGGCAAGAGACCATCCATACAAAGACTACCTTTACCTCAGACAGAATAGGGTAGAGTTAAGTTCCACTTGATGAACTCCCATAGGACAGGCTAGTAATTCAATGCCAGGCTTGGGAAACTTAACCTGGGGTGGATCATAATTTCCCTCATTCCCAGGCCCCACTAAAGATGAATTTTCTGAAGAGATCAATGTCAGGCAAGACACATAGCCCATCTAACAATCTTCCGTTCTGGCTAGCATCACCGTTGGTATCGGCCCACAAGTCCACCTCAACTGTAAACAGTCTGTCATAGTGTGGGTCTTGGTCCTATCCAAATGTGTGCAGTTCTTGAAGGGCTAAGAACTCAGTCTGATGGTTGTGGATGAGGCATCTAGTCCTATCTCACTTGAGAGGGAGGCTTGTGGGGATACCTATATATTTTTAGGTCTCCCCACACCCACTTATGCTGAACATACACTAACAAAAGATTCAGGACAAATCTAGGCTTGAATTGCCCTCTTGTGCTTAGATGGTGACAAAACCACAACAGTAGAGTCATGGCAACTTGGACTTAGGATACCATCTAGTGCTGAGATGGTGGAAGTGACCACATGCTCTGGAAAACATCCTGTGTAGAATCTCTGAAAAGACATGATCAAACAAACCAGATTATAAATATTGGAATACATACATAATTTTTCTATGTGCACATGATGTCACATACCAATAGCATCAAGAATATCCAGGAAATCATGACCTCATCAAACAGTCAAAACAAAGCCCCATGCTAGAAACTAAGCAGATAATGAAAAGTATAGGTAAATTCTTGGGTTGAAAATTTAAAACAACAGATCTAAAGAAACTCAACCATCTTCAAAAAAGTTCTTCAAACTAAAAGAAACATTATTAAGAATAAAACATTGGAAGGTACAATACTCACTGGTAAGAGTAACTACAAATTCAGCATGTGCTTATATTGTAAACATGGCACACAAACCATTCATATCTTTATATGAAGGCTAAAAAACAAATTAATTAAAAATAACTACTACATTAGTATGTTAAGAAATAAATAACACAACCAGGGATTTAGCTCAGTAGTTCCACCGCCTGCCTTGTAAGCACAAGGTCCCAAGTTCTATCCCCAGCACATACATACATACACACACACACACACACACACACACACACACACACGTACACAAAGAAATAAACAACACAGAGATTTTTAAATGGGACATTAAAATTCAAAATCCAGAGAAGAATGGAGTGAAAGTGTAAATTTTTTTTATTATTAAACTCACTTTTGTTCCTTTTGTTTTCTTTACAGTCATTTTAAATTGCCATACTTCCAAAATATCTATTGATAATAAAACAATGCATTTGTAAGCCTCGTGAGAATCACACCACAAATATGTGTAATAGACAAACCAAGAATAATAAGTAAAGAGTAAAAGCATGCTACTAGAATAATCAATTAAATGTAAAGGAAGACTTTAAAAAACAACAAAAGAAAGAAACCACAACAAAAATATAAAACAAGTTACAGATGACTGAATACTTCACATATTGATAATTATCTTTGATATTAATGGATACAATTTTCCAATGAAAAGGCAAAGAGTGATTAAATAGAAAACAAGATTTGGGACACAGATCAAGATGGTGGTTGAGCAAGATCTTCTAGCAATGCACAAAAAAATTGAACAGATAATTCACATATCACACTCTTTGCAAGAGCTAAACAAATTAGGTATGAAGCCACAGGACCTACTTTTGGTATATGCAAAGTTAAATACACACTGAGAAAGGCAAGAAGGAAAGAGGTGCCTTTGTCACTTCTCCCCCAACTCTAAGCAACCCAGCTCTGAGAGAGGCACCTCCAGCTTGGGAGAGGGGAAGAGAATTAAGTCCAAGTCTTTGACTTGAAATCCAGTATCAGGCCGACCAGGGTGAAATCCAGGGTTGGACAGAGCCCTAAGACCCCTAACTATAGGGCAGAACATGTAGACTCAGTTGCTGGAAAGTGTTAACTCAGGCGATGGACTAAAGCCACTACCTCTCTTGGAATGTCAGGGAGCCCTGCAGAGAGCAGGACTCTACCCACTGGGGAGCAACACAAGAAAGCTAGAGTATGGCTTTGTCTTGAAGTACAGCACCCGGCCTGTCAAGGTGAGACTAAGCACCCACTAGAAACTGAAGGCCCTATGTGCAGGCCAGAGCTCACTGATGCAGCCTCTAGACCAGCCCTCACATCAAGCAGAAAGCTAAGCACAAGTTGGACAGATCAAGTTTCAGCCCTGGAATGGGCCTGGAGCACATCTGCCCTCCTATAGAAACAGTAGAGGACTCTCAGCTGTGAGACTCAGGTGCTACCCAGCCTTGGTGGCCAAGGGACATTGTTTCCACTACCCATCTCTCGATCATGAGCAACACAACTAGCTATAGGGCAATATAGATGGGGCTCTAGAAGTCTCCTGGTAGGAGAGACCTACATTCCAGTGGGACTGACTCAGGTTTCTGCATGCATCATCACTACTTAACAAGACTAATCTATCTCTACCTATATTTGCCATCAAGGAATATGGACAATGAGCCACTGGAGGGATTATGTCTCATGGATACCTTTCCATCTTTAAAAAAACAAGTAGTTACTGTTTCAAGTATAAATATCTCTTCTTGGTATAGGGTTTGTTTAATTGCCCATAGTACCTTAGCCAGCACCATTATTTATAACCATTAAAATAATTATTAGATATGCATTTGGGTTTTTTTGTTTTTGTTTTTGTTTTTTTGATACAGGGTCTCACTATGTAGTTGAGACTGACCTGGGACTCACTGTGTAGTCCAGGCTGGTCTCAAAGTCACAGTGATCCTCCTGCCTCAGCCTCCTGAGTGCTGGGATTACAGGCATGCACCACCACGCCTGGCTATTAGATATAAATTTAATGAAATAAAAATGTGGTATGTAACAAAAGAGTGTGATATTCTACTATCATTCAACTATATGTCTGAAAAAATTCTCCTAAACTGATTAGTTACAATCTGGGTGATTTTATTTTATGATTTTCCCCCTTATACAATAGGCTAATTTTTCTACTAGAACATGAAATGTTCTATGATAAGTATTTTAAATTTAAAAAATTAATATAATAAAGCATCATTACTCTTCAGTTGAACAGAAAAACAGTGCATGCCAGTTTTGCTATATTTCATCTCCTTATAATTGTTCAATTTGTTCTCCAAATACATTTATGGTTTTGTAGGAAATTGCCACATTGACTAGACTTAATTGTATTAAAGCATGTTTCATGTTATTTTTATATATTCATCCCAAACCATATTCTGGGTCCATTTGAAAGATTATAGCTAAATAGGCAAGAGCCAAATTTATAGTTCCTTCTCAAATCTTCTTCGGCATATTAGCTATACTTTTAAGTGACAATTCATCTCACTTTAAAAAGTTCTTTTTGGTGCTCACTTTGGCAGCACATATACTAAAATGTTCTTTTGCTTCTCCTTGTCTTTTTTTTCCACAAAAGAAGAACTTGTGAAAATAAAAGAGAATTTTATTTTTAAATTTTATTTATTATCATTATTATTTTGGTACCGGAGTTTGAACTCGGGTCCTTGCATTTGTAAGGCAGGTGGCGGAACCACTCAGCTAAATCCATAGCCCCAAAATTTTATTGACTGTATATAAATTAAGCAATATTCCTGGATGTGCTAGTAAGCATATATCCCTGGGGATACATAGACTGCCTAATAGCTGTTAGTTTCTGCGACTATTGTATAAAAAGCAACATTAACATGTCTGCTTGGGGACAAAATGATGTGGAATATGAGTTGCTTGTTAGCTTGTGTTTATTGTCAGGAGGCGGCAAACCAAATCAAAATTTGATTTTTCAATTTTTCAAATCAACTGACCAAACATGTTTAGTAAACTATGCACATCATTTTAGTATTTATCATTCAGTCATATATTACTGAAAAGAAAGAGATAAATAGCCCATTTATTTCACTCGCAAGAGATGACTCATAGCTAAACTTTATGACTTTTATGACATTTTATGTTGTGGTATTTTAATTCTATTTCTTTTCTCTTTATCAAGTGCATTTAAAAAACAAAAAATTAAAATAATCACAACTGTGGTTTAGAATAAAGATACAATTTTAGTACAAAAATGGACAAACTTCACATTTTAGGTGTACTAAGAATAATCTGATAAATATTCCCTCATTAAATTACTATATTGTTACATTTTATTCATATATCAACATCAATATAATATATATTACAAAATATTTTAGTTATCAAGCAAAATAATGAGTATTACTGATTTCACATTGATATAACTATTTTGAAAAAGATCATAAAGACTGACTTGGAGAAAAATTATGCAATAAAATTAATAAAATTATTAAATATAGTTCAAAGGATACAAAATATAGCCATTTCTCATCGTGAAGGGAGGTTGAAGCAGTTAGTTCAGTATTTAATAGATTAAAATTTATTGTCTAAGCAGATAATTCCAATGTTAAATCTTGATAATATCTCTGTATTTTACACATACAATAATTTTCACTATTTTTTCACTTCTATCAACTAGTATCAAGGTGGGCACTACATAATTAATAGTGCTGGGTGTGTATAAAGCCTTGTGAAAAGCACTCTCTTGAACTGTAGCTGATTATACCTTGTAGTCTTGAGCTTTATCTTATAAGCTGAAAGAAAAGCTATATCAGCAAATTGTAAAATGCTATTCAACTCTGTTACTCAGCTCAGACTGGTTCTTTCTGATCTTTTTCCAAAAGAGTTTCAGGTGAGTTATGAAGACATAAAAACAACAGCTATAACTGTTATTAGAAAGACCAAGTTCGGGCTATGGTGGAATAGGAAAAATAAATTTCCTCAGACTGAACAATTGAATACAATTTTCCAGAGTAGTCATTACCACTTCCTATCTTCCATAAGCAAAATAGAAAGAGGTGCAAGTAATCCAAAAGGGTCCAATATTAGTGAAGCTTAGGCTCGATAAAACTGTTCAATAAATGCAAAATAGCAGTGGCTTAGACAAGGAGCTTGTCTTTTAAATCATTGTGCAAGCAGATGTGAAGATCCTTTATTTATTGGACAAACCTATTGTGCTACCATCCTCACAGGTGACTTCCTCATCATGGTCCTCAAAATGATTTTGTAGTTTGTTGTTTTTTTTTTTTAATACAGGGTCTCGGTATGTAATTCAGGCTGTCCTTGAACTCACCATGTAGCCCGGGCTGGCCTGACAACATCCACTTGCCTCAACCTCCTTAATGCTGAGATAGCATTCTTCTTTTAAACAAAGACCCCACTCTTTTTTTTTTTTTTTTTTTTTTTTTTTGACCAGGGATCAAACTCGGACCTTGCCAATGCGAAGCAAGAGGCGGAATCGCTGAGCTAAATCCCCAGCCAAAGACCTGAATTTTAAACACACCACTTTAAGGAATCCTCCTTGATTTTTTTTTTTGCATCATTCCAATGCACATTCTATTGTCCAGATCTTATTCACATGACCATACCTAGCTGCAATGTAAGGTGCAATGCATAGTTGGTTCACTCAAAACTTCACTAATGAAAAATAAATGGTGACAAACATTCCTTGATTCAGCCAGAAAAAAAAATGCATAATTGCTATGAGATATCCCTAAGGAATGATTAAGGCAGATGTATATGAAATTTTATAGACAAAGTGTGGCAGCAGAGAGTAAACAGAATATCTCAAGGGGAGCATCATATTTCTTTGAGGTTAAGCAGTTTACAATAATTTTATATTAAACCAAATGCAATCGTGTAATGTAATCTTTACATGACTAGTGTGAGATGGAACAAGATTTTCAGTATGTTTTCCTTCCAAGTGCTTAAACTTTTGCCTTTCACTTTTAACTATTCAAGTAAGTGTATAGTATGCTTTATTTTTTGATACAAACCTAATCATACTACATAGCATGCTTGAAAACTTTGGGCAGTTTTCCAAATTAAAAGAAAAGGTGAAGATACTAAAATTCAAAAAAATTTTTTTTATTTAAATTGAATTTATTGGCACATTCTATGTAGACAGTACAGTTACATTCATTACTGGGATCTTGTACCTTTACATGACAGGTCTTGCTTCTCATTTTTTCCCCTTGTCCCTGCCCTCCCTTCACCCGCTCCTCCCCTCTCCATTTACAAACACTTTAATTCCATTTTTACATTTTCTCATATTTTTTCCCTTTCCCTTATTCCCCTTCCCCTACCCTTTTCACTGTCTGTCCCTACACCTTTAGTCCTTTTCTTCCTGTTTCACACTGCTAATTAACCCGTTAGGATCTGGAGTACTATTTTAGTTTTTCACACCAGAGAAACTATTCGGTATTTACACATGTGACTTATTTATTTCACTCAGGAGTATATCCTCAAAATGTATGTACCCATTTTCCTATGAATGAATCTACTTTCTCATTCTTTATGGCTAAGTAGTATTCCATTTTATAGAAAAACCACATTTTCTTTATCCAGTTTCCAACTGATGGGCAGGTGGGCTGTTTCCAAGTTTTAGCTATTACAAACTGTGCTGCTATAAACATGGGTGCATATATATCACTATGGTATGATTCTTTTAATTCTTTTGGAAAGAAACCCAACACAGGGATGGCTGGGTCAAATGGAACCTCTAGTCCCAGCTCTTTGCGGTATCTCCATGTTGATTTCCACAAAGATTGCACCAGTCTGCACTCCCATCAATAATGGAGAAGGGTTCCTTTCTCCCCGCAACCCCGTCAAAATTTGTTATCATGTGATTTCTAAATTAAAAGAAAAGGTGAAGATACTAAAATTCAACCAAAAAATTTAAGACCGTGGAGGGTATATTCTGATACAATAAGCCTTGTTGGACAAAAAGTTGTTATTCTTTTCTTAACCCTTCCTTTCTACCATCTCTCTCATTTGTATGTATATCAGTGTTTAAATTTACTTGTAAGTCTTCTTCCTATTGTATTGTTACAAAAATATAGTTACTTATCACCTTTGAATTTTATGTTTATTGCTAAAAATCAAGAGAGATGAAGTAATAACTATCAATAATTTAACTTGGAGTATATACATTCATGTTCACTTAACATATAAACTTGGAACATATTATTTTGTTACAAAATTTTGTTCTATCTCTATACATTTCTATAAAAAACATTTTAATATAATTTCACATTATTTTCCAAAATCCAATTTAATGGCTCTATTAGGTGGTGTCCATAATCCTTGAAGTATAATTTGATAAACGTTCATATTTTTCTTGTTACAGGTGATATTAAAATTGACTTTTAGCTGGACATGGTGGCACATGCCTGTAATCCCAGCACTCGGGAGGCTGAGACAGGAGGATCGCTGTGAGTTTGAGACCAGCCTGGGCTACATAATGAGTTCCAAGTCAGTCTCAACTACATAGTGAGACCCTCTCTCAAAAAACATTAAAAAAAATTGACATTTACTAATTATACTCAATGATATCTTTGTAAACCTTGATTATATATTAGCATAAATTTCTATTAATGGACTTAATTAGGCAAAAGATATGCTGTATTTTAAGGATTTTGATGGCTGATGAAAAAATTAATCCTCCAGAAATTTTTAATAATTGGTTTTCCCAACAACATGGGGCAGTGCCTGATACCCAGCACCCTCAGCAATTAAGCATAGAATGATTAGCTAATTACTAAAGTTTCAATTTGTTATTTGACAAAGTATCCCACGCTGGTTTAATTGGCATTTAATTAGCAATATTTTTACATATGCTTAAATTTCTTTTGTGAATTATCATTTAAAGCTATTTCTCCAGTTAATTGCTGAGTAATTTCTTTTTAGATTAATGATAATACCGTATCACATTTCTTAGTTGCATTAACTAATTGAGAATTTAGAAACAACAGCTTTTATGAGGTTTTCTAGTCTATAGCCTTATGTTATAGGATTTGAGAAAAATCCTATAAGTTACTGAAGAGTGAATATGTTTTAAAAAAAGATAATTTAAGCAATTTGATGCCACATAGAAAAAAGACCATTCAGGAAGTTTGTATTAATTTATAATTGCCAAAATTGGATTGGTTGAATTGTAGTTCACCAATTCTTTGTACACATCAAGCCCAGGGATTTAGTTAATCAAGAATAAGGAGTAGGTCCACAACATTTCATAATGAGACCATGGAAAAAGATTTCATATTCCACATTTACAAGCACCAGACTTCTCATCAGTAATGTTGACTCTTTCTGACTATAAGCTGTTTTATAGCTTCAATTATGAAATAAATCAACTGGGTTATTTCACTTCTTCAGTCCCTTTGCATACATAACTCACATCCCTTGTTTATATCTGAATATACATTGAAAACATTTTAAAAATTGGTCCATGAGCTCTACATAGCTTATGATGAATTCAATATAAGTAAGTTTGCTTTCCATGTATATCACTGGACTGAGTAACTAAAAAGTGGTGTTTTATGGATCATTTTAAACTATAACGTAACCAATTCATCACAAAATATTTAAATATGTGTTATTTGGCTACTGTACTATACATTGATACAGTGTTGGTAGGAGGTCTCCAAGCCAAGACCTTTATAGCGGTCTAGATCAGTGCTTCTCAGACTGATTTGCTGGGACAGGGGTGGTCCTATATCTAGTGTGGTCCCAGATGGTGTCTAACTACTATTCCTCTGACCACATTTGAGAGTTGTGTTCTAGGATATTTTGAACAAATATAACTTTGTAATAAGATTTTACTTGGGGAGAAACCAGATCATTCACTAATGTAACCAGAGTCTTCATTTTTAGAGAAAATTGGACTAATATTGCTTGATTATAATGCACTTTTTCAATTTAGAAACAACATTATGTTTGATATGAAAGCATGCTCCAGGTGTATTTTTAAAGCACTGGAAAATTATTTTTTTTTCTGCTGGAAACCAAATCTATAAATATCTTGCCATGTTTCATGAGCTGGAAGAGCTCAACCTGTACCCAAGCTTCCACATGAAAACAGTACCTAGGTCCTTCTCACACTGCTCACAGTCAGCCTTATAGAGAAGGAAGGGGACAAGCAAATTTCTTGTGTTGGTGCCCACTGGGATGTATGAAAGCAAATTTTTTTTTATTTTTCATATAACTAAGTAGAGTGGATTTTTATATTTTCTTCAATAATATGTACTTGTATTACATTAGTAATAAAAACATTTAAAACGAAAGCAGTGTTGCCTTTCTTTTGGACAGACTAAGAATAATTTATATTGTAACAAGACATCCCTGTAAGTTTTCCACTATTATTGTGAGCTAACTCCTATCATGAAGTATTTAGAAATTATAATCCTCAGTCCTTTCTGGCCAAGGTTTATTCTATTTTCTTTCCGTCGGGTTTTAGGAGGGCAAGGGATGACTTGAAATTGTGGACTGTGCTTCATAACAATAGTTTCTTGTTACTATGACCCTTGGATCTATTAAAATACAAATTCATAGACTTCATCCCAGACATAGGTGGTTCCTGAGCATGTGCTTTTAAATTTTTTATTTTACTTCATTGGCACATGATAATTGTATCTATTTATGGGTTTTTATATATTCCTGAACATGCATACATTATGCAATGAACAAATAAGGATAACTAATAAGGATATCCATCACCTCAAACATTTATCATTTGGCTTTGCTGAGAACATCCCAAGGCTTCTCTTTTACCTATGTGGAGAATGAACTCAAGGCCTTTGCACTGAGCTCCAATTTCAGACCTTTTTATTTAATTTTGAGCAACTAAGTCACTAATGTGCTCGGCCTGTGTTTGAACTTGAGATCCTCCTGCCCCGTCCTTTCAGAGTGCTGGGATGAGAGGTATGTTCCACCACTTCAAGCTTAGAAGGTCTGTCTTTCTGTCTGTCTGTCTGTTTGTTTATTTTTGTGGTGCTGGGGATGAAACATAGTAGCAAGAGGTCTCCTACTTACAGTTATGATTTTAAATCTCCGAGAAGGAGAGAAAAAGCTTGTACTAGCTTTTCCTCTGGAACTAGAAAACACATTAATAAGACTAATGAGGTATAAAAAGAACAGTAGGGAAAAGACAAGATAGATGCACAAGTAGGATTGCCAGCTTTAGCAAATTGAAATAAAAGGTGCTCCGTTTACAATGAATGTTTTAGTACAATTATGTCCTATGCAATATTTGAGACTCATTTGCACTTCAGAAATGCCCATTGTATATCTGAAATCTATATTAAACTAGGCCTCTTCTAATTGATTTGACAACATTACCCACAAGGACTGTATCAGAATTCATGGGGGAAAAGGTGTAGTTAAAATAGGTAGTATAAGATATATATCATCATATACAGTTAGAAAGACAATCAACAGAGATTTAACACCAAAGCATTAAGTGGGAAGGAAAAGACATTATTTTAAAGTTAGGATTTTGGCCACAGCTACTAGGTACTAGTTTTAATGTAGTGGGTTTTATATTTATATGTACACAGAATGGTTTTATATTTTCCTGATATCATAGTTTCATCAGTATAAAGTTGGGAGGACTGGCAGATTGGGCTGCAAGCCAGATACCACAGTAAAATTGGAACCTTACTTTGACCTTTAAGAGTAGCCTGAACCTGCCTTGTCGGAACACAGAGTTATAAACGATATAATCCCTCACTTGTTACCTTCCCAGTCATCCTCTGCAGACAGCAGAGCTTTCTTTGAAGAAATACAGGAGTCTAGAATGTGACTCAGGTGACTTTGTGGCTTAGGTCCTATGACTTTGTTCTTATCTACTTCATTTCTGTCTTCAGGGGTCAAAGGAAAAAAAACAGAAATGGTTTGTGAACCTGAGAGAGACCATGAACATGTATACGACCAAAGAAGTAACAAAGTGGCGTTCTCTCCTTCATGGGTATAGCAGTCTAGTAGATGAGGGAAAGCATTACTATAATCAGAAGGTACAGTAACTTCCAGGAATTTGCCATTTCTCCATGTGTTCAGCTTTCATTAAATCATTTCCTACATGGATGCTTCAAGTGAAATAAAGAAAAACAAATACACTCTTCTCACAGAGGTGGGTATTCTTGAAACCCCGCTGTTTGAGAATTCCCAGACATGTTGACTCCTTCTAAATGGAAGTTAATAGAGACATAAATGGTTGAAGACAAATTTTTAAAAGGTCCAAAGGGGAAGGAGAAGTGGGTATGGGAAAGGAGAGAAGGGAAAGAAATAAATACGAGAAAAGGAAAAAATAAAACGGAAATAAAGTCTGTTCAAATAGGGAGGGGTGGAGGAGTTGAAGGGAGGGCAGAAGAATGGAGAAAAATAAGAACCAAGATATATAATGTAATGATCCAAATCTGCAAGGATGAATGTCATCATATTGTATACCTAAAATGTACCAATAGACAATAAAAAACAGTTCAAGAAATTAAAAGGAAAGATTATGTCTGATAAGGATTAACCTAAAACAGCTTAATAGGAAAGTTTATATCTGAGGTCTGGATCTGATTTTATAAAATGCAAATTTTTTAGAGGTAAAAGGTTACAAGTAGAACATCCGAATCAGAGAGAACTCAAGATTTATAAAATATAAGTGTAGACCACAGTATAGTATGCTTGTATTGAAAGGTTTGTAGTGCAAGAGCACCCTTTAGTGCAAACAACTGGAGCCTATAGTTGGCCTAGACCTACTATTATTGAGCCCTGCCATGTCATAGGTACAGACAAATGAAGTTGTGATATCACACCAGGCCATGTTATTCGGCATCTTATATCCATTGCTAGCACAGAGCTGCACATCTGCTCTCAGCAAATACTGTTCTAGTCCCAGAGAAACTTTTCACTCAGACTCTGTCATCAAAATAAAAGAGGATGTGGCCAAATGCCATGATGATTTAAGGCATAGATCACTGCTAGCATGGAAGATGAACACTGCTTCAGACTTTGGGAAGAATTCGAGTAACAGAATGTTTAGGTTAGAGAAAGGCAAATTATTAAGTTGCTAATTTTTCCCCTCAATATGAATGCAACAATATCTCACTCAGTGAAACAATTTCCCAGTCACCCTTCAAAGTACCCTGCTTCTGCTTCCTTTAATACTTCATTGTTACATATGAATTAGGGTAAGATTCTGCAAAGCTGCACATGGCAACTGAGGAATATTTTCCAACATTCGTAATTTATATTACTCTTAAATTTATACCTGTGTTGACAGACACTCAGCACTAGAATAATACAAATCTGGCTTATATTTAATAGATTTAATAATTTAAAAATTAAAAACTCAATTTTAAATAATTTTGATTAACAATTTTGATATTAAAGTAATACCTTGCAAGTTGTACTTTGCCTTCTGATTCTTAATGAATTTTGTTATATTTTGAGAGAAATGTTAATTAGAAGTTGCCAGTTGTGGTGGCACATGCCTGTAATCCAAGCACTCAGGAGGCTGAGGCAGGAGGAATACTGTGAGTTCAAGCCCAGCCTGGGCTGCATAGTGAGTTCCAGGTCATTCTCCGCTACATAGTAAGACCCTGTCTCAAAAAAACAGAACAAAACAAAAAGTAACTCTAGGTGGTCTTAGTTTTTCCATTTAATTTTCCTTTTTGATAAATATATTTTCAAATTATATGAATTTTGAACACAACTTAATTTCTTAATCATTTATATCAATATTTTTCCAGTAGAATTTTCTTCCATGGTGAGAAAATGGAAATAAAGTGTATGGGAAAGGGAGGATGGGGTAGAGGGAGGGCAGGGGTATGGGGAAAAAATGAAAACCAAGACCTGTCATGCAAAGGTACCAGGTCCCAATGATGAATGTAACTGTACTGTATACCTAAAATGTACCAATAAACTCAATTAAAAAAAAGTTTCTATTTGCATCATTCCAGGTAGTGGCTACCAGCCACATAAAACTTAAACTATTAAATGTGGTGGTTATTGTTGAGAAACTATTTTAATTTTAAATAATTTTGGTTAATTTAATATGTAGGGTCACATATCATTGATGGCTATTCTCTAATTCAGCACAGATTTAGAGTATTTTTTTCTATTCAATATAAATTATGTAAAAATTAAATAATTAGTAATTTTGCTAAAATAAAGGGAAGATAAATGTTTTATTAAATCACTAATAATTATGAGAATACTCAGACATGTAGAAAATAATTCTACTGATATCTTAATATTTTGATCAGTTAAAGCTTTATAAAAAGCATAGTTCTGCATGTATTTTTCAATTTTATTGGTATCAAAACAGAAATATAAACTATATTTGATTTACTTGATAGCCTCATTTACATCCTTTAATTATTTAGATACATGCTATATATATAGGCCTCCTTTTTCACTCTTCCCAAGCCCAGAATAAAAGAATTAAAGGGGATAAAGATGAAGGCATTTGATTGTAAATGAATAATTATGCCATTCTAAATTTTTATTGCAAAAACAATTATGTGAGTATTAAAATGGAGATATCTGACACTATATAGTGTAAATAATGATTGGGTGGAGAATTTGAAGAAAAGATCTGAGTGAGTGATACAGGGCTGTAGAACACAGGTGGGACCTAGAGGCGGGACCTAGTGTGTGGAATGAAAAAGGCTAAAGTGGCAAAAATGGGAATGTGAATAAAAACAAGGAGAAAATGCAATGTAGGAAGACTTTATATGCTATTTCTTAGAGAAATGTTAGGAACTTGGAAAAAACAGTTAGAGGTGAAACCAGTAAAAATAAATGAGGAACAAGTATGACTTTTTCAAATCATCACTTATGGCATTTTTTTATGAAATACACTGTAAACATCCTAATAAAAAATAAAAACAAAAAAGCAGTTGAATCAATTTCTACTTACAATTTACAGATCTCTGTGAAAATGTAAGCATATCATTTGTATTCTGGGAGTATGAGTTTTGTTAACTAAATAGGGGAATTATAAGAAGAGCAGATGACTGAGCGAATCTATAGTGTGGATGAAAGTACTTGGTAAAACCCCAAACACGATGCAAAGGGCAATGATAAGAAATCATGGTATATTTTCATGACAATAATGCTCATTATTAACCAAGATTGTATTGTTCTTATGTTTAGATTTATAACATTCATAAAAATCAACCACTTGTCACCTTTCTTCTGTTCAAAATATTAAGTTTTGTTTGGGTCTTAAGTCTATAATTTCTAAGGATTCCAAAAGTAGGCAAACCTGGCTTGTCATATGACGAGAATCGGAGTATGTTCTGGAAAGAAAAACAAAAAGATTGGCAAAATTTGTTATATATTTATAAATTTTATTATTTCAAGAAAGAAGGACAATATAATCATTTCTGTTCATACTTATTTTACATAACTAATTTGACATGGCCTAAATTCTCAATACCAAATGAATGGGCAGACCAAAGGAGACTGAGCAGAGAGAAAAGCAGGGAGGTAGGGGAAGGATGAAAAAACAGATTTCTAAAGTACATGCTGTTCAGAGCATATCATTCCATACTTCAAGGACTTCTAAATCAATAGATGGACTATTTTTTATTTCCCCACACTTGAGAAGTTTACTTCTTGGATCAAAATTATTAAAAATGGAAAAAATCCATGACTACAATTCTCTATAGAACAAAACAAACTCATATAGAGTCAATATAATCAAGGAAACAGAATAAGAAATTTCAGTAATCAAATACTGAGGGGTTTAAAAGTTATTCTATTATTGGACATGTTTCTAGCCATCCTAAGGTTTATGTTCATCTTATAAATTCAGTTAACTAGAGTGGCCTTCAGAATTATAATGAAAGTTATAAAGCTCTATTACAGGTACTTCAAAGAGCTGGTTTTTTAACAGCTTTAAAACATTAATCTGACAAGTCAATAAATCTATAAATATAATCTTAATGCTGTACACATTGTGAGAAACTATGTCCATATGCCTTCTCAGAATATGCCATCTTAGGCATACATACACATTTTAATAACCCCAAATCTCCCTAAAATCAAGTTCTTCCAATCATTTTCAATAATTCCAATATCTAAAATTTACTAACTGATGAAGAATGTACAAGATTATATGTTAAGCACTTTGTCTTTTAAAAAATTCATTTAACATCAGTGAGAACCCTACATTATTTTTTCGTATAAAACAACAAAAACCCAGGACTTCGGTTCAAGGCTTCACAGATGTATACACAGCTCAGAGTAATAGAAGCATGCTCTCTATAATACTGCTCACCGCAAGAGCAAGTGGTCACAGATGATGTTTTTTTCCTGTTTCTCTATCATTTCCTGACTTTCTCAAATTTTATCTTCTTATCCCCTGGTCCTGGAAATAAAATCATGGTCTCCCTTTTTTCTTATTGCTGCCTCTCAGCAATTTACTAAGAGACCTTTGCCCTACAAACCTCATCATCAAGGGGAAATACCATTGACATATCTATCATCTGCTGTCCCTCCTTGCTGTAGGTATCCATGACTTTTTCAGTTTCCTCTTATTATTCATCAAATTTAACTGCTGGCCTATTCTTTCACTCCTCAAATATACCTTTCATAATTCCTGATGATTTCAATACCCAAATAAATCCCAATGTATTTGTTTTTTTCTCTTGTTAGTACAGATGAACTGGCTGTGGTCCTGGTTTAAACTAACACTTCTCTTAGTGCACTTAATTGTCTCGTCTTCAGAGTACTTTTTTTCTTGCACTTCACTTATCACTATAGTATTTGTTTCTCACACTCTAAGAGGATGTTACAGTCTGAACATGCTATTCTATCAGCTAAGTAGTTCTATTCTGACATAATTCTGATTTCTTTGATAAGAGAATTCATCAAAAGATTTGTGCGAACTGCTTATACTTCCTTAATTCCATTTTTTTTCTTGGTTTCATGACAAACAAACTTTTGGTTGCATAGAAAAACTTATTTTTTGGCCGGGCATGGTGACACACACCTGTAATCCCAGCACTCTGGAGGCTGAGGCAGGAGGATCACTGTGAGTTCGAGACCAGCCTGGGCTACATAGTGAGTTCCAGGTCAATCTCAACTACATAGTGAGACCCTGTCTAAAAAAAAAAAATGGAAAAGCTTATTTTTTATGAAGCCACAAATGACCTCTGCATGACCAGACTTGGTCAGATCTCAGTTATATTTTACTAGATTTAACAATACTATTTAACACCATTATTGACACTCTCCTTTCTCAAACAATTTATTTCCATCAAGGCAACTACTAACCATGAGATTTTCTCCTGCTCTCTACCCATTTTAAATTGCCTTTACCAATTTATCTTGTCACTCTCTAGGGAGGATGTGTCCTACCACTTGATCTTTGGAATGTTTTCATCTCTGTTTTAAGTGATCTCAAACAGACTCAAGCTGATAACATAAATCCAATTATCTTTTGAGTGTCAGACTCACTTATCTAACTACTCAACATTTGAATTAGGCTAATAAGTAGTTAACAATTTGAAAACCAACTTCCTAAAATCCCCCTACTTGGCAAACCTCTTCCTTCTATACCTTTGTTACTTTTCCGAGAATAGAACCAAAAATAACCTACAACATTTTGCATGACCTAGAACTTTTGAGATTGTTTTGTCATTATATTCCTTTTTTTTCACTTAATCAACCCAGTCAACTGGCCTTCTTACAAGAAAAAATATGTGAAGAAAACAAAAGCAGCCACTGATATTTAGGCACTGGGTTGACACTTACTACCAGGCTGCAGTATCATTTATTACAAGCCATATTGATGTCAGGAATTAGATAGACCATTATGATGTTCATAAATAGATATTTTTTTCCTTGATGACTTCAATTGTGCTATACAAAATGCATGAAATGAATTCAGAACTCAAGGGATAATTGCGAAAAAAAGGGATTAAATGAATATATTAACATATCAAGACAAAAAGAACATGACATTGAATTTTCATTCATTGTAGAATAATTAGCATTATCTATATTGGCGTAAATCAGACTTGTTTTGCCTGGAGAGATTTATAATAAATTTATATTAATGATTATTATCTACAGCATTTAGGTCACATGTACTTACAATTATTTTTATGAAATTTGTTTTTCAGTGACCATTTCGTGTTCTAGAAGTACCTGACAAACTCCATTTGATTCTGTTTTTATAGGAGTAGGAAGACTGATTTAGCTCTTGGAATGTTGTTTACACACATTAGGTCCCCATTTGAGCTTAGCATTTGTCTAAAAGAACCAAAGAATTCAGTGTTTTGGACAAGTAGAGGTAATTTTTCTCTCAATGTGATTCCTTTATTCTTTCAAGCTTATATTGTAGGCAGCTGTTAGTTACCTAGTTATAGGATTAGCACTACATAGATTAAACAGTGACTATAGGCCACATTGTGATTTTGTTGATAGGTTAAACTTAATTTTAGTATTTTTCCCCTTAGGGTAAAATAGTCTAACTGGTGTTTATCCTTCTTGGGGAGTCCTGTGAGATAATGCTTCAGGTAGAACATAAACAGTCATGCTAATAAATGTGTTTTTGATTAAAAATTTCCTGTGGTGTTTATTTTAAAAATAATAGAATATGCTGAAAGTATATTTTAATTCATGAAGGTTAATTGATTCACTTAAAGCAACTTAATATTCATATTATATCACAACACAGATCTTACTAGGTCTGGTTATGAGAAAAGAACATGTGTAATGTTCACTAAGGTATAATTATGATTTTGACAGTAATTTAAAAAAATATTTAAATAATCCATTTACAGGATAAGTTATATCAAAAGAAAAATGTTAAGTTGCTTTTATCTAATTTATACTTTCTAAGTATATGCTATCATTTTAAGTAGAAAATATCTATAATTATTTTAAAGTCACATTCAAGAAAAGTGTGTATTTGCCTACATCTAACTATATCTGAAGGTGGCAACATTGTGGGCTTATTTATAGAATTCATACGATGAAACACGGAAATCTTTTAGTGTTGATTCGAGGTGTTCTAAAGAATGCATTTCTTAGATTTATCAGTTAATGGTACTACAGCTAGTTTATTCATCTCTGCTAGGCTCCCATAAAATTTAGATTCCCCTTGGTAATTCTCCGGTATAGCTACTCATTATTTTAGGAAAAGAAGTACAGTATATTCACGATTTAAAAATGACAAGCCAATTTTCCTATCTGAGTTACTATACAAACACTCTGGAAATTAACCATGTTAACACTCTAAGCCTATTTGGAAATACTTGGAAATAATACACTGAAGTAAAACTTACTAAAAGAGAAGAAATCAATAAAAGAATAAAATCAAAAATTATTCTTTGAAAAGGGCTATTATCTTATCAAGAAAATTAGGGAACAGGGAAAGGGGATGTTACTAGAACTCCTCCAGTGAGTCCTAGTCTCCTGTGAGCCATGGCAGTACAAGGTGAATTAATAAATAAATAGACAAATGAGACTTAGAGAAGAAGTTGAGCTTTGGGCCTGATCAATGCTGCTCTAGCCAGTAAAGTTGAGACCTGGAGGTTGCCACACTTTCATTTGGTGCATTGGGAGTAACAGACGACTCAGAGGGCTGCAGTGCTAATTCTAAAACAATAAGGAATTTGTGCAGGTGAAGATCCTAGGTCACAAGGAACTTATATTGATTAGAAATTTGTCCATCCAGAGGATATCTTCAGCTGATGTAACCCTGCCCTGGAGTATCACAGCATCACGGGACCCTTGAGGTCAGGAAGGGAAAATGGAGTTTGTTTTGACATGTCATAGCTGGCCTGTAGGCAGGACCTCTAGTCATAATTATAATTTTAATTGTGAAATGATTTTTCCCCAAAATTGTGCAGCACTGCTCTCATCAAAGAAGTTTTATTTTATAATCTATTCAGACATGATACCTATTTCCTTCCAAGGAACATTTTCGGGAGGGGAAGTCCCAGTTTACAGATAATTATAATACAATGAAGGAGGTCTCTCTTGTCACTCTCCTTTCCTCTGGTCCCGCCATACTTGCCTAATTTATCCCCACTCCAGAAAATTATCTATTTATTTATATCTTTAAAGACCGTACTTCATACTTCACATTTTGTGTTGGAACTTCTATGGAAAAACTACTTAGATAACCTAACATCACATCTTTCTTTGAGTGTCTAACGAAAGATATCTGAATTACAAAGTCTTTGTAAATAGGGAAGGGTGGCGGGGGAAAGGGAAGCTAGGGGGAGGAGGAAAAAATAAGAACCAAGACCTGTCATGTAATGGTACAAGATCCCAGTGATGAATTTAACTATACTGTATATATAAAATGCACCAATAAAATATTTTTAAAATACAATGAGGTATTCTTTCAACTCAAAATGGCTATTACTGAAAAACTGAATGTAGTGAAAAGGCAATTCTTGCGTATTATCGATGGGAATATAAATTAGTATAACCGTAACGGAATACAGTTCCTCAAAAATCTATCATGTGATCTAGCTATCCCACTTCTAAGTATATATCCAAAGAAAATGAAATGAGCACATCAAAGAGACAACTGCATTTCCCATTATGGTTTATACCTATATGTCACACCAAAACCTCATGTGTTCATTTGTGGGACTTTAGTGGAGCCATTGGGACCTGGGATGTGATAATCATCAGTGGATTAGTCCATGGATGAGTTTACAGCTGATCTGTCCTTAGGAGGTGGGATCTGGTTAGAAGAGGTGGGTCACTGGGACTGTGGCCTGGGAGGGTTTATTCCTTGCTCCTACCTTCACTCTCTCTGTTTGTTTCCTGGATGCCATGACATGAGCAGATCTTCTTCACCACACCTATCAGCATTGTGGGTCTGCCTTGGAGTCAGTTGACTATGGATTGAAAAATGAGTCAAAATTAACCTCTCCTTCCTTAAATTGTGGGTATCTATTATTGTGTCTCAGCAACAAGAAAGTAACTAAGGCACTGTTCATGTTGATTGTGATATTATTCATAATAGTCAAGATATGGAATCAGCCTATGTCCCTATCAACAGATGAATGGATAGACATGATGTATATACAAGATTGAATATTATTTAGACAAAAAGAAGCATGGGATCCTTCCATTTATAGGAAAATGTATGCAACTGGAGGACATTGTGAAGTAAAATAAACCAAACACAGAAACACAAGTAGAGTATGTTCTCTCTCATATGTGGAAGCTTTTAAATAAAGCAAACCTGAGTATGTAACAATGATTAGTGGAGGTATGGAAGGCTGCATCTTTTGGGAAGAGGGGAGGGTGTACTGAGGGAAACTGGATTTTACCAGTGCACACTTTGCATGTGTGAAAATATACACATGTGGCCTCATTAATGTGTACTATTAATGCACATTAATAAAAGTAAAATTTTATAAGTAGAGGATATATGACAAAAACACTTAAGCATTAGATATGTATAAAGCCACCTTTTCCTTAGCAAACTTAAAAAACCCATTTGCCAAAGTTTACCTGAAATATTAAAAAATGCTTAAAACTTGGCATGCATACTTGGAGAAAATTCAACCAAAGCTATCAACACTAAGACTTATTTTTGTAGAACTATTGGACAATAAGAAATATTTAAAAATTTATTACAGCCAAAAATTTAGTAACATATAAGGGAAAGAGAAATTGTTATCAGATTTTACAAAAGTAATACATCATGCCAGAAGGCAGTGGGGATACTTACTTATTATACTTGGTAAAGAGAAGGTGAAATAAACATTTTCTATCTGACCAATCAAAATTTAAGTGTTAAGTTCAAAGACAAGGTTTTGAATGTGCAATAACTCAGCAAATATTTTTACCATGAGACCTTCTTTAGTAGCATACATATAAAAAACTTCATATATCCCAAATGACTGAAGAGATACTCACTTGGAGATTGACAGTGAGAATTAAATACAGTATTACCTGTATGGTACTTCTATTTATGTCTAAGCTTTTGGCTTACCTTTGCCACACTGAGGGAGGAGAAATTGTCTTGAGTCACATATAAACTATGTATTAGAGCTACTGTATATAAGCGACAAAACTTCATTTAATTTTTATGTTATTATAACATTTTTTAAAAGGGCCAGTGGCCCATAGGTAATGATGACAATGTATGCTACAACTATATGTTCTGAAAATACAGATGTGGTCAAATATAAAAAATAAAGAGTACATGAAAAAATAGGATAAACTTTCTGACTGCATGTATGTAAGTTAAATAAAAGAAAAATCAATTTATTACAAACTTGATACAAACAGAAATGGAGCTACTTGAAACTAATTACATAACCGGGAATTAATGAATAATACCAAATAAAGAGGTGGGTAAGAATACTATATATTTGTATGTACTAGTATACAGAAAAAAAATATTACAAAACGTCAAAAGAGACGATTAAGATGTGACATGTGCATGTAGCCACACCCCACAATGAATGTATCTATTACAAATCACAAATATACTAAAGAAGGAAAATAGAGTAATAAATACCAAAGATATAGGAGAGAGAAAGAGGCAAAGTGAGCAAGTGCAAGTGAGCATACAAGCATATGAACCAAAAATACCAATATGTGTAAGTGGGATTAATTTGTTTTGTGTGTGTGTGTGTGTGTGTGTGTGTGTGATTTCACAGTGACCAAAACTGGCAATCCAAAAATGTTCTTCATGCAAGAGACAAATTCCAAACAAACTCAGAAAAATAAAAATTAAAATACAGGCAAAATGGATACACAGTTCAGGAGATTTTTCTCCAAATTTTCAGTTTCTCATTAGACACTCGACATTGCATAACATCAAGAAAACCTATAAATTTTATAGAGAAATATATTAAAATAAAAATGCAGTGATCCGTTTAACATTCTCAATATATATTCATTAAAATGTTTTGAACAAACAGATTACGTATTTCCAGGATATAACCTCTAACATGGAGATACATAATTTTCAAAATGTATTTTTGTCATTAGTGCATTCTAGATTATTTCTTTTTAAGGGCTATATAGGTGAATACACATAATTTATTTTGACTAAAAATATTCGAGGGCAAGTCTTTCATTATGATCACAGCATCAATTCACACTCAGAACACTGCTATTAATCGATAGGCTATTATTGAGATAGTGCTAGAAAAGAGACAGACAGAAATTAGAAATATTATAAAGATTGCAAATACACTATTTAAGAAGCTTATTTTAAATGCAGTCCTTTACAAGTGGACATGCCTATCTGATATGCCTGATACAAGCTATAAACACATCAGTAAAATTCCAACACATTTGAGAATTTTTCTTTCTCAAATTTAATGCTTAATGACACCATCTGAATTCAACCTTTCATTGGTTTATTTTTGAGTTCTAAGGATTATGTCTATTCCCACTGACCTGATTGTTTTGAACTAAATAATACCATTTCCTCAAATCTTCTATCAACCAGAATGTCTCATTTGCAGTATAGTTATTATTTCAGAGTATTAAATTTTTCAAAATGCCTGTACTGATGTTCTGTTATAATACATCAAGGTTTCTGTCATGTAAAATTTCCCATTATTGTTCTGATTTTCCTATACCTTGAAGTTTTGTCCTTCTTCTTTACCATTACTTCCTCTGGAGTTCTGGAGTGTGAGAGTGTGTGTGTGTGTGTGTGTGTGTGTGTGTGTGTGTGTGTGTGTGTTCTTATCATCAGCCACTGTGCATCCTACCAAAATCAGCTCTTTGAAAACTTTTCTGTGACTCACTAGTCCTTTTCAGCAGATGGCACTGTTATTTAGGCTAAGCAATTTGTCAACAGGACAAAGTAATTATTCTTATAAGATTTTTTTCTGGAACAATAGGATGTCTGCATGGGTAAAATTAACACTGACAATTACAAAAAACTGAACTAAAGAAATATTCTGAGAAGATACCTACTCTAAAATCATAAAAACATTTAAATGATCACAAAATACACAAGTCAAATAATATCCCATTGTCATTTCTTGTATACTTAAATTGTTACATACAACTCAATATTCAATTTCAAAGGTATATTTATAAATTGTCTACTTTAGCACAAGGGCTAAAAAATGAAATGCTCTTTCCTACTACCACAAATGATCAGTAACCTACCCTTTTATGATTTATATGGTTAAATATCTTTCATTTGGCTAATTTTCATAAACAGTCAACAAAAACTAGAGCCCTACTAAAAATCAGGTTAGATTTGGGTGCATGGTAAGGTATTTTAGTATGAAGCCAATCACTAACCAATTGAATCTAAGCCTTAGTGAACCTCAGATTTATTTGTAAAATATTAATGATAATATTGAATATTGATGGTTATAAATTAAGGGATACACAATTATTATTAAGTGATTGATTCAAGTATTCAAGCAAAAGGGCAAAAATACCTCAAGAAGAAAGACCAAAAGGGACATTTTCTCTTCTAATAATGAAAGTGTCTTCTACACACACTTCAACTTCTGCATTGCCATCCTGAATGGAAGAACACGGATGGTGGCCTTGTAGATGTCCCTTTTGTACCTGGCAAATGATTCTAGCTCCAAGTAATCCAGAAGGCCACCAACATTTTGTACTTACCAAGAGGGGGTTGTTCATAACCAGAGAATTCAATTTTGTAAGTATATCTCAATCAACATGGAATAGATGGTCTCAAAGCATTTGAACTATACAGTCAAAGTTTTGCTTTTATAAAATTCAAGTCTCTCCATTCACCTACACAGTTTATGTCTTCAGCCTCATCCACCAAGAGATACTACCTAGAATTTATTCATTTTTTCATCCAAATTAGAACGAATCTGTCAAATTCCTCAGTGAACAATATAGTTATTATTATTATTATTATTATTATTATTATAAGTACTGTAGTAGTAGTAGTAGTAGTAGTACTAGTAGTAGTAGTAGAAGTAGCGATTGAATGTAGAACCTTCAAACTGAGATACATTCCCAGCCCCTTTTTAATTTTTTTTAACTTTTGAGATATGGTATCACTAAATTTCCCATATTTGGCTCAAAGTTCTGATTCTCATGCCTCAGCCTCCCAGAGTTCTGGAATTAGAGGCATAGGTCACCATGCTCAGCTCAATATAGTATTGGTTTTTGCCAGGAAGAACATGGAGAGTGGCCTTATTAGGCCAATCAACGTGTTTCATTCCAACTCATTTCCCACTTCCATCACTAACTCTAAATTATGGGGTTGGCAATTTGGAGCATTCTCTCACTACTAGTCCCAACCCCTCAAAATATGACTGATCCAACATTTACATTAAAAGGTATTCTCCGTACCATTCAAGTGCTGAGAAATTGCATTTTCATATTCTTTAAAATTGCATTTTCATATTCTTTAAAGATGATACAGATAACAGAACAAGATGACAAATAGCACACATGGCCTGGGATTGTACGTATGCTCAATGCAAAGTATGGAGCTTGTTGAAAAGAAATAATTTCCCATAGAAAAAAGAATTGGCATCCTATCTGGTTAAAAAAATGGATTTAATGGTCCTTTCCTCTAAATATGTGAGGGCAGTTCTTGAGCATTGAGTTTCATGAAATTAGTGTTAGCATAGCACCGAGGCAGCCTCTATTGCCTCACATGTTTTATAGGTTGCAGAAAAGGTGGGTAGAAACATACATGAAGGGATTGATTGCGTACAACAAGAACATCAGGGAAGCTTGTCAGAATTTTCAAGTTGTGAAAAATATAAACTGTGATCAAATAGTTTAGGAATAACCCAAGCAGGTGCATCTGATGCTTAAGTGATTATGATACAAATTTTAGGAACTTACAAGATGTACAAAGTCATGCAAGATATATGGAGGCTATAATCTGTCAGGTAAAGAGAAAGTCAGAGATTCTGCTATTTAGAGGTGAAAATTTAAATAAATTGTGTATATCATCACTCAGGGTCATCTTTCAGCATGCTACTATTCTTCACAGATTAGTAGATGAGCAGAGTATTTCTAAATAATACAACATAAGTAGTAGTGCTTTGCTTTTTTATTTATTTTTGTTTTTTTGTACCAGGGATCGAACTCAGTTCCTTGTGCTTTTGAGGCAGGCGGCAGAACCACTGATCTAAATCCCCTGCCCTGCTTTTTTTAGTTTTTGATGGAATTGGATTTCTTTTGTGGTTCAGCAGCCTTCAGTGTCATATTAAAAAAAGTTATTCTCTATTCTGTATGTGCCATACCCATGATACTCTTTTCAGTGGCAGGGTTGGCCCAGATATAAGACAAATCTTTCTACAGAGGTAAAATAAAATCACCAAATAAAACAAAATTTGTTCTCCAACTGAGACCAAAATTACATTTCTGATGCAACCTCAAAAGGAATATATCACTAGTTTCAAATGGAAAAAAAAAAACTATTGACATTCTATAGAACATAAACTTCAGTCTGAAGAATGGATTCTAAAAGTATGATCCAGGGACCTGTGGGAATCTTCAAAATCATCCCCGGGGTCTGCCAGCCAAACTATTTTCATCATAAGAAGGCATTATTTGCTTTTTTTTTTAAAACTCACTCAATAGTAGTACAGTGAAGTTCTCCTGAGGTTCTGTGAAACAGATATGGCAAGTCTTAAAAATATATACATGTGAGAAATGAAATGACTTCTATTAAGCTAGACATTTAAAAGATTTGAAAAAGTGTAAAATAACATCATAGTTCTTTTTATTACAGAAAATATAGTTTTTATAAAAATAAAATTATGTCAAAATATAATGGAAATGACTACACATTTTATATTCTTTTAAGTTTTAATTCCTAATGTGGTACATTTCAATATGTTTAATCTACTTAAACAGAAACATTTTGGGATCCTCCATAATTTTTGAAATATTAAATCATTCCCTGGATATGACAGAATTTGAGGACTACTGATCTAAACACAAGGCTATCTGTTCTGTTCTTTATTCATCTCAAAAACAACAAAAAAACAAGTTTGTCTTAACAAATGGTATAACAGTTCAAGGATTTTGACCCTTTAAAGAAAACAAATATCTAAGTCCATTACTTTTAGAATACCTTAGAAGAGCTAATCCAAAGTGAGTTTAGCTATTGCAGTGAGTTCAATTAGAAAGAACACGTTGGAAAGTTGCAATGTAAGTAAAATATTACAAAATAAATCAAGACACCAAGACAAAAAGAAAATAGCATTGCTCTCAGAGAATAAGTATGACAAATTTATTTATTACTCAGTCTTTTTTTATAGCATATCACAACAATTTAAGTATTTAAAATATCTTTATTATAATCTCAATAATTCTAAAGTTAATATATAAAAATAAAATGCAAAACATTTCAACTCATAAGTGTATTTCCATCAAGTGTTTCTAAGATTATTAAGAAGTCACCAAATGTCAACTTCAAAACAATTTATTAAAGGCCTTTCAGAGGTTGTTTAAACCATAGCATTACATCTGATATTAAATTTAATTGCAATATGCTTCTCTTTCTTTAAAAAGAATTATTTGGAGTAATTCAGAATAAAGTTATTTTTTTACCACCAACCTCTGACAAGACATCTAAATCTTATTCTGAAATTGTTGGTTTAGGCCTGGACTACTTTCGAGAAAAATCTGCCAATCAAGTAAAATTGTGTGGTGGCTTGTCAATGCTTTCCCACAAGCAATTAGAAGACAATGACCTACAGCATTTCCATTTGTGCACTGAGAATTTAAAGGCCTGTCGCAAAAGGTGAAAGGCTATTTCATTAAGCCGTTGCTGACAGAGAAAGGAGACCCTCTTGATAGGAGTTCAGCCCATAAATAATGTTGTCCAAGAAATAAACAGCAGTAATTGTGCTCTGGGACTAAAGAGGAATTAGGGCAGGCATGCTAAATATAAAACAACTGTACTACATGCAATAATTTGCTTTACATTGCTTTTGTGAATCTTTCTCAGATAACATTTTGATAGACCTCTCACTGAGTATGGACTATTGCATTGTGAATTAGTTTGGTTATTTTAGAGTTATGGTAAAATAAAGCTAATATAATTGTTTAAAATATAATAGCCTCCTGTTTCTTGTATTTCTGAGAATTAGTTTTCTCTACCTAGATAGTATGATATACTTGGAAGAAAAAGATTTCAAGATTCTGAAGTCCAGGTTAGTTAATATCTGTCAAAATCTTGAGTATAATTATACAGCTGTCTCCTTTCCTCATCATAAAAAGACTCTATAACAGTTCACTTTATTACCTTAAAATTTGGTGAATATCAAGTGAACTAATATGTATAATCATTGAAAACGCATGAACAGCATAGAAACTTGCCATGGAATTGGCTGGGAATGTGGAGGAAACAGAACTTCCAATTATCTGTTGTGGTCACTTTGTTGCTGTTTTATAGACTTCGTGTGTACAGGATCAGAAAAAAAAATAGTTGACAAAACATGAACCAAATACAAAGATATTATTGGTGGTGGTTGTGGAACCAAAAGGAAAGCTTTAGTGCCTCATAAAGAAGGATAGCTTTGGTTCATATTCCATCTGTCCCAAGTTACTTTTCTCCCATTGCTGCGACAAAATACACAGCACCCAAAATTAAAGGGAGAAAGGAGCATTTGGCTCACAGTTCATAGAGGTTTCAGTCCATAATCAGCTGGCTCTAAGGCAGAGGCATAACATTTCATGGTGTAGGAAGACAGCAACAGCAACAAGGGAAGTGGAAGGGGCCCTCAATAACTACGTCCTGCCCCTCTTATCTTCCGCAGATCACTTAGGGTGGGTAGCACTCAAGCCCTCAGTCCTACTGTCCTTGAACCTAGCATCGCACAATGAATCATTTTCCAGAAGACGGTCTGCCTATGCCTGTATGAATATTTGGGGTGACATGAAGACATAAGTCATAACTCCATCTTTTACATGTCTTTGATATGTGACAAAGTTATTTAAGCTTTGTAGCTTTGTGATCTTCAATGTCTTCATCTGATAGAGAAAATATCATTACCTTAAAACAGTGGTTCTCAATCAGATGAAATTTTCCAACTCAGAGGACACTTGGGAATGTTTAGAGATAGTTTTGGTTATCAGAACTGGAGGAAATGTTACTGGCCTCTATTAAGTAGGGAATAGGGTTACTATGACTTCATGGCTCCAAAGCATTACCTTTCCCAAAATCTAAACTATGCTGAAGTAAAGATAATTTGACTTACAGTTCCAGATAGGGTGGTTTTCTTATAGATTGTAGAAGTCTAATGATGGCAGATGAAGGAGAGTTAGAGAAAATACAAGGAGATTTTTCCAATATATTGAGAGTACTGCCTGACAATTTTATCTTTCTTTGCACTATTATATTCAGGGTGTCCTACTTACCTACATATTACCGTGTTTAACTTCCTGCAGTTATGCGGCTGTTTTGTAAAATGGTTGTGAACATTTATTACACTCATTAATGTACTGATGACTTTTAAATATTTTCCCAACTCAAGAAGTCCTCATACTTATATCCCAGTCCCATAGTTCAAACACTTTGGTAGTGTGTTTCTGAAACTGTGAATACAGTGCAAATTGATTACAAAGCAAAATTTAAATGATTGAAAAATAAAAATTAGAAAGCTAGGTAATTTGGAGTATTGAAACAGACATCAAATTCAGGATGTTTTGTGCTTTACTTTTGATAGCATGAACTGGTACGCTCTGCCCTATCAAATTAGGTATCCAGTTACTGTGCAGTCATTCCATTCTAAGACAAACAGGTATTATCACCTCCACTGCATTATTTTTTTTGGTATGGGTATTGATTGAAGTTGGAGGGAAGGGGTAATCTGGTTGTCCATATGTGAAAGAATGGATACATGATTACTAGTCATCACATACCAATAAGCAGTTTTCAGAAGTTAGAAACAATAAATTAGATGTCATTATTGCATGGCTAGAACCTAAAAGATGGTACCCAGAAAAGAAATAAAGGGAAAAAATTATACAAAACACAAATAGATGCTCATAAAATATTTTAAAAGACTTAAAGTATACTGTCAAATGCGTCTTCATATTTGTCCAATTGTGAAAATGAATAGGTTAAGTTAAAAAGGGAAAAATAATAAAAGGCGGAAATGCAGGCAAGTAGGAAGGTAAAAAGTTATTTTGCATAGACTAATAATGATATCTTATGAACTGATGAATAGAAAATCTAAATTTGCATTTAACACAAAGAGGTGAAATGTGTAGCAATCATATGTGATGGAGGTGATAGAAATGTGAAGAAGATAGGGTGAAAGATTGCTTGCACCCTACCCCAAAATATTCAGAGTGAGGCTAGATAAGGATTGAAGAGAAATTGAGGATTTAAGAAAAGGTAAGGACTTCAAAAAATAATTTTTAATTTTAAGGGATCGAGAAAAAAACAATAAAACTCAGAGAAAAATCTTCCCCAAATGGCTTCATGATCAAGCTGTGAATATCAGTGGGGTGAAAATAACTTATGCCAATAGGGGGTTGATTGGAGGAATTAATCCTTGGCTTACCAAAGTTTATTCAAATCTGTGGTAGCAACTTAATATTGGAAGAATAAACTGAACTTAAGTTTGAATACCATTTAAAAATAACAACCTAACAAAATTTTGTTTACATTGTTTAATAGGCAATTGTGGTGTATATTTTAATGGCATTCATTTTTTTGGTAGACTTTTCCTACTTCACACTAGCCTAGAATACTACTGTATGCTTGTGCTTCTCCCAACATCCTTTCTTCCAGTCCTTCAGTAAAAGGTAACTCTGCTACCTTCTCTTTGGCAGGTGGCTCACTGCAACCATTCTCCTTTTAACTCTCCTGGAAAAATCCCTTCTGCTATTTATGTCTTGGTCTTTTAAAGAAGAGTCCAAAGCAGAACTTTTTGAGGCCCTCTGCATATAGGTTCAAACTTCAGACATCTCCTTCTTTGAATTCCCAAAAGGGAAGCAATCTATTAAAGGATGGTTTGGAGCAGACTGAGTTTGGCGATTTTAATCCCTTTCACTTTGGAACCAACTCCTTCTTTTGCTTATGTAGCCCTTGGATTCTCACTCCAATAGTTCACGGATGCAACTGATACACATATGACCAGTGTTCTTCACTATTTTATTTTACCATTTATTTAGCTTAAACTCCTTGCCTATTAATAAATTAACAATTCTATTTTTTCCTTTTCTCATATTTTTTCTTTTCCCTTCTTTCCTGTCCTCTGCCCTTTCCACTTCCCCTACGTCTTCAGACCTTTTGATCCTATTTCCCATTATCAATTATACATTTTGATTCTTATTTACACATTTAGTTTTTCACACCCCAAACCCTGTTACTCATTAACTTCCACTGTACTCACTGAAGCAAAGTTCTCACCCTAAATTAATCTAGCTCTTATTTAATCAGATTTTCTTTAAACAACTATATGAGACAGATAAATTTTACATAAATCTTACATGTGTGAGCATGAATCCCAAAGGATCCTTTGTGTTTTCTGGTAAACTTACCATACCAATGGGCATATTTTATACCCCCTTGCTCATCCAATTGTCAACATCTCTTATCCCTTAATCAGCCCTTGAGTTGACTTTGCAATGAAATAAAAAATGAATGAAGAGAACCTCTTTTTATTTTTCTTTCCTCATTGAGTTTACTGGCACATATTAGGTATGCAGTACAGTTACATCCATCATTGGGATCTTGTACCTTTACATGACAGGTCTTGGTTCTCATTTTTTCCCCTTGTCCCTGCCCTCCCTTCACCCCCTCCTACTCTCGCTCTTTACAAACACTTCATTTCCATTTTTTTCATTTTTTCATATTTTTTTCTTTTCCCTTATTACCTCTCCCCTACCCATCCCACTTCCCCTGAGAACCCCATTTTCTTTTTCTTTACCCTTCCAGATGCACCAGTCCATCTGCAAACATTGTTTGCTTTCCCTCTTTAAAAAAAGAAAAAAGTTCTCCCATGTGAGGTACTTTTTTTTGTTTGTTTTGTTTTCGGAGGGAGTGAGAAAGAAACATATTAAAGATTTTGTAGTCATATCAAACCCTCCTGTAGTTATGAAACTGGACTGAATGATATAGAATAAATTCAGTAGAATAGTCTTTGGACCATGAACATGGACTAGCGCGGTAGCAATTTCCATTCTCTCTTGATCTATGAACTCTAAGTACCAGTTTCTATTCACAGGAACATTTTAAAACTACTGAGGCCATATAAAAGAGTCATAAGCTACCATTAATTATTTCCTGCTAGCCTATGTCGGAACAGTTTAAACAACCATAAAATAAAGATTTTAGTGTATTGGAAGAGTTTAAATGTACTTACATTCCAAAACTTATAATAGCATTGAAGAAAAACAAAGTCCATTGGTTATCTTTGGAGGATGCTAAGTAACCAAAGTTGTTGTTTTGAAACCAGTAAAGAGAAAAACTCAATTATGTTTTCTTTATGAAATGTTATTTATAGTAATGAAACAGATAATGAAAGAAGATTCTCAGTATACGCCTTACTCTAATGGTGGTAGTTAAACAGAGTTCTGTAGCCTAAAGAAAACTCTCAGCAACCAAAATATCACCTGTTTCTCATCCACAATTAATAACAGGAATAAGATACCTTCCACCATAATAATTAAATTCAGTATATACACTGAAACAAAGTCTTTCTTAAAGAAACTAAGTTCAAATAAATCAGATGCATCATTACTTATGAAGTATTCTTGAAAGAAGTACATCATAGGATCGATCTAGGCTCTCAAGCTACCAGCTTTGAGAAAATACAGAATACAGTCACATGATAAATAATGCTATGTGGAGAGAAACAAACAAACATAACTTGTAGAAAATTCTGCTGACACAAAACCGTGTGTTTTTAAACATAAAATATAAAAAGAAAAAGAGTTACGATTTAAATAGATCTGAGAGCATAAAAAACAATTTGCACTTATGGATTTTTGTTCTGGTATAAACACTGGAATTGGTAAAAGTGTATGAAGAAGGTAGGGAAATTCAAACACTGCATAGCTCTGTAATTACTTTAACAAATTAGGTCATTTAAAAATTTTAGGTAGTTAATGATACAAGTTTTATTTTAAAAAATTATCTCAGATATATTTTAAGAGTGTTAAGATATATTTTAGAGTATCAGCACTGAATAATTGATTGTTATTTTCCTAATTTAAAGTCAGAGAATACATTCATTTTCAGCAATCTTTTTTACTTGATTAAGATTCTTTAAGTCATGCTATTTAAAGAAAAACTGAAAGAAAAGGGGAAAAGGAGAGAGGGATGTAAATATTAAAACACATATCCTACATGTACCAACTCACAGGATGATTGTTATCATTATGTGCTACAAAACTGAGTGAATAAAAATTAGAATAAAACTTAGATATTATTAATCTCACCTCATGATGCAAATCGGGTAATTAGAGGGGATTAAAAAATAAACAAGTTGTAGTTTGTACATGTGCACACTCCCCAATTGTACAATGCATGTACTGCAAACATATACTAATAAAACAAAAAATAAACTTAGAAAGCCACCTAGCTTAAAGAAAATAAAATAGTTATAACTTTTAAAACTTGCAAAGTATGTTACACTGCTTTTCAGAACTTTATCTTGGTAGCAGTAATAATAAGAGATCCACTTATTTCTAACTTCTATCTAGCTCATCAGATTTAAATTGGCAAAGGCAATAAATTTTTACTTGTTTAACAATTTAACATGAGATTTCTCTTCTTGCATTTAGTGGAACAATTATGTAGAATTTTAAACTGGTGATGACATTGACATATTATTTTAAAAGTTGTAATGATCATTTTGTATGACTTGAGAAATTCTAGTTAATAATTTTTTTTGTTCAATATCACAGGTTTTAAGTGGAGAAAACATATATTTGCCTGAAGATGAACAATTACCATGGCCAACATTACCATTATTCCTATGAAAATCTGTAGAACAAGCTTTGCCTTCATGCAAAATAAACCATTCATATTGTGAAAAGAAATCATAAAAAAATTCACATTCTCTTCTAAATGGTATAATGCTGCAGACACTGTTGTGATTTTTATACACAGTATGCAAATAAAAGAGATTCATTACAATGAAAAAAACTGAAAATAGATTCTTTCTTTCAGGGTTACATTTATTCACCTGGCCTTCCTACAGACAAAAAAAGTGGGGGGTGATAAATGAAATATTAGCATTCAAATTTATCTTTTTTTGTTTTTGAGACAGAGTCTCACTATGTAGTTGAGACTGCCCTGGAACCATGTAGCCCAGGCTGGTCTGAAACTCACAGCGATCCTCCTGCCTCAGCCTCCCGAGTGCTGGGATAACAGGCATGTGCCACTACACCTGGCTTCAAATTTGTCTTCTTAAAGAACAGTACCAAGGTTGTAATTGCATTTCATTCAGATACTAAAAAGGACCCAAATCTGATGTCTCAGTGAATTTTATCTATTAAAGCTTTGAATAAAAGTCACAGTAACAATCAAGTACTGGATTCTAAAACATTCCCCAAGATCTCGTCTTTCTGGTATACACAACGTTTAATCCCTGGAATTAGGAAAATAATGGATTTGGCTTTTATGATTCAATTGTTTTGTATGGCACAGATGACTTTAAGAAATGGAGATTATCCTGTTGGGCTTCATGTAATCATGTGAGCCCTTTAAATTTGGGTCTAGAGTTTAGAAAGTTATTCAGAGATTTGAACAATGAGGCAAGATTCACCATTTCTTGTTTCAAGATGTTGACAGCTGCACTGCAAGACGAAAAAGCATCCTCTAAGATAAGAGTTGAAATTGATTTAGCCTATAGCCAGGAAGGAATTATATTGGATCCACCTGGATGCACTTGGAACAAAACGCCAAGCTCTATATGAGAACATAGACAGTGGCCATCTTGGCTTCAGCCTTGTGATAACCTGAGCAGAACCCAGGACTCTGCTTAGACATCTGATTCATTTAACTGTAAATTAACAAATGAGCATTATTTTAAGCCAGGCAGTTTGTAAAGTGTGCTACATCAACTTGGAAATCCAAGGCATAAAAACAAATTTGCATTAGAACTCTAAGAAAAAGCTTTATATTTCAAAAATTATCTATAATGTAGCATATTCTAAAATATAGGACCTAGGTGTGTGAATCAATGGTACAGTGCTTGGCTAGTAAGGTCAAAGCCCTGGGTTCGATCTCAAGCAAACAGTTTTAAAATATATTTCTTTTTAAAATTATAAATATTTCCATGTATAAAACTGTGAGGGTGAATATTTTGCAAAGCAACAATTACAGCAGTTATGAAATGACTGTGAATGGAGTTTTTATGTCAGTGCCTTTTGAAGGGAGGTCAGTTCTTAGTTCATAGTTCTGGATTGCTTTCTGGAAAAAGATTCCCAAAAGGCTTCTCGGGACTGTCAAAGCTAAGACTTTTTCTCTTTAATTTTTCTTGCAGAAGTCAGTAGTTAGTAGTTAGGATCAAAGTGTGAACTGATTTATGGCAGTTTGAATGCTTCTTCTGAGGCCCCAGGGTAATATCTAGGTCAGTTATTACTTTATTATTACCTGCATTTTCTAAGTGCTAAGTATATAAGACAGGTCTCTAGTGGACAAAGACCCTGAGGATCAATCCCTTCAGAAGTTCCAGTGCAAAAGTGAAGTTTGCTTAAGGAATACATCATCATCATCATCAAAAAACAAAAACAAAATAATTTAGGTTGTGAGATATTATTTAAACAACTTTCAACACTATTCGTGTAACTAAAAAATTGGTTCCACATGTGTGTAGACTGTATACAGGGCTTTGTCAGGATAGGAATTTATTTTCTTCATCTTCCTAAGCATTGATCACCAAGATGTAAAGGATTTCATAGAGTTTAATTTAGCTTTAGTTTTCATCGACAAGAGAAAATATTCATTTTTAACTACACAAGTTTATCTCTTGGCGTAGGGATAATTTTATTTCTACTTTGGAATCTATCAGTGGTCATACAAGGGAATGATATGAATTTCCTCAAAAGATCATAAAACATATACCAGCTAGTAAAGCTTTATTGTTGCAAGGGTATAAAGAGATATGAATTCATATATTTAATTTTACATGTCCATCTCCTCTTCTTTCATTTCTCGTTTGAGTCTGCTAAAGTGTTCTTTTGTCTATGGATTCTTTCCTGTTATTCCTGATTAAAATCAATATATGTTTAGAATGTATTCATGGTAAAAAATATACTCTCTCTTCTAAATTCCCTATCTCTCTCCATGGTGCAAAACATCATACACTTCTCATTATGCATAGCTACATATGCCAAGTGGGGACCATTATGGTATGAAACATCAATTAAATCTTTATATGATGTTTTCATACTTGTTCTACTGTCAACAAATTTTGCATCACAAGCCTTGTTTTATATTTTAATAGATTTTTCATCTACACTTTTGACCTTAGATTTCAGTCCATGTTATGTAGTTTGTTCTGTACATGATGAGTTCATTGAACATCTTTTATCTATGTCCAACACTCTGCCACATGCATGAGTTTGACTTACACATGTTTTAATATGATTATAACACTAATTGGCAACCTGAAAAGAGGATAGGAAAATATTCTTTGGCCTTTAATTTCAACTCTCAATTCTCGTAGCATTATAGCCTTTAGAATAAGAACCCCAAATCTGTTTCCTAATCTCTAACTTTTCTACCTTAGAGGTAATTTTGTGGAATTAATAATATGTGAGTCACTTTGGCATCCACAGATGAAAAGCCTTCTCTAAATGGTAAGGATTGGTTTAATTATACCATAGGGGACATTTGCGCTTATATTGTAAAGCATACATATTTAAAGCTCTTTTATTTTATTGCTGGTTATTTTAGCTGAAGAAGCTATTTTTACTGCTGAGGATGCCTAGTATTTTTATGTTAATAATGTTTGAAGATAAAAATAGTTTCCTATGGCAGTTAAAACGAAAGGTCAAACATGTTCACACATAAAAGAAATGTATATATTATGCATCTTTTCTGGTTACACAATATATGTCATTAGTTGTTTGTGTTTTCTTAACCCACAAATGGAGGGATTCATTTCAGTAAGGTGCTTTACATAGTCCTAATTTTCTGTAATACCCTGAGATGTCACTATGTATGGTCATTAAGAAGTGGTGTTGGAAAAAAACAAAGAAGTGGTGTTGGGTGAAAAGTATTATTTTCTTATTTTATGCAAACTCTTTGTATAGTTACTGTTGAAAAGATGGTTTCAATCATGTTTCTTATCTAATACATAAGTATATTTATTTATCTATTTATTTGTACCGGGTATTGAACTTGGGACTTTGTGCTTGCAAAGCAGGTGGTGCATCACTGAGCTAAATCCCTGGCCCACGTGTGTGTGTGTGTGTGTGTGTGTGTGTGTGTGTGTGTGT
>NW_022900951.1:22362588-22369816 GCF_012274545.1 Fukomys damarensis
TATTATCCATATGTATAACATATATTTATTATCTATATATCATATATATTATCCATATATATATGTATATATATATACATACATGCATATATATACATACATACATACATACATATATACATTACATGGAAGCTGATAATGCACTAGACATACAAAATAAATTATAACCCTATTCCTATAACACTTCAATCTACTCAGGCATTCAGAAAATAAATAGATCATTTAAAATACATTAAGTTCTGTAAGAATCATTCCAATACAATACTATAAGGTCACATAGAAGACAGAAATGCTCTTCCTTTGTTGTCTAGTAAAATTTCAAAGAGGACATTATATTTGATCTGGAACTTGAAAGAGAAGTTACTTAGATGTTAAAAAAATAGACTTTACTAAAACATTATGAGTATTTTTAACTTCGAGAAAGTTCACCCACTTAGTTGGATCTGTGGGGCTTCATACTGTTATATCACCTACTATGCATTTTTCCCTTTACACCTAAAATGTGACTCTAGATGCTCATGCAGGTGTACCACAGAGTAACAATCACGCAGATTTGCCCATTACAATTTCCTCTCCTCCTGCTACTCACCCACAAAGGCTTCCCTTGATGACAGATGCTAAAATGCCATCTTGTTTGTTCCAGTTTACTAGTGAGTATTTGTAACCAAGTCCTGAGCAAAAGAAGTCTGTGTACGAGGGAAGTGGTGTGAGAGATGAAAATTTCCTCCTCGATTAAAAGAGATCAAGAAATGAATGAAAACACACCTCCTATCGATTTGGCGTGGGCTATGTGCAGGTGTGACATTGATATTTCCTGAATAGTACTATGAAGTTATAGTACTGAATAGTACACTCCTATGAGTGTAGAAGAGATCATTCTTGCAAGAGCCCATGTACTTTTAATGGCAGCACCATGTCTAAACCAATCTTGGAAACCCTTATCTCCAGAATTTGGGTAAGATACGTAAATGTTGTCAAAAGTAAGCTAACACTAAGAGAACTAGTTACATCTCCCTCTAAAAACTTACTACATGATTTTACAATGTTAACGAAAAATGGCATATTATTTTTTTTGAGACAGGGTCTCACTATGTAGTTGAGACTGACCTGGGACTCATTATGTAACCCAGGCTGGTCTCGAACTCACAGCAATCCTCCTGCCTCAGCCTCCCGAGTGCTGGGATTACAGGTGTGTGCCACCATGCCTGGCTGGTTTAATTTTTTCAAATAAAGTTTATTGGTACATTTTAGGTATACATCATGATCATATTCATCATAGAACATTTGGACCTGTACATGATCTATCTTGGTTCTTATTTTTTCCCATTCCCCTTCCCTCCCTTCAACCCCTTCATCCCAACTTATTTACAAAAGCTTTGCTTCAATTTTTCCTTCTTTTCTCTTTTTTTCTTTCCTTTCTTTCCTTTTTCCCACCCCTTTGAACATTTTCTCTCTTTTTCATAGTATCTAGTATACATTTTTGTCCTCATATACCCTTTTAGTTTCTCACACCAGAGAAACAAATCAGCATTTACACTTGTGTTTGGTTTCTTTCACTTAAGAGCATGGTCTCAAGGTGCATCCACTTATCTATAAATGTTTCAAGTTCATCATCGTTCATGGTTGAGTAGGACTCCAATTTATGTTTTTTTTTTAACTACATATTCTTTATCCATTCACTGACTGATATGCATTTGAGTTGTTTCCAAGGTTTAGTTATTACAAATTGCACTGCTATAAACATGGATCCACATATATTGCTCTGGTATGATGCTTTTAATTTATTTGAGAAGATACCAAGAAGGTGAATAGCTGGGTCAAACCTCTAGTTTTAATTTTTTGAGGAATCTTCACACTGATCCAACATCTAGAAATATTAACAAATAGTTAATGTTTTAAGTACATTTTTTGGAAAGTAGGTTCATGAATTCTAAAGCATAGCACAGTTATTCTTTTCAGTGCATCTGAGCGGTTGAGGCACTAATTATGGCATCAGAAAAGTTTTAATTGCTAAATAAAATTCACAATAACAAAATAACATGGCTTATGCTTGTTTCAATTTCTTCTTCGAAATACTCTTAAAAGAACTATACCAAAAACAAAATAATATTGAGAAGAATGGCATTGCTTTAATTTGCAAATCTTTAAATATCTGCCTTAATTGAAGACAGGTAGATACCCATGATTTACATTTGATCTTTTGTGACATGCAGCTTTTTAAAGTATATCCTCAAAATATTGTTTCTTATAGACAAGTATTTGGAAAACAATTGAATAGCCTTTTAAGGTAATTTGCAGTAGTACTACACTCACACTTAACAATTGAGTCTCATGAAAGCATAAAAGCCATGTCAGTAGGCTTTTTGTACACTGTTGTATTCAAATCCACTGATGTATTTGGCACTTTTAGTGTATCATTTATAGAAGTATGATTTTTCATTGGGCATTGAAAAATTTGGTTGGCTTGCATTTTACGGTGTAATATAAACATTATTTTGTTTAATACCACTGATCTCATCAGAAAAGTCCTAATTATTGAGAAACAAAGTATTTAAAAGCCTTTACAAGATTTCCAAGTTCTATTTTTTTCATGAAATCTTAATTTCTTTCATTGGCAACAAACTGTCAGCTGTTTTCTTTGAAGTCGCAGGCTCACTTTGATCATTTTGAGACAATGTCTTCCATGTACTCAAATCTGAAAAATTATTACTATGCTGTTAGTAATTATTAAAAAAACAATTCCATGAATATATAGAACAAGGGCTTCAGCTTATAGTTACACAAATATTTTTTCTGTGAAATAACCACTGAAGCTCAATATGCAGCACAATAATTTTTGTTCACTTATTTTAAGAATCAATGTCTTGAAAGACGCATGTAATCAATGTTTTATAACTTATCCTTTCTCCTACTTTTCCTAGGTGAAATGTTTTAAATGAAACCATCAAAATGAAACCATCAAATACTGTGGATAAACTTTAGCGTCCTGTTTTGTCTTCAGATACCAGCATTTTTACTGATGTTTTCGCAATGTCAGTGAAAGTACCGACACAGTGAAAAAGTCAAATAACTTCTTCCTGTTAGATTTTTAAACTCACAGACCACTGAAAAGATCTCACTGATGCTTAGGAGTATGTATGCTATATTTTGAGGATCACAAGCCAAGAGAGAGAGGCCGGAATCTTGATCCTGAAAAATATGCATTCATTTTATGGGTGTGCAATTCTTTAGCTCTGACATTGGGCAAATCAATGAGCCATTTTCAGATCTTTCTCCCCAGAGTTAATAGCTTTTATTTTCAAGAAAAAAAACAGAACATAAAGGAATATCTTTTGTAAAGAAAATATATTTTACCAAGATCTGTCAGGTAAAGGTACAAGATCCCAATGATAAATGTAACTGTACTGTATACTTAAAAAGTACCAATAACTCAATGAAAAATATATTTTAATTATGAACAGAATCACTACCACTCTCTTTTCACAAATACATAGCAGATAACAGAATACCCCTAATATTTTGTTTACCAGGGCAGTGTGTTAGCAATACATTGTTACAAAATACATTTATATAAAATTATATGTAAACCATCAAGGTCAAAGCATCATACAAGTCCCATTGTCTTAGTACTGTTGATGCATCAATGACACCTCTGGCTCCCTGTAACATTTGAAATATCAGCAATGTACAGAATCAGTTAACCAGATACAAAAAATTACTCTCTGTAGATCATTATACACATAGAAATAAAAACACACCAGTCCACAAGAGTCTACCTTAGAGAATCAGCACAGGGTTCCCACTTTCTGTTTTTTCTTTCTGTTTCCAACTCTTTTTATGGATTTGTGTCTGTAAAACAACCCAGGCAATACTGATGATATTAATCTCAGTACCACACTATACTAGAAAAGCATTCTTTTTTTAAAAATTTTAAATTGAATTTATTGGTACATTCTAGGTAGACAGTACAGTTACATTCTGATATAGAACATCTTAATACACACTTGAAGTGTGTTATCATGCTAGTGAATTCATGATTGATTTTGTTTCTCACTTACCATTATCACCTGGCCTATAATGCATGGAAACGGAGAAAATCTTTATTATAGATATTAAAATAAACAAAAAGTGCACCCAAAATAAATAAAAACTTATTTAATGATGACATAGAATTAGCAGTTTAAATGTGAGTACAATGAACTGATGTGATGGCTTACATATTAAAATATATACCTGATCATAATTAATTTAGTATTCCCTTCATCTTCTTCTATGGTGATTGTTTCACTTAATTAATTGGCAAATAAGTCAAATTTTCTATCGAATTATATTGCCCTCCTGGCTATTTGAAATTTTTCTCCTTGTTGCATATTTTAAGGCTAGCTTGAATTTTCCTCTAGAAATTATTGCTTCATGTCAGCAAAGTGACTCGTATTCTTTGGTGATAAACCATTTGCAGAAAAGTGTTTGTCTAGGACATACCTAGTTTCTAAATATGTCAAAGGACAGAAATCAAACATCTCTAGAATATATTGGTTGGGGGGAATTTGAGTGGATTAGTGCTTTTAATAGTCATTTAATTTTGAAAAGAAGTCTTAAAGGAGTTAGTTATGAATGTTTACACAATTCAATTATACTGGAGAAGAAAAACAAATGGTTATTTTGTACTTATTTCTGAAAATTTAGAGCCCAACCTATTAATTAAAAGCAAATGTCCAGCAGAAAAATCAACTATAAAAAACCTAGTCCCTCTTGAGACTTTTTACTGAGACTACAGTACAATTGCTGATGACGTTTAGAGGAGTAGAGAAACAGCGTTTACTCTATAAAACTTAATGATGAAGACTCCAAGGGTTTGAAATGCTTTAAAATCTACACTTAGGGCTGTGGATTTAGCTCAGTGGTTCCGCTGCCTGCCTCTCAAGCGCAAGGACCCAAATTTGATCCCCGGTACCAAAAAACAATCTGCATTTAATATTGTGTAAATATTCAAGACAACATATGAAGTTGGTAGACTGGATCAAACATACTCTTTACATGTTGGAAAAAACTTAACTGATGCCAATGAAATAATTATTTCAGGTATTTACCAGCCCAAATCATTTCATCTCATGTAATTCAATCACTATAGCATTTAGAAATTTCCTAGATCTCTTTTTTATATCAAAGTATTTTAATGAACATAATTCAAAAATAAAGACTTTTAAAATGCAACCACTGTGGGAATCAATATGGAGATACCTTATACAACTAGGGTTGGAAGTCCCATTTGACCCAGCTATTCCCCTGCTGGGTATCTTCCCAAAAGAATTTTAAAAAACATATCACAGTGATATATGCTCACCCATGTTTATAGAGGCACAGTTTGCAATAGTTAAAACTTGAAAACAGCACAATTGCCCATCAACTGGAGACTGGATAAAGAAAATAGTTTTTTTTTTTAATAAAACGGAGTACTACTCAGGCACAAAGAACAAGAAACTGGAGCCATTTATAGCTAAGTGGGTACACATTAAGGACATACCCTAAAGTGAAATTAATAGGACACACGTGTGTAAATACCAAATAGTTTCTCTGATATGAAAAACTAAAAGTAAATAAGAGTCAAAATGTATAACTGATACTTTGAAATCGGAAGAAAATGTCTAAAGGAGTAGGGAAAGTATGAGGGGCAGGGGAAAGGAAAGAAGGCAAAAAAAATATGAGAAATGGAAAAACATGGAAAAAAATCTTTGTAAATAGGAAAGGGTGAAGGGAGGGCAGGGGAATGAGGAAAAGATAAGAATCAAGCTATAGCATGTAAAGGTACAAGATCCTAATGATGAATGTAACTGTATTGTTTACCTAAAATGTACCAATAAAATTAATGGGTGAAAAAAAGCCCAGAAAAAAATGTGACTCAATGCTATACATGTTTTATAACTTCTCCATAAAGTGGAGAGAGAAAACGGTCTCAGGAAGAATACAAAAATCTTTTTGCATTAATTGCACTAAACCTAGTGAGGGAGGAAATGGAATATCCCAAAGTAGAAAGATCATGGAGAATATATTACAATTTTTAACTCATTCTTAGCAAAGGTGAATTACTTAAAAGTCCTACATGTATGCAATTAGCTTCCCCTTTCCTTGCTTTTGCCTCTTCACTCTCTCTCTTTTAGTCCCAAGGCCTTCTCATTATTCCTCAAACAAGTCATTGAATCAAGCACCTCAGTACTTTTGCATGTGCTGGCTTCTTTTCTTCCTATTATCTATTTTTCATTCTTCTCTTCATTTACATTTTGGGCTTCTTATGTAAGAGAAACCATGCAATATTTAAGTCGTGTGTCTGATTTATTTCACCTAATATTATGGTCTCAAGGTGCATCCATTTATGCAGAATGCCTCAAGTTTATCCTTCTTCATGGCAGAGTAGTAGTCTATTGTGTGTATATACACATTTTCTTTCTCTTCATCTGTAATTGGACCTATAGGTTATTTGCAAGATTTAGCTATTATATTTTGTGCTGTTATAATCATTGGTATACATGTATCATTGTAATACAATTACTTTAACTCTTTTGGGTTTTTTTGTTTGTTTTGTTTTTTTTGAGACAGGGTCTCACTATGTAGTTGAGACTGACCTGGAACTCACTGTATATCCCAGGCTGGTCTCGAACTCACAGCGATCCTACTGCCTCAGCCTCCCGAGTGCTGGGATTAAAGGCGTGCGCCACCACGCCCGGCTTGGGATATTTTTAATGTATTGATTCCTTTGAATTATCATTACTTGACCTTTTTTCCATGGTCTTTATCATGCATCAATCATCAGTTGCCTGCATCTCTTTCCTTACATGAATATTAGAAATAGGGATCAGACAAGGAGAGGAAAATATAAATATATATCAGCACAATAATGGCAGATAGAACAGTCATAAAAATACTTATGAGCAGAAAAGGTGCTTAGACAATACCAGTTAGAAAGTAGATTACTAATATAGATTACATTGGTTAAAAGTAAGCCATTAAGTTATCTGGAGAGCTACTTTTAAAAAGAAAGGAGAGTTTGGGTACTAATTTGAAGGGATAACAGAATTAAAATACAAGCAAAGGTAAAGAATTGAAATCGGAAAAGGTGAACCTGATTTTCTTGTTTCTCTTTCTCAGTAAGCCTCAATCGGACACTGAAAGCAGGAGACTTGAGGACACGTATTAGCTGAGGCTAAGTATGCATGAAAAGGACATAACATTT
>NW_022900951.1:22369917-22384596 GCF_012274545.1 Fukomys damarensis
CTTTAAATAGTATTATTTTAATTTTTTCCTTTTTTCGTTATTGGTATATTTTAGGTAAACAATACAATTGCATTCATCATTGGGATCTTGTAACTTTACATGATATATCTTGATTATTATCCTCTTCCCCATTCCCCTGCCCTCCCTTCACACCCTCCACTCTTCCCTATTTACAGAGGCTTTGTTTACATTTTTTACCTTTTCTTTTATTTTTTCTTTTCCCTTACCTTTCCCCATCCCTCCCATTTCCCTTACATATTTACACATCTTTTTCCTATTACACAATATCAATTATACATTTTGATTCTTATTTACACTTTTAGTTTATCATACCAGAGAAACTATTCGGTATTTACACGTGTGTCCTATTAATTTCACTTAAGAGTATTTCCTCAATGTGCATCCACTTAGCTATCAATGTCTCTAGTTTCTCCTTCTTTATGGCTGAGTAGTACTCCATTTTATTTTTTAAAAACCCCACATCTTCTTTATTCAGGCTCCAGTTGGTGGGCAATTAGGCTGTTTCCAAGTTTTAGCTATAACAAACTGCTGCTATAAACACGGGTGAGCATATATCACTATGGATGATTCTTCTCATTCTTTTGGGAAGATACCCAGCAGGGGAATAGCTGGGTCAAATGGGACTTCTAATTCTAGTTGTTTGAGGCATCTCCATATTGATTTCCACTCCCACGAACAATGAAGAAGGTTTCCTTTCTCCCTACAACCCTACCAGCATTTGGTATTGGCTGGCTTCCTGATAGCAGCCATTCTTTCTTGGATGACGTGGAATCTCAGTGCTGTTTTCATCTACATCTCTCGAATGACCAGTGATGTTGAAACATTTTTAATATGTTCATTGGCTGCTTTTACTTCTTTGCGAAATGACTGTTCATTTCAGGTGCCTATTTTTGAATTGGGTTTATAAATTTGGGGGGTCTGATTTTTTAGTTCTTTATATATTCTGGATAATAGACTTTGTTTAAGGAACAGCTGGTAAAATTTTTCCCCACATTGTCTATTAGCTCTGTTGATGGTTTCTCTTGCAGTAAAGAAGCTTTTTAAAAAGTTGAGATCCCAGTTGTTGACTCTTTGTGCTAGTTCCTGTGCTACTGAATGTTTGTTCATAAAGTCTTTATGCCAATGTCTTCAAGAGTTCTACCTAACATACCTTCCAGCAAGCTTAGTGTTTCTGTTTTAATATTTAGATCTTTAATCTACTTGGATTTTAGTTTAGTTCATGGTGTAAAGTAGAGGTCTAGTTTTAGTCTTTGACAAGTTCCAATCCAATTTTTCCAGCACCATTTATTAAAGAAGCTATCTTTGCTCCAGTGAGGATGGTTGGCTCCTTTATCAAAGATGAGGCAGCTGAGTATGTCTGGAGTTATTTCTGCATCTTCTAATCTATTCCTGATTTTTGAGTATCTTTCTTTGCCAGTAACATGTTGTTTTATCACAGTGGCTTTGTAGTATAGTTTCAAGTTGGGGATTTTGATACCCCTTGGCATGTCTCTGCTGCCTAGAATTGCTTTTGCTATTCTAGGTCTCTTCTGTTTCCAAGTGAATTTTTGGATTCTTTTCCCTAATTCAGTGACATACAATGTTGGGATTTCAATAGGGATTGAAATGATTCTGTATAGCAGTTTTGGAAGTATGGCCATTTTGATTATCTTGGTTCTTCCTACCCAGGAGCAAGGGATGTCTTCCCATTTTCTTGTATCCTCTTCAATCTCTTTTTTCAGAGTGTTGTAGTTCTCAATGTAGAGGTCTTTTGCTTCCTTCATTAGATTGATTCATAGATATTTCATTTTTTTCAATGCAATTGTAAAAGGGATTTTTTCTCTAGATTTTCTCTCAGTAATTCTGTTACTTGTGTACAAGAAAGCTATTGATTTTTGAGTGCTGACCTTGTATCCAGCTAATCTACTTAATCTGTCAATTAAGTCCATTAGTCTTTTGAAGGAGTTTTTTTGGGTCTTCTATATAGTGTGTCCTATTATTGGCAAATAATGACAGTTTAACTTATTCCTTTCCTATCTTTATTGCTTTAATTTCTTTCTCTTTTCTTTGTTGTGGATAATGATTTCAAAACTATGTTGAACAGAAGTGATGACAGTGCACATCTTTGTCTTGTTCCTGATTTAGTGTGAAAGTTTTCAGTTTTTGACCATTTAGTATGATATTGGCTGTTGGTTTTTCATAGATAGCTTTTATGAAGTTGAGATAAAGTGTTTGTAAATAGGGAAGGGAGGAGGGGGTGATGGGAGGGAAGGGACAAGAGGAAAAATGAGAACCAAGAACTGTCCTGTAAAGGTACAAGATCCCAATGATGAATGCAACTGTACTGTATACCTGAAATGTACCAATAAACTCAATGAGAAAAAAAAAATGCCATCTATTCCAATTTTCTGAAGTGTTTTCATCATGAGTGGATGTTGAATTTTGCCAAATGCTTTCTCTGCAACTATTGAGATGATCAAATGTTTTTTTGTGTATAATTCTGTTGAGATAGAGTATTACATTTATTGATTTACGTATGTTGAACCATCTTTGCATCTCTAGGATGTATCTTGGTCAGGGTGGATGATCTTCTTGATGACCCTCTGTATTCCGCTAACCAGTATGTTATTGAAGATTTTTGCATCTATGGTTATTAATGAGATTGGCCTGTAGTTCTCTTTCTTGGTTGGGTCTTTCCCTGGTTTTAGAATCAAAGTAACTCTTGCTTCTAGGAATGAATTTGGAAGTATCACTTTCCTTTAAATTTCAAAGAAAAGTTTCTAAAGTAGTGGCAATAGTTCTTCTCTAAATGTTTTGTAGAATTCAGCAGTAAAGCCATCAGGACCTGGACTTTTGTTTGTTGGTAAAGTTTTAAATATGTTTTCAATTTTACTGATTGTAATTGGGGTGTTTAGAATTTTTATATTGATTTCATTCAAATTTGGTAATTCATATTTATCTAGAAAAATCTGTCAATTTCTTCTGTGTTTTCCATTTTACTAAAGTACAGTCTCCCGACGTAGGTATTGATGATCCTCTGGATTTCTGCTGAATTTGTTGTGACTTCACCTTTTTCATTTCTAATTGCATGAATCTGGGCCTCTTATTTCTTTTTTTTTTTTACAAGATTGGCTAAGGGTTTATCAATTTTATTTATTCTTTCAAAAAACCAACTCTTGATTCATTTTTTTTGGTATCATTCTCTGAGTCTCCATTGCATTTATTTCTGCACTGATCTTTATAATTTCCTCCCGTGTATGAGCTTTGGGTTTCTCTTGCTCTTCTTTTTCTAGGAGCTTAAGATTCATCATTAGGTTATTTGAGCTCTCTCTGTTTTTTGTAGTGAGGGCATTCACTGCTACAGATTTCCCATGTAGAACTGCTTTCACTGTGTACCACAGATTCCTGTATGTTGTACTGGCATTATCATTTATTTGTAAAAACTGACTAATTTCTTCTTCAATTTCCTCTGTGACCCATTGATTGTTCAAGAGAGTGTTGTTCAATTTCCATGTGTTTCTGAAGTTCTTGCAGTATCTTTTGCTATTGATCTCCAGTTTAATTGCATTATGGTCAGATAATATACATGGGATAACTTCAATTCCTTTGCATTTATTTAAACATGTTCCATGAGGTAGTATGTGGTCTATTTTGGAGAATGAACCATGGGCAGTTGAAAATAATGTATATTCTGATTTTGTTGGGTGGAGCACTCTGGAGACATTTATTAAGTCCATTTGTTCAAAAGCTTGGTTGAATTCTAGTATTTTGTTATTGATTTTTTTTTGTTTAGATGATCTACTTTTGACAATGGGGTATTCAGTTCGCCCAGTATAATTGTATTAGTGCTTATTTGTTTTTTTCATGTCCCTTAATATTTGTTTTGTATAGTTGGGGGCATTAATATTTGGTGCATATATATTTATGATTGTCATCTCTTCCTCTTGAATTATTCCCTTTACAAGGATGTAGTGACCTTCGTTGTCTCTCTTAATTAGTTTTGGGTTGATATTTATTTTGTCTGCAAATAAGATAGCTACCATTCCTTTTTGGGGGGATTCCTGTTGCATGAAGAACTGTTTTCCATCCTTTTACTTTCAGTCTATGAATTTCTTTTTTAATTAGGTGTGTTTATCATATACAAAATACTGTTGGATTTTGCTTCTTAATCTGTTCTGCCAGAGGATTTCTTTTGATTGGTGAATTGAGGCCATTAACATTGATGGTTAAACTGATATGTAGTGACTTATCATCATCATGTTATTTTCCTGTTGTTGGCTCTTTTTTATTTTGTCCCCGTGCCTCTAATTTCTGGCCTTGCCTGTTGGATTTGCTCTGTTGTGCCTCATGGAGTTGTGATCTTCATTGTCTTTTTCTACAGTATTATTTAAAATTGTTTGGAGTACTAGTTTGGTATTCATGAAGTTTCTCAGGTGTTCTTCGTCATAGAAGTATCTCATTTCCTCATCCATTTTGAAAGAGTTTTTTGCAGGATACATCAGTCTACATTGGAGGTTGTTTTCTTTTAGGGCTTGAAATACCTCACTCCAGACTCTTCTTAATTTGAGGGTTTGAGTTGAAAAGTCTGCTGTGATTCTGATGGGCTTTCCTTTGCATGTGATATTTTTCTTTTCTCTAATTGCTTGTAGTATTTCATTCTTCTGTTGACTTTCTGGGATATTGAGTATTACATGTCTTGGTGTAGATTTTTATGATCATGACTATTTGGAGTACTATAAGCCTCACTTATATGTATGTCAAATTCTTTTGCTCTGTTTGGGAAGTTTTCTGTCATTAATTCTGTGAACAGGTTTTTTATATCACTTGTACTTTCTCCTGTTTTTTCATGGACTCCTATCAATCTTATATTACTATTCTTTGAATCATCTAGGATCTGTTGGATTGATATCTCACCTTCCCTTCTTTTAAGAGATCCCTCTTTTCAAGGACACTGACCATCATCCTGTGTTTTATATCTGACATCCTGTCTTCAGATTGGCTCAGTCTGTTATATAATACTTCCTATAGAGTCTTTAGTCGCCTGTATATCTGTTTTAATCTGTTTCATGGTTTCCATTTCTTTCCTATGTTGGGCATTCATGGCTTCTATCATGGTCCTCAGCTCATGTATTGTTTTTTATGTTTCTTTTCTAGAGTCTCTAATTATGTCTTTCATTCTGTTCACCATCTCTGTAGTTATCTGGGAAATTATTTCTGTTTTTTTCTAGAGCCTCATTCATCTGTTTTGTTACTTCCTGTGCTATCAGTTCAGGATGTCCAAGTGGTTGATCATCAAACTTTCCCACCTCATTTCCTTCAGAATTTGCTGTTGGTGAACAGGTAGCCTTTGCTTGTGCTTGTGCCTTGCTTGAATGTCTTCTCATTTCTATTTTTGTGGTTTGTATCGTCCTTGGTTTAATTCCTGGGTTAATACTTATTTTTGCCTTTTTTTTTGGGGGGGGGGACTCTGTGCCTGCAAGGCAGGTGGCAGAACCACTGAGCTAAATTACCAGTCCCTCCTGGGTTAATACTTTGATCTTCCTGTTATAGCTTGTCTTTAGGTTTTGAGTCTCTAATGACTCTGAGGCAATCTCATTTTCATTATACCAGGAAGGACAACTGATTAGATCAATCAGAACACCTTAGCCCAAGTAATACAATCAGCAACACAATAGCATCAAGCACAACTTAGAAAAATGACAATTGTGTGAGTTATTAATTTATCACCTTTAACTGTGTGAATTAAACCAAAATCTAGGCTAGAGCTTAGAACAATGGCCTTTATGACCACCTGTGGTTCTGTGGTATTAATCCAGGTACCAGCCCAGCCAGGAAGCTAGAGGCACGTGTGGGGATGGGGGGACTTGCAGGCACCTGTGCACTCGGCTGCACCTCTCACTGTTCCTTGCTGAGGCTCAGAGGGGTGGGGCTGTGGACCCAGGCAAGCTCCATGTCGTTGTGTCTCTCCTCATTTTTAAATATTATCCCATTTTATTTTTTAATTTAATATGTGCAACTTTCTTCTTTATTTTGTGCCTTCTTTGTACAAAGTAAACTCAAGGATGGCAAGAATGTTCACTACTTTGCTTAACTTGTATATTGACTAAAATAATTAAAATATTCTAGAAAATAAATTTTGAGTGAATGAAATAATGAATGAAAATATTTAGAAAGTAGTACTGCATTTCATAAACCAACCTACATTTACAATTTGTTTTTATATGTTACTATCCATTTCTAAACCATATGATATTTTCTACCCCTTGTTTATCAAGTATCAACAGGAAGATTTCAGCACTATTAACTTACATTCTGTAACATGCTGCAAAATCTGTTTCCATCTAAATGCAATAGGCTCTATAGTTATGTTATTCCTTTTCTCTTTGATATCAATGAACTGGACTACTCACTTTGAAAATTGCAGGATTGCTTTAGTATAACTAAATACATACTCGCTTCTGACCTATGCACTTCTAACAGCTTACTTGATATTCACTTGTCTAATAGATATCTCAAGAATAATATATTCAAAATTGAGATTTTAATTGTTCTCCCCATACATGTTCCTCCTTCACTTTTTCTCTAGCGACTTAATTAAATCCATGCTCAATACTTTTCAACCCCTGATACCTGAAGTCGTCCTTGAATCCTCTCATTCTTTGATTCTCTGACAACCCACATCTAGTGTTATATTTTGTCATCTCTACTTTCAAAGTACATGGAGAACATGGCCGCTTCTCTGGGCTAAGCTGTAGCATAATTCTGGAATCATGTTCATGTGCATGCCATGTGAATGTTGCACTCTAGTATGGTACACTGCAAACATGTTCATATACCTATTTAATTATCATACTTAACATAGTCCTACAAGTTTTCAATATTGTGTCTGTGTTCATAATTTCCATTTATATGATCCTAATATAAGTAGTCATAAGGTCTTGGCTGGAATACAATAATGATACCCTAACAAGACACCTCTTTGATTCATTTGTGCTCCACTGATGAAACACGTAGTCTATCATGTCATCCATATGTGCAAAAATTTCTAGATTTCCATCTCAATCACAGTAAAATCTATATGGCCATACAAAGCACAGCTCTTATTCTTTAACTTTCAGTCTAGCATTTCTTTATTTCATTTGTTCACTCTGTTCTAGTCATAGATTTCTTTCTAGTTTCTTGAACCAGTCCATTATGATTTGTCCTTCACTGTTAAATAAACCTATGTTAGGTATCTACCCAGTTTTTCTTAACTTCTTTAGGTCTTCCATGGGACATGTCACTTTTACAGTAAGGCCTTATTGCTGATCCTACCTAAAAATTCAGCCTTAATCCCTTCATTCTCCTTAATTATGTTTAACTGATATTTGTAATTATTTCTTCTAATATACTATACATTTTATTTATTTACTTTTTATTTTACTTTCTAGAACACAATCTCCATGAAAGAATGTGTTTCTACTAATTTGTTTACTCATATTTCCTCTGTCATTAGAGCAGTATCTAGTACTTAGACGGTGTTTAAAACCCTTATGTTGCGTTAAATAGCATCTGAGATTTTGCAAATGCAATCAAATTATGTCATATGGAGATAAAAGCAATTCAAAATAATACAGCTATAAACTGAGTAGCCTCTGATAGAGTGATATAAGACTACTAGGAAAAAGACAGTGGCTCAATTTCCCTTAATCCCCGGGAAGATATTGTCAATTTGAAAAGCGCTCCCCATAAAAACAAAAAATATATGCATTAGAATGATCATTTTAATGCCATATATAGGTCATCTCAATTTTCACTTATTTATTAACATCACTATTCCATAAATGTTTTACTATTTACTACAGAGAAAAAAAATATCAGTTGTGTATCATATAAAGGGCACAGGTCCATACTTACCTCATTTGTTATTAGTATCAAATAAGTTTTATAGAGAAAATTTACAGGCAGAAAAGCTATAGCGAGCAAAATTTCTTGTTTTCTCATCAATCTGAGTTTGGCATAGCTTGATGTATCATAAAAATGATCCAACAGAATGCACACCCACCCACTGTGTTGCTTGATATATTTATAGCAAGAGCTCTTGAGGGAATGATTGGCTAGTGATGTACGTAATAATGATAGATTTTTGTTTGAAAAAGTTGTACTAAAGCGATTCTTAAAGGAGATCCACCAGCCCTGAGTTAGAATTTTGAGTAAAACAAAAGATAGAGCCATAGATAATATTAAAAATCATGCTCAACAGTTTGGAAAGTAGGGTAATGTAAACCTTGATTAAAATCCTACTTCTGTTTGGCAATGGGAGGTTCTAACAGTTATCTCATTTTATAAGATTTTGAGTGACAGAGAAGTTGTGACCAGTTGGAAATGTTCAGGTGGTTAGTTAAAATTTCACATTTAATGTAAAAATCATTTCCACTGGACCCCAAAAGAGGCAAGCATTTCAGCTTAAATATTCCAAGATAAGTTTTAAAGATACATACAAAAGCAACATAGAATGTTTTATTCACCATGGACAGTCAGTAATAAATTTTGAATAATCCTAAATTTAAAACACAAATTGGATTGTTGATGAAAACATAGTACAGCCTAGTATACATTTTATTTTTTTATTTCCTATATGAACTCTGTTCTCATCCCAACTTTATGTGTTAAAACCAAAGCTCAGAAATTGTCCCAAGTAGTATTAGAGTTGTTTAAATGTCATAAGTCTAGTCATGGTATATTTGTTTGAAAATCTACGCTTTCAACCATATTCTATCAATTTCCTTCCATAAATTTTGTCCTAAAATAACACTAAGATGGTAGATAACATATTTTTCTCTTTTCATGGTTAAGCTGTATATTAATATTAGATTTATGTACAAAAGAGAAGCAGTTTCTTGTGAATTTCACATTTTTTCTATCTTCTGCTATTAGTGTGATGGGAATGGCAAGAATATAAGGATCTGCTTCTATGATTACAGTAACTTAATTAAAGGCAAAGTCATTTAAATTCTCTTTTTCCCTTTTCTATGAAATTAGGGCAAATTGGCCACTTAACTTCTCAAGGGTATTGATATTAATGAGTGACTGGGTGTAATAGGATTTGAAAGTTTAGCAGACTGGGAGTATTCAAGTATGAATCATAAATTTCTATGTTAGGAACTTCTATTTTCAGATAAATTTAAAACTCTTTAACATGGTGAACAAGCACTGATAAAAAGAGCACAGAACAGGAAAATGTTATGACTGGACACAAGTAGGAAAGTATAAGCTTAGACATGAAAGTTGTCACTGTCACAAAATACATAATTGTATGCAGGAAGAATTTAAAGGTTAAGAAAAAGTTGATCTCACTTCTTTTGATGTTTCATAAAAAGATTAGATTATTGGTGTAATAGTTTATAAGATACATCACAGGTTTTGTGGGGTCATTAATTCAATAGTATCCATATCAGTACATTTCTACCTGATTTTAGATATTTTGCAAATGATCAACTTTGATTTAAATGGGAATTATTTGTAATTATGTTTTTCTCTCATTACATATTTAATCTTTCTGTTTAGTCATTTAAGCACCTTGATCATACACCACACATCTAAATATATGTGATTATTGTCTAACAGAAGTTATAATAATACACCGGAATGTTTAACAGAAAATCTTTGGATATTAAACTGTCATTTCAATTAAATTTATCTTCCATATCTCCCTGATGTCGTTGGAATTCAAATATAAAATTAGTAAATTGCTAAAGTGCATTTTGGGTAAAAACAAGTATGGTTTTCTAGCATTTCCAATTCACCAATGCAGTTGTGACCGGTGGGATAATACTTGTCACTTTCAGAAATGTCCATATTCTAATCCCTAGAAACTGTAAATACGTTAAATGATGTAGCAAGGGAGAATTAATGTTGCAGATGTGATTAAAGTGGGTAATCAGCTGACCTTGACATAGAAAGAACATCCTAGATTATCCAAGTAAAATCAATATAATAACAAGGGACTTAAAAAGGGAAACAGGAGAGGAAGAGAATCAGAGGTAATGCGATTTTGGAATCAGAGGTTAGAGAGATGCATTTGCTGATAGTCAACATGAAAAGAGCTATGTGACAAGAAATACAAGCATCTTTCAGAAGCTGAAAAAAGCAGAAAACATATTTTCCCTAGGACTTCCAGAAAATAATTTAGTCTTTGCAAACGTATGATTTTAGCTCAGGAATGTTATTGGACTTCTAATTTTAGTAATTATAAAATATTACGATGTATGTTGTTTCTGGTCACTAAATTTGTGGTAATTTGCTACAGTAGCAATAGTAAATTAATATAGCGTTCAAATTGTATTTGTGCTAAAACAAATAAAAGTAACTATTTTAATTGCCTTTACTTGATTGAAAAATGTAATTCTTGTTGAGTTTTAGGTATTATCAAAGATTAATAGATAATTATTTAAAATACACTGGTACTTTAAGTAGATTTTATTATTTTAATGTCCTTAAAATTCAACTCTGTGGCTATTATTCATGAATTAAAGAAGCTTCATTTCACTGTCTAAAAATACTAGAATCAATTTCTGGGAAGATGGGAAAGTGGTAAGCAGCAATGGGCCAGCCTCTCTGAGATTCAAAATGTAGACACTGGAATAGAACAACTTAGGAAAGAAAAGGAGAGAAGTAGATCCTCAGGACACAGGAAAGATATGAAGGGGAAATTGGAGCCCACAGGGATAGTGAAGAGACAGACAGACCTCAGTGCAGAAAAAAGGAGATGCCACACTTCACTTTCTCCTTGACTCCTAGCTGGTGGTGTGAGAGAGGAGGCTCAAATCTAAGCAGACGTAGAAAAGGTGGGTGACTCCAGTGGCCTCCATGGAGGAATGCACCCGTGGAAGAGAAAAGGAGATGCTGTGTGTGACAAAAGCTGGTGAATGACTCCAGATCTGGGCTCTCTTTGCCTCCTTTGTCTACCAGAGCTAGCAGAGTCTTCAATTAGACACTACCACAAAACTGCAGATTCCAGAAAATAATCACAGCCTGAAATCAGAGAAATCATTTTTTTTCTGTTTGCTTTTGCAAGAAAAAAGAGAAAAAGATTTCTAAGCATCAATGTAAATAGTGTTGATCCACCAAGCAAAAGAAACAGATTGGCAGAATAGATCAATAAACAAGATTCAGCAATATTCTGCATACAATAAACATATTTGATTTAAAAAGACAGAAAGTAAAAAAATAACAAACAATATTATATGCAATAGAAACCTAGAAAAATCAGGGGCAGCTATTCTGTTTGCAAACAAAGTGGATTTTAAGCCAAGACTCATCAGAAGAGACAAAGAATGTTACTATATACTTATCAAGCAAATAATAAAAAAATGAAGAAATAATATATGTACCAAATACCATCCCATTCAATCGTATAAAACAAACATTAATAGACATGAAATATCAAATAGCAAAGTAAAATAAGCACTAATATAATAGTAATGAGGGACCTCAATACCTCACTGTCACAATTAGATCAACTAGACAAAAGAATCAACAACAAAATATCAAAGCTGAACCAAATCTTTGTTGGACTTAGCAGATCAACAGTGTTAAACCCTATAACAACAGAATACACATTCTTCTCAGCAGCACAGATGACTTATTAAAAAATAGATCACATAATAGACCTCAGAACACTCAAGTAAATGCAAAAACTTTAAATTATCTGCTTCGTATTAAGAGATCATAAAGCAATAAAATTAGAAGTAAATGACAAAAGAAACCACAAAAATATGTAAATATTTGGAAATTAAATAATATACTACTAAACAATGGGTCAATATGAAAAGTAAAAAGAAATTAGAAAGTTTCTACAATTAATCAATAATGTAAATACAACATACCAGAATAAGCAGTCCTAAGAGGGAAATTTATAGCAACGAATTCCCACATCAGAAAAACAGAGCAAGCTCAAATAAATACCATAATTTTGAACCTTAAGCTTCTAGAAAAAGAGCAAGTTAAATCCAAAGTACATATGAGGGAGAAAATTATAAAGATAAGAGCAGAATTTAATTCAATTAAGATTATTCATACAAAGAGTTAAGGAATTGAAAGTTATTTGAAAGATTAAATAATATAGACAAACTGTTAGCCAATCTTATCCAAAAAAGGAAGAAAAAGACTCAAATCTGTGCAATTAGCAATGAAAAGGTGAAATAACAACAGATCCTCAGAAATCCAGATCATCAATACCTACTTTAAGAACTTGTCCTCTTAAAAGCTTGAAAACAAAAAATAAATGGACAAATTCTTTGATATTTATTAATTACCAAAGCTATATCAAGAAGATATAAACATGCTAAGTAACACAATATCAGTCAATGAAATTGAAGAAGTAAATAAAACACTACCAACAAAGAAAAGCCCAGGTCCTCACTGATTCACTGATAAATACTACAAGAAATTTATGGAAGCTTTAATGCCACTACTTCTGAAACTTTTTAATAAATTTAAAAGGGGAGCAATACTCCCAAAATCATTCCAGGAACAGACCTTACAAATTCACTGAGAGAGATTAGGGAACCTATATCTTTCACAATAGCATCAAGAAAAACTAAATACTTAGGAGTCAATCTAATGAAGAAGTAAAAGAACTTTACATTGAAAACTACAGTACTCTGAAAAAAGTGATCAAATAGGATATCAAAAATGGAAAGATACTCATTTTTCTTGCATTGGCAGAACCAATATAGTGAAAATGTACAAACTTCCAAAACTGTTATTCAGATTTAATGTAATCTCATCAAAATAGCAACAGCATAGCTCACAGAACTAGAGAAAAATAATCCTAACTTTTATTTGGAACTAGAAGAGAGCTAAAATAGCAAAAATAATTCTGGGCAACAAAAGCAAGGCGGGGCATCACAATCCCCTACTTCAAATTATCTACTAAGCCCTGATAATAAAAACAGCATGTTACTGAAAAAAATAAAACAAAAAACAAAAACAAAAACAGACCCAAGCATCAGTGAAACAGAATAGAAGATGCAAAAACAACTCCAAATGCACTCAGTTACCTTATCTTTGACAAAGGAGCCAAACAGCTTCACTGGAAGGAAGATAGCCTCTTTAATAAATGGTGCTGGAAAAAGAAGGGAATAGAATTAATATGAGAAAATGAAAAATAATAGAAGGGTGATGGGAAAAATAAGAATCAAGATTGATTATATAAAGGTAAAACTTTCCAAAAGTGAATGTAATCATATTGTATATCTTAAATATACCAATAAAATTAGTTAAAAATAAATGGTGCTGGAAAAACTGGCTTTCCACCATGCCAAAAAGTAAACCCAGACATATATCTCTCACCATGCACTAAACTAAAATCAAAATGAGTCAAAGATCTGAATAGTAAAACGAAACACTTAACCTGATGGAAGATAAAATAGGTAAAATTCTCGAAGATATATGTGGAGGCAAAGGCTTTATAAGCAAAACCCCAATCACACAGAAAATATCATAAATAATGTACAACTGGCATCTCATCATGTTAAAAAGCTTTTGCACAACAAAAGAAACCACCAACAGAGTGAAGAGACAAGTCACAGAATGGGAAAATAATTTTATCAGCAACTTCTCAAACAAAACACTAATATCTAGAAAATAGGAAGAACTCATAAAAATCAGACCCCCAAAATTTAAAGATCCAATCCAAAAATGAACATTGGAAATAAATAGACACTTCTTAGAGGAAATACAAGCAGCAAACAAATATATGAAAAATAACATCACCGCTCTTTCAAGAAATGCAAATTAAGACAACACTGAGTGAGATTCCATCTCATTCCAGACAGAATGGCTATCCTTAAGAAATCAACTTACTAATACACTGGGAAGACAACAGGGTAGAAGGAATTCTTCTCCACTGTTGGTGGGAGTGTAAATTGCTTCAACCAGTATAAAAATCATTATGGAGATTCCTCAAAAACCTAAAACTACAGGTTCCATTTGACCCTGCTATTCCTTTTCTTGATATTTTCCCAAAAGTGTTAAAAGCATCATACTACAATGATATACGCACACCTATGTTTATAACAGCACAATGTGTAATAGCTAAATCTTGGAAACAGCCTAGATGCCCATTATCTGATAAATGGATAAAGAAAAAGTGGTTTTCATATAGAGTGGAATACTACACTGTCATAAAGAAGGATAAGCATCAGCCATTTTTAGGTAAATGGATGTACCTTGAGACCATACTTTTAAATGAAATAAATTAGGCACACATGTTTAAATGTCAAATATCTCTCTTGTATGAGAAACCCAAAGTGCAAATAAGGACCACAATAATAAGGATGAAAGGTGTGAAATAGGAAGAAAATATTCAAATGTGAAAGAGAACAAGAGAGGAAGTGAGAGGGAAGGGAAGGAAGGGAAATTAATAAAAGAGAACAGAAGTAAGAAATAGAAATAAACCTTAAAAGGAAGGGAAGAAGAGTTGTAGTGTGCATAGAGCAATGGGCAAAAAATGAAGAATAGAGACATATTATGTACAGGTACAAATTCCCTACATGAATATGATCATGATGTATATCAAAAGTGTACCAATAAAATTACTTAACAAAACAAATTCAATTAATAAAACACTAGAATTAAAATGAGTGTAGAGAATAATTTTCTTGACAATAAAAGAATCGTCTAAACCATAAAATT
>NW_022900951.1:22384669-22406410 GCF_012274545.1 Fukomys damarensis
ATATTTGAATATTCAGTGAAGATCTAATGGTAATGATGTAAACTAAGAACATAAGTTTTCACAGCATCACGGAATTATGGAAAATTTTGCATTCTAGTATATCATAAATTTCTCCTATAAATAATCATTGATTTTATGAGTAAAAAGGATTGTTTTTATTTATTCTTATGATTGCTTTTTACTGTAAAATATATAAGTATACATAACATTTACCATTTTAAAGACATTTAAGTATATATTTCCATGATATTACATATGCTTATATTGTTGTGCCTCACTGCCATTCGTCACCCTAACAATCATTCATTTCCTATTTAAAAAGGTAATATACTGAATTATTCCAACTAAATTACATTATACAGAAAGGAAAATCTATGGAGACAAAAACTGTCAGGGATTCGAAAGAATGGAGAAAGGGCTGAATAAAGTTAGCATGGGAATTTTTAGGGCAAGAAAATTACTCTGTATAATATACTAATGGGAAATTACATCATTACATCATTGGCAAACTATTAGAATGTACAATCCAATACATAATACAAACTTAATGATATAGATATAGTATTGGCACTAATTATAACATATATACCACACTCATGTACAACATTAAGAATAGGGAAAAGAGAGGTGGGGAGGGAGAATGAAGAAACTCTTTGTATATTCCACTCACTTTTCCTATAAAATTAGATTGTAATACTGGATACAAAGATAGAAACAAGTATGTAAATAGTTCAAGAGGTGATTAAGAGTATTCCAATTAAAATTTAAAATATGAGAAAAGATATACTACACAAATACTAGGAATGAGTGGCTATATTTTTACTAAATAAAGTCAACTTCAGAATATAGACTATTGCCACAGATAAAGAAGGGTATTTAAAGAATGCAGAGGATTAAGTCATGAAAGTATGTTAATCCTATATTTACATACAAGTACTTTAAAAGCTCAAAGTATATGAAGAAGATTCAAACATTTCCAATCATCCATAACTTTTAAAGGGCAAACCAAAATGAATATATTCCATTTTGAATTTCTGCAACAATCTAGATTTAATTTTTCTAGACATAACACACCTAGGAGTAAGTATAAAATATATTATTTTCTTAAAATGAAATTCTAATTTATTGACTCATGCTTAGCTTCAATTATCACTTCATGTGTAGGGAAAACTATGATAGACATTCCATAAAAAATATTAATAGGTCAATAAACAATAATATTGATCTATGTAATAAAAACAAGTTTAGGCTTATCATAATTTCAAATGAGCTTATATTTGAAAATTATTATTTGAGTAGATTTAACTATGAAAATTTTATTAAGCTATAATCTTTACAATTAAAAGCAGAGATATGAAAACATAACTTTTATGTTTTTATTGCAACATAATATGTGTACATATTTATGAGGTACAGTGTGATAATTTTATTCATCTGAATATCTGATAATTATCAACTCAGGATAATTAACTTGTCTATTATATAAAACTTTTATCATTTCTTTACGATGAATACATTCAAAATACTCTTTTTAAACTATTTTGAGATATATAATGCATTATTGTTAATTATCTTCACCCTGCTGTGCCACACAAAACCAGAACTCATTCCTCTTATCTAACTGAAACATTGTGCTTATTGATATGCCTTGCCCCATCTCTCCCTGGCTTAAGGAAATGTTTATCTGTGCTAAATTGTTCTCAGTGGACTCTTCCCTTTACTTTCCCCAACCTCATATTTTCATGTCTTCCAGATCCTTCCGTGTTGCCGCAAATGACAGGATTCCACGCTTTTTAAATGATGAATCTTATTCCATTGTGTATATATAAACCACTTTTGCTTCACCTATTCATCAGTTTGTGGAGATTGTTTGTTTCCATCTCTTGCTTTTTGCCATTAGGGCTGAACGTGGGAGTCTTAATGTTTCGTTGACACACTAATTTCCTTTGGACATATACTCCAGTCAGGGTGCTGATTTATATGCTAATTCTACCTTTTATGACTTGAGAAACTTCTATATTTACCATACTGGCTGTATTTAGTTACATTTCCATGAACAATATATGAGTTCCTGCTCCTCACATCATCACCAATGATTGTTCTCTATTGTCTTTTGAGAATAACCATTCTAACAGCTGTAAATTTATATTTCATTGTGGTTCTGCTTTGCATTTCCTGGATGACTAGTGATGTTAAGCATATTTCTATATACACGTTGGCCATTTATATGTCTTCTTTTGAGAAATGTCTACTTAGATCTACTGTCCACCTTTTAATCAGGTCATTCATTTTTAACTGAAGCTTTGCTGTTGTTTTTGTATTCTGGATATCAATATCTTGTCAGTACTTCCAGCAGTATGTTTTATTTCTTTTTATGTTATTTTTTTTTTAGTGAAAGTGGGTACTTGTTAATGTGGTATATCACATTTACTGAATTTTTCATATGTAGCATGGCCTTGAATTCCTGGGCTTAATCCACTTAATCACAGTGAATAATGTTTTTTTGCTGTCAAATTTGGTTTATTACTATTTTGTTGAAAGGGGGCTGTATTTATTTATTTTTATCAAGGATATAGGCACACCGTACTCCTTTTCTCTTATGCCCTTATCTGATTTTGATATAAGTGTAAAAGGCAGCTTTGTAGAATGTTTGGAACATATTTTTCTCTTCAATTTTTTTAGTATTTTAAGAAGAACTGGTATTAGTTCTTTTTTTTCAGCTTTAATTGAGTTTATTGGTACATTTTAGGGATACAGTACAGTTACATTCATTGTTGGGATCTTGTACCTCTACATGACAGGTCTTGGTTCTCATTTTGTCCCTTTGTCCCTGCCCTCCCTTCAGACCCCTCCTCCCCTCCCCATCTACAAACACGTTATTTCCATCTTTTCATTATCTCACATTGTTTTCTTTTCCCTTATTACCCTTCCCCTACCCATCCTACCTTCCCTATACCCTTAGCTCCTTTCTTCCCATTTCTAAATGTCAGTAATCTTATTAGGATCTTCTGTCTTACAGACTTAATTGACATTCAGTAGAGTATCTGGATACTAGGTGAACACCCAAAAATCAATAGCCTTCTTATACACAAATAACAGAAACACGGCGAGAGAAATAAGGGAAAAAATTCCTTTTACAATAGCATACAAAAAAATGAAGTATCTAGATATCAATCTAACAAAAGAAGCAAAAGATCTCTACACTGAAATACAGCACTCTGAAAAAAGAAATTGAAGAGGATATACAAAAATGGAAAGATATCCCCTGCTCCTGGGTAGGAAGAATCAACATAGTGAAAATGGTCATACTATCAAAACTGCTATATACATTCAATGCAGTGCCAATAGAAATTCCAAAAGTATATTTCACAGAACTAGAAAAAATAATCCAAAACTTCATTTGGAACCATAAGAGACCTAGAATAGCAAAAGCCATTTTAGGCAACAGACACATGGCACTGGATATAACAATTCCCAATTTGAAACTATACTACAAAGACACTGTGATAAAAACAGCATGGTACTGGCAAAGAAATAGGCCTGAGGATCAGTGGAACAGACTGGAAGACACAAAAACAAATGCAGATGCACTCAGCTACCTCATCTTTGACAAAAGAGTTGAGCATCCTCAGTGGAGGAAAGATAGCCTCCTTAATAAATGGTGTTGGAAAAACTGGATGTCAATCTGCCATAGATTAAAACCAGACCCTTATCTTTCACCATGCACTAAATTAAAATCCAAATGGATTAAAGATCTAAATATTAAAACAGAAATATTAAACTTGCTGGAAGGTAAGTTAGGCAGAACTCTAGAAGACATTGGCATAGGAAAAGGCTTTATGAACAAATCCTCAGTAGCACGGGAACTAGAAGATAGAATCAACAACTGGGATCTCATCTTATTAAAAAGCTTCTGTGCTTCAAAAGAAACCATCAGCAGAACTAAGAGACAATCTACAATGTGGGAAAAAATTTTTACCAGCTGTTCCTCAGACAAAGGACTATTATCAAGAATATATAAAGAACTCAAAACAATCAGCCCCCCCCAAATATAAAGACCCGATTCAAAAATGGGCATCCGAAATGAACAGGCATTTCTCAGACAAAGAAGGTATTAGTTCTTTAAAGGTTTGGGAGAATTCAACAACAGTAAAGCCATCAGGCCCTGTGCTTTTCTTCAATTTTCTTTAAGTCTGTTTCGATTTTCTGTTTCTCCATGATGAAATTCTGTAGTTTATAAGAATTCTGAAATCTATTTCTTGTGTTTTAAAATTTAATAGTGCATTGTTTTTCGCAATAGTTTCTTATGATCCATCCTTAATATATCTATGATCTTTGTTGTACTATCCCCATTTTCAACTGATTTATCTTCTTTTTCTTAATTAGTAACTGTCAATTTTGTTTTTCTGTTCAAGAAATTAATGATTCATTTCATTAATTTTAATATATTTCATTTATTTCTGATCTGATATTTATATTTATATATTTCTCAATGTATTTCCTTTATTTCTGGTCTAATATTTCTTTCCCTCTATTAATTTTGTGATTTTGTGTTTTCCTTAAAATGCAAGATTAGATTGGTCACTTGAAAGCTTTCTAATTTTTTGATGTAGGTATTTATTGTTTATCAACTTCCTTCTGAGAACTGCTTTTGCTGTATCTCATAAGTTTTGGCACTTTTTCCCCTTTTTGTTTTGTTCTCAAGAAACTTTTAATGTCTTTTAGTTTCTTCAATGACTTCTCAGTTTTTTAGCACCATGTTGTAAAATTTATAGTTTTCAAAGTTTCTCCCTGTTGTTTAATTTTAGATTTATCCCATGTAATAAGATACTTGATATATTCTAAAAGTTTTGAATTTGTTAAGATTTATTTTTTGACTTAACATGATCTATATGGGACAATATTCCACTTGCTACTAAATAGAGTATACTCTGCATTTATTGTATGAAATATTCTGTAAATGTCTGTATGGTCCAGCTGGTGTTGAATGCAGTTTCAGCACAATTTCTGCATTGATTTTCTGTCTAGATGCTTTGTCTATTGATGAAAGTGGAGTGTTGGAGTTGAGAGGCCCTGATGTGGAATCTAAATATAACTGTTATAACTTGTTGGTTACTGACTTCTATAGCTTATATTATGACCTTGTTTAACTTTCTACTTTTTTTACTTGAAGTCTGTTTTACCTGGTACGTAAATTAAATACAGCTACTCTTGCTTTCTTTTGGTTTTGATTTGAATGGGTATGTTGTCCCAACCATTTACTTTCAGTCCGTGCATGTACTTACTGGTGACATGAGTTTCTTGTAGGCAGTATACAGTTGGTTCTTGCTTTTAATTCATTGTGTCATTCTGTACCTTTTAATTGGGAATAATAATTCACATATATTCAAAGTAATTAGTAGGTAGGACTTTCCTTATGCCAATTTGCTCAAATTCTAGGTGCTTTATAGAATACTTTTTCTTACTCTTTTACTTTTTTGTGACTCTTTATAGCAGTATTTTTAATTTTTAATTTTATTCTATTATACATTTTTACTTTGTGGTTATTAAAAACATTTTATACTTATACCATGGTGTTTTAAATAAATAACAAGTCAACACTTGATTTCAGAAAAAAGAAAGAAAAACACTTTTCATTTCACCCTTATTCTCCATGTTTTCAATTTTTGATATCTCAATTCAAATCTTTTCATATTGCTTATATGAAGTTATTATACTTATTTTTATTTGTTTTGTCTTTTAATTTTTCAACTTAAGATGCAAGTTGTTTTATTTTCTACAACTATATATTAAGGGTTTTTAAGTATTGATTGTATGCTTAATTTTACTTGCAGATTTTATATCTTTAGAGAACATAACATATAATATAATTTTGCTCTTTGGAAAATCTTACTTTATATTCATAGATATTGTTTTTTTGCCTGGATATATTTAATTTTGGTAGATAAAATTATGTTAGCATTCCAGTTAGTCACTGTATTTTAAGCTTAATAAAGTTAAAATATGATGGAAAATTACTATCTTTTATAAAAAATAATTTAACAATACTCCTACGAGTAACTTTTAGAATTTGTCAGAAGTATCTTTTTTCTTTCCCCTTCTTTTTCTTCTTCCCTACTTCCCTCTCTCTCCTTTCCCTTTTTTCTTTCTTACTTTTACCCTAGCTTAAACTAAAATAATTTAGTTTATTTCATTCAATTTCCAGACTTTAATTGCCTTATTTGTGTATACAAAAACACGTTACATAATTCTCTAATATTGTAATATAGTTGCATTTTAAACTGAAGGTGGCAGTAAAATAAGAATTCTAAAATGTATTAGATATCTAATATGAAGAAAATACATGAATAGACACTACTAGAAACCTCAAGAGAAAAACACTATGTCTGCATTTTGATAAGATGACCAAAGGAGAATTTCTTTATAATTTTCACTGAGAACACTTTTAATAAGATGATTTCATACAATGAAGCATCATTATTTCCACATCACAACTATTTTAAAATTTATTTGTATTAGTACATGTTTGCAGTACACAATGTTTTTAACTCTTGTGTAATTGGGTAGTATTAGGCCAGTGTTAATCTTTTAAGTATTGGCTTATTCAGCTATATATTGAAAAATTCCTCAACTGAATTCTTACATGGAGTTAATGAGATGAGCCTAGCTACAAGAAAGTTGCTGACAGGTTCCTTGCAAACTATGTGTTTCAACTTTCTAATTAAATAACTAATTTACTAGCTTCATAGTATAGGCAAATAATACGATCCAAGAGTATATCTACAAAAAATGCAAAATGGTGAAGCAACTTTACATTAAATAGTTGGTCAGAAATTTAGGTAATTGTTTTCACTTGCTTGTAGTCAGTATTAAAAGCTTGACTTTTGCATGACTGATTTGTTTTAAGGTTAACTATTCCATACACAGCAGGTATTCGATAAATAATGTTGAATGACAGGTGGTTAAATGTTAGAATGTGCCTCATCCTTACAGGCAAATAGACACCTGGTAATTGATTATAGTCTTTCTTTAAAATATATTTTGTGCATGTTTCAGAGTAATTGCTAGTTACTATTAACTTCATTCTCAATTTAAAATGGCTTATAATAATCATTAATTAAGCTGACTTTGTTTTTATTATGGAGCTTCTGAAACCAAACTGGTTAAAATGTTTTAATGCCACATTATTTACTATTTAAAATTCTACTTTTAAAATTTGTGAAGATATAGCGAGTAGTTTTTCTTCTGCTATTGCTATAGTAAATTCCAGGAGAGTAACTCTCAAAGATTGTTGCTTAATTTTTAATGAGAAAAACCAGTAGATTCTACGTTGATTTAATTTACTTAGAACACCAAGTTTTATGAAGTCAGATTTTTTTCAAAGGGAAGTTAGTATTTGATAAATCTAATAATTATTTTTCCCAACATGGTAATCATTCTTTCAGGCTTTTACTTGTTAAAATAGCTAGGAATATATTAACTACATATTGTGAAGCTAATTCAGGCTCATGTGAATGTATTCATTTAAATATTTCACTTCATTTCTTCTAGTACATAGAATTCAGAGAAATTGGGTTCTTTGAGAAATAATGACATGCTGATACCTAAATCCTGCTTATTCAAATTAACAAATCTATTGGGAAAAGGTTAAAATTGGTGATTTGAGCCATTCCAAACCACACTTTAAGGATTCATTTTCTATAACACTAATGACATCTTTTATTCAGACATTTTCATGATCTACAACTGGGTACTTGGAAGTAAAACATATCCTGTGGTAAGATTTTATTTTCAAATCAATTTATCATAAAATAAATGGATTCATTTACATTATTTGAATAAAAACAACTCAAAACTGGATGGTCAATTCCCAAACTGATAAAAGATTGATACTATTAAAACAAAACAGAATATTGATAAAAAAATCAAAAGGCTAAACTTGTAATAGGGAAAGCTGTAATATGTTAGTCATGTTTGTACAAAGGTGTTTTGTATATAACTGAATGAGTATTTGTTTATGTAACTTGTGACACATTTTGATACATTTCTTTCCTTTTCCATTAATTAATGTCATGTTTTTGCAGAGACAACCAAATCTTCCCCAAAATTCCCTTTGAGATGATGCTAGATGGAACTTCCCATTATAAACAGATTCTACAGAAAGGAATTTATTTGAAATGCTGTAGAATAATAGCAACAAAAGAACTTCATAGATAATGAAACCATTCTCCTTTCGGCTCTCATATTTAACAAAAAGACATTCTAAAAAGTTGAATGATATTGCCAAAATCCTTCTAATTTTTAATGACAGATTTGGTCAGGAACCCAAGGATCCTGCTGCTGAAATCTTAGAATTACTTTTCAATAGTTTGTATTAAAACATTCTATTTTGGTACTCAAAAATAAATGGGTTACAACATGTACACAATATGCAATTATGAACTACTCTATGTAGGTGTAGGTGTGTGTGTGTGTGTGTGTGTGTGTGTGTGTAAGCATTTGAGGTCAGTTCCCTCAATGATTACATCAATCTCCAGTTAATAATATTTTAATAAAATGCCTATAATCCATCAAAGGACAATTTTTACTAAACTCTGGCACATGAATGACTATATTTTCATGTAATATTAATTTTAGAATTCTATCCACTAAAAGAACTTAGCTATAATATATAAATCATTTAATCCTTATTTACTCTAAAATAATTCTAGTAAGAAATTAGAAACTGCTATGTATGATTTGGATTATTCAGCATACCACCAAAAGTCTATGGTATACCAACAGTCATATCCACTGCAAATTTCAGAAGAAATGTTTTGAGAGGAAAAATTGTCTTGCAATGTAATTTTTAAAAATTAAGAGATGTATCCTTAAATGTACAATCTCATCATTATATAATTAGAGAACTGCATAGTATGGATTTATTAATGCTTTTAATTTTTTTCCAGTTGTAATATTTCCTGCAATAGTGGAGAAAGCTCTTATTGTCATTTCCCAAAAAAGATGATGGATGTTTGTCTCCCTAAGTTGCAAGCCTTAGAAGAATTCCAGCTAGAATAAACAAAAATTTTATTTTATTTTATTTTATTTATTTTTTTGGTACCGGGGATTAAACTTGGGTCCTTGCGCTTGCAAGGCAGGCCACCAAACCACTGAGCTAAATCCCCGGCCCCCAAAATTTTAAAGTTATAGCTTGAGGAATGTTACAGAATTAAAGAATCTCCTGAAAAGGCCACTATGGAAAAGGTAGAAATGAGGGATTCTCTGGAAAAAAAAAAAAAAAGCAAGAAATAACATCATCCCATCAAAGACACCACTGAAATAAAATGACTCTAGATTTTGTACATGATATATTCATATCTTTTTTTAGTAGGCTTCAGTCCCAGTCCCAGAAAAAAAGATACTAATAGATCTGATTAACCTCATGCATCTATTTTATGGTTGAAAGGAACTAGACAATTACAGCTATATGAAGACCACATAAGATAGGGAGGCAAAAAACAATAGAGGCACAATAACCAAGAAAAATAAAATAGCAAAAATCTAGAAAATGCATGTTAGCCAAAAATACATCCAGGATACTTTGTTACTAATGCTTTAAATTTGTTTACATATCAATGCATAATTGATCCATAGAGAATTGCATATATATTTTGGGTATTTATCATGAAGACTACTAAGAATATGCACATTAAGAGCAATTATTGTTATGAAATTAATATATACTTTCTAAATTCCTGTCATTCATAATATTTATAGAGGATATATTATATTTTTGCACTACATAAAATATAATTATACAGTCATAAAAGAAATACACACGGGAAGTTTTTTATATTGTTGACTACATAATTCTTGAAAGTCTTTTATTGGCTTCCTTTGTGAGATGTTTTGTCTAAATTTTTCCTACATCTATGCTTTACCTCAAAATCCTTTCTTCCCTTCTTTCTTTTCTTTCCTTCTCCTTTTCCTGCATCACTCCTCTCATATTTATAACATGATTTATTGAAAAATTTAAAGTTGAAAGAATGCCTGATATTTTTCAGGAACTAGAATGTATGATGAACAAACTGAAGAGATTGTCACATTTCTTGTTACCACAGATTTTATGTTCTAGTAAGATAATTTGACCTTGCTAAAATCACAATAAATACTATGAAGGAAATAAAAGAAGAATAAAAGAATAGATAGTACCTGGGGAAGACAAATAGTTTAAGAGTTCATTTGTAGCTTAACGTCAATTGCAAAGCTCTCTGCCCAGCCTTGGTTATGTTTCCCCACTCTTCTGGTCAATCTTGCTTAATCCTAGGTCTTTAGTTTATATTATTAGACTGACAACACCACATTTTATCTCCAATCCTACCTCACTTGTCTTCCTGTCATGCCTATTTACTTCCTTTCAGATATCTTTGTCTCCTTGTCTACTGGCCCAATAATCTCTTTATGCTCAAAATACTTACTCTGGCAATCTGCCTCCTGATTCTTTGTTTCTCATTCAGCAAATGGTAATGCCATCCAATTAGTTGCTCAAGGCAAATCTCTGAGAGGCATCTTTGATTTTTATCTTGATTTGCTCTCCTTATTTAATGAACTGCTAATTTTTACATCTCAAGTTTTATATGAATCTGCTCATTAGTTACCGTTTTCACTGGGAATTTAAAAATTCTGTCCACAGTTAATGCTCATTTGAATGAGTTATTGGAGTGGACTTTAATCTTCCTCTATCTGGCCCTCTTTTCTTCCATTTTTTCATTATTCAGGATACAAGAGTTTTTAATAAATAAACTTGGGTAATGCTGTTGGCCTGTGCAAAATACGTTAATGGTTCGAGATATTTTAGTGACTAACTTTCCCCATAATAATAAGCCTTTAATCCTTTAGTAAGCATATTTTATCATTCTCTACATGTCCATTTCTTATCCTTCCAAACACAACTTTTTCCAGTACTTCCAATTACAATGGTTATTCCAATTCCTCAAATATGCTTTGTTTCTCCCTCCAGTCTTTGATACATACTGCTTTTATTTCCAAAACAAAACAAAACAAAAAAACAAAAAAACTCTCGCTATGTTCCATTTCTTCACTTCTATTACAGTATCTTTCAGCTCATTTCTTAGACATAATTTCTTCTCAATTTCTGTATATCATTTTAGTTGTCATTTTTATTTTGAGAAATCTTTTCTGGTGCTATGATATGTGCTTTTGCCCTTTTTATCCATCATATTTTGTACTTTTCATAGCACCTTCTAGTAGTTGTCTGTCTCTTGGCTCATTGATGGAAAGAAACATGTCTATTTCTTTTTTCTTTTTGTATCCTTACTTAAAGTAGGTACTTAAAAATGACATTGACTTTATTGGATGGTTAATGTCATTGCAGGATGACCAATGAATTATTAAGGCAGGAGTATAAGTGGCTCTAACAAAGAAACTGCACATATTCAGTGCTTATACAAGTGTACTCCTCCCGGTTGTATAATTTATTAACACTCTCAACTTGCAGAAAACTGATCCTGATATCCAGGTTCTTTCCAGTGTATTATCCACTATATTTCAGGAGAGTGGTTCCTAAGCATTTTGACCTCAGCACCCTCCACTCTCTCACACTAGTATGCTCTCTTGAGGACATTGAAGAGCTTTTGCCTATGCCAGCTTTATCTAATATTTGTCAAATAGAAATTAAATTGATAAAATAAATATATTTATTCAGTTAAAATAACAATAAACCTATTTTGCATCAACAAAAATAATGTTCTAATTAAACAAACCCTAATTAACTTTAACAACCAAGAAGAGATTAAGGAGCTATGATAACTTCAATAGTCCTTCCATTATTTATGGAGGTTCCATTCCAAGACCCCTGATGGATACTTAAAATTATGGAAATTACTAAGCTCTGTATATACTATGTTCTTTCCTATATATGCATACTTACAATAAGTTTAATTTAAGAATTAAGCACCACAAAAGATTAAGGGGCAGGAGAAAAAGCAAGAACCAAGATATATCATGTAAAGGTAAAAGATCCCAATGATAAATGTAACTGTATTGCTAGCTTTTAATGTACCAATAAACTTAATGGGAAAATATTAATGATAAATGAGAATTAATGAGAATAATAAGAACAATATGTAGTAATAAAATTCTTGGGTTTGGGGGGGTCAGAATTAAGTAATAAAATGATACCTGAACATCATCACCGTGATACTATGACAGTCCACTAATTACCCATATAGCTGGGAAGGCAGTTGGTATATAGTATCTGGACACACTGAAGAAAAGAATGATGTATGTCTCCAGCTGGCCAGGGCAGGACAGTGCAAGATTACATTTATCACCCCTTCCCATATATCAAATGCTTTGACATCTTTGTAAGAATAAGATACCAATATTGAAATAATTCTTATGTATTGCCTGTATCTGTAAGGTTACATGGAAATAGTGCTTTTGAAAGTTAAAAGTCTTATTTTGAAAAGGATAATCTCTCAATATTTTTCAGAAAAGAGCACTCACGTCATTAGGGAAATGCACTTTTTAAGTGTCAGACCATTTTAGTTGGCAACTGCCATTAAGAAGGTAACCATCTGTCATCATTTACTGTCAAAAAAGAACATTCATTGACACTGCTGAAGTGCATTCTGTTAGCATTTTTCTCTTTTGTAGTTAATACGTTTGCTATTTACATGATAGTCCATCAGCAAAATCTAATATTCAATTTTGAAATCAAGTTGTGTTCCCAGCACTATTTCTGTTTTTTTGATAAAAATAAAGGAAACAAGGGCCACAGATTTTTGTTTTCATCAGGAGCATTGCTCAATTTATGACTATAAGTAGCATTAGATGACAGGTCTATACAAGTTTTACCATTTTCAGCTTCAAAAGCCCACTGACAAATCTGCAAAAAAATATGTTTGCATTACACTAGTATACAGCATCAGAAAGAAATAACATATTCTAGGAATATTGGCAAGTTGAGAGAAAGCATGAGAACATGTGATTACAATGATAATCTTAACTTTTATATAGTCAATAGAGTTATTAAGATGAATGAAATACTCAATTACTTGCTTGTACACATAGGATCCAATATGGTATATTTCTTTACCTTGAGTCCTTCTGTTTTGTTTCACTTCCAAATCATTTGCCTTTCATTCTACTCATTGTTTCCAAAGTTATTCCTTTAGGATAAATCTTAGACATATAACAAACTGCCCATTGAATAGTTGGCTTTGTCAGACTGATAGGCAGAAAGGGGAAAAATTGGTAACTTGTAAAAGTCCATTAACTTATTAATGATAGCACAGGTTACTCTATTTTCTCTTTATGAATTACTTCGGTCAAGGTAGAGAGCCTGACAAACAAAAGTGGGATGAAAAGCTTTCTTCTGAAATGCTATTTTATAATAGTCTCTATATCATAGATTTCATTTGCCATAGAAATGGTTTTAAATTATATAACCCATGCCTTGCAAAGTGCTTGGAAGGAGGCAAAACAGCAGATACAGTAAGCATACTCCCTGTGGTTACACATAGAACATAACTGGAAAGCCTGTTCCATTATTTATTACCTGTGAGAATTGGTCAAGGTATTTCATTTCTCTGAACCTTAGATTTTCATGTTATAAATATGGTTAAAAATGGCTACCAAGTGTCATTATTTACAAGCTCTATAAAGAATTTTGAATAGCAAGCACGGTTGGCATTGAATAACTGGTAGTTAATATTATTATCACAAAAATTTTACAATTATTGGTTAATATCTCTCAACTGAATTTCTCCAAAGGACAATTTATATATCGCAAAGTATTCCAAGACAGATTCATTCTCTTCATTATGAAGCATCAAATTTTATGAATTACAATAAAAGTTTATATATTGGTCATCATGCTTTGTTTGATTTTACATAAGTATTTTTACTAATTGATCCACTGTCAAATATTTAGGGATTACTCACCACATTTCTAACAATGTCTTCCCTGAACAGAGGCCTAGTAACAAACCAACACTCACCAGGCTGTCTTTCTGTTCAGTGTAACAACATAATAAAGATCATACAAACAAAGCATTCAAGTGAAAGAAAATCAGCTATATTATTAAACAGTCTCCCAGAATTCATTAGAAATCTCAAAGAATTGCAATCTTACAATGTAGATGAAATTACCTGGTTTTGTCATGTAAGTGCTCAAATGCATTCAGTGATTCTAACTGATTTGAGGAATAATACCTGAACCTTGAAAGCTTAGACTAAACTGCTCTTGCCCTAGTCAAAAAGAATGACTGCACCTGGTGGGATGAGAAGCCAAGCAGAAGGGGGAATAACAAGGAAGTCAGCAATAGGGAAATAATACAATGACAGGAATGAGTAATAACTTTCAATGTGAATGGTCTCGAGTCTATGATCAGAACACACAGATTTGCAAATTGGGTCAAGAAAGGTAAGCCAGCAATATATGATATACAAGAAATATGCTTAATTCTAAAAGATACTCACAGATTAAAAATCAAAGGATAGAAAACACATGCAATGGGAACCCAGGAAAAAAACATTTGAGTTGCTATACTAATTTCTGACAAAAAAATGGATTTCAAGCTAAGATTGATCAGAAAAGACAAAGGGCTGATCAATCTTAGCTTGAAATCCATTTTTTTGTCAGAAATTAGTATAGCAACTCAAATGTTTTAAAGGAACAATTCAACATGAATTAGCAATTATAGACATATACACACCAAGTACCAGCACACACACCTTCATAAAACAAACACTATTGATATGAAAAATCAGATAAAAACCAATACAATTGTAATGGGGGTACTCAATACCCCACTGACACAAAAGGACAGATTAACTAGACAAAATCAAAACAGGAATGTCAGAGTTCAACCAAAACTTTGAACAAATGCACCTGACATATATGCATGGTGTTCCATCTAAGAACAATAGAGCACACATTTTTCACTGCAGCACATAGGATTTCTCCAAAAACAGACCACATTCTAGCCAATAAAGCATGCTTCAGTACATGCATAAGAATCAAGATTATCCTATGCACATTACAGGATCATAGTGAACTGAAATTAGAAATCAATGGCAAAATAAACCACTGAAACTATGCAAATTATGGAAATTATATAATATTTTCTTGAATAACTAATGTGTCACAGATGAAATTAAAGAAGTTAGTTTCTACTATCAAACAATAATGCCAGTACAATACACCAGAACCTATGAGATGCAATGAAAGTACTGTTAAGAGGGAAGCAGTAAATTGCCATACCAGAAAAATTGAACAAGCTCAAATAACTAACCTAATAATGCACCTCAAGTTCCTAGAAAATAAAGAACAATGCATACAACAACACAACGGTAATATGAGGAAGGAAATTATAAAGATCAGGGCAGAAAATAATGAGATGTAGACAAGAATATACAATGAATCAATGAATCAAAGAGTGGTTTCTTTGAAAGATAAAATAAAATAGACAAACCCTTAGCCAATATTACTACAATAAGAAAAGAAAAGACACAAATCCATGCAATTAGAAAGAAAGAGGCAATGTACAACAATTTCTACCAAATTCCAGATTGCTGTGTTGGTGACTACTTTGAATACTTGTACTCTAATAAAATGGAATATTCAGAAGAAATGGATAAATTCCTAGATACATATGAACTACCCAATCTGAACTAAGAAGATATAAATATCCTCATTAAGCCAAGATCAGTCAGTGAAATTGAGGAAGTAATCAAAAATACTTCTAAATTAAAAAATCCAAGGTCCTGATAGATTCTTAGATGAATTCTACAAGAACTTTACAGAACACCTAATGTCAATACTCCTCAAACTCTTTAATAAAATAGAGGGAAGCAGTACTCCCAAACTCATTTCTAGAAGCAATTATTACCTTTATTACAAAACCCAAAAATGACTCAACAAAATAAAAGAGAACTATAGGCCAATCTTTTCAATAAACACAAATGGACAAGTTGTCAATAAGATATTGGCAAATGGAAGGTAGTAAATCATCAGAAAGATCAGGAGCAAATGGGATCCACTACAAGGAAGTGTGTGTGGTTCAATATATATTCAAATCAATAAATATAATACAGAACAAAGGACAAAAATCACATGATCATCTCAATAGACACAGAAAAAGCATTTTCAAAATCCAACATTCATTCATGATAAAACCCTACAGAAAATTGGAATAGAAGGTCTTTATCTCAATCTGATAAAGGCGATCTATGACAAATCAATATCTAAAATTATACAAATTGGAAAAAAAGCAGAATGTCATCCCTCTAAAGTCAGCACCAAGACAAGGTTACCTGCTATCACCACTTCTGTCTAATATAGTTCTCAAAATATTAGCTACACCAAAAATACAAGAAAAGAAATAAAAATCCTATGGATATGGAAGGAAGATATTAAGTTATTTTTCTTTGCTGATAACATGTTCCTCTATGTAGAAGACTGTAAAAACTCCAACCAAAGATTCCTTGAAGTAATATCCATATTAAATAGCAAAGCAGTATACAAAATTAACATTCAAAAATCAACAGTGTTCCTGTACCCCAATAACAAAATCACTGAGAGGAATACTTTTCACAATATCATCATGAAAAATGGAATATTTAGGAAATAACATAACCAAGAAGTGAAAGACCTCTACAATGAAAACTAGAGTACTCTGAAGAAGGAGATTGAAGAGAATATCAGAAAATGGAAAGATATCAGCTCTCACTGAATAGGCAGAACCAATATAGTCAAAATGGGCATACTTCCCAAACTGTTATATAGATTTAATGGAATCCCAAACAAAATACTGATAACATTCATTACTGAACTGGAGAAATAAATCCTAAAATTCATATGGAGCCAGAAGAGACACAGAATAGCAGAAGCATTTCTGGGTAACAAGGGCAAGGCCGAGGGTTATAATAGTTCCAGTCTTCAAGTTATACTACAAAGTTACAGTGATAAAACCAGCAGAATACTGGCAAAAATAGATTTATGGATCAATGGAACAGAATAGGATATACAGAAATAACTCCAGGTACACTCAGTTATGTTATTTTTGAAAAAGGAGACAAATCCTTTCACTGGAGGAAAGACAGCCTTTTTAACAAAACGTGCTGGGAAAACTGATTATCTACATGCTGAAGGTTAAACCTAGAGTCGTATCTCTCATCATACACTAAACTAAAATCAGAATGAAGCAAAAATCTAAACAGGATAGAAACACTTCTAGAATACAAAATTGGCCAAACTGGGTTTAGGCAAAGTCTTTTTGAACAAAATTCCAGTTGTACAAGAAATAATATAAAAATCAACATATGGGATCACATCAATTTAAAAAGCTTCTACAGAGCAAAGGAAACTACCAACTGAGTGAAGAGAAAATCTGCAGAATGGGGAAAAATTTTGCCAAGTACTCCTCAGACAAAGGACTAATATTAGAATATATAAAGGATAGATATTGGGGAGGAGGAAGAAATTGTTCAAACGCGAAGGGGAAGAACAAGGGAGAGTGGAGGGGGAATGAAAGAAGAGAAAAAATTAAAAAAAGAAAAGGAAGGAAAAATGGAAACACGGCTTTCATACATGGGTAGGGGAAGAAAGGTTGAAAGGAAAGGAGGGAGATTTGATAAACAGAATTAAGATATAATATGTACACATACAAATTCCCCATTATAAATGTGATCATTATGTATGACAAACATGTACTAATAGAAAATAGATTTTAAAAACTAACTGAAAAATAGAACCCCCAAATTTAAAGACCCAATTAAAAATGGGCGTCTGAGGTTAATAGACACTTCTCAGATGAAGAAATACAAATGGCCAATAAAGACATGAAAAAATGATCAACATCACTGGCCATTTGAGAAATCCAAATTAAAACAACATAGATTTCATCTTACTTCAGGAAGAATGGCTACCATCAAGAAATCAACCAATAATAAATATTCATGAGGCTGTAGAGGCTTCACTGTTGGTAGGACTGTAAACTGATACAACTACTATGGAAACTAGTATGGAAATTCCTCAAAAACCTAAAAGTAGAATTCCTTTGACCCAGTTCTTTCCCTTCTAGGGATCTACCCAAAAGTGTTAAAGACAACATACCAGAATGATATATGCACAAGCATGTTTATAGCAGCACAATTGATAATAGCTAAATCTTGGAAACAGCCTATGTGCCCATTAACAGATGAATGGAAAACAAAAATGTGGTATTTATATACAATGAAGTACTACTCTACCACAAAAAATGATAAACTTGAGTCATTTACAGTAAAATGAAATAAAAATGCACCTTAAGGCCATGGTTTTCAATGAAGTAACTCACACCCAAACTTAAATGTCACATAGTTTTTCTTACATGAAAAACTTAATACATATATAGGCATAAAATACAAAACTTTATGCATGTATATATAGAGACAGTCTGCAAAAAAAAATATACACACCATGCAGAGAAAAATTTGTATATATATTTTAATACTAAATTTATTGAGACATCAAGAAGATCCTAACATGTTTGTGGACAATGCAGTCAATTTAATGGGAGTCATTGTCTGATGTGTATTAAAATATTTATACAAATTTTTCTTTTCCTGGAATATGGATACATTTTGGCAGGATATATGGAAAAAAAGAGAAAAAGTTGTAATCCAGCACAGACAATATATTTAAAAGCGTACCTTGACTTACTACAATCATCTTACATATTTTGTGTATTCTTTGGCCTATTAATTTGCTTTTTAATATATATGTGCTAATTAACAATATAGGATCTTATGTGATGAATAATTAAATCTGATGCTTGAAAAATAAAAGCAGTTGGAGGGAATGGGAAAAAACGGAAAAGTGTTATGTACATGTACCAATTCCCTACAGTGAGTGCAATCATTATGTATTAGAAACATGTAGTGATAAAAGTAAAAATAATTTCACTATTCATATATGCATATCAGCTTCCCCTCAAAATGTCAATAGCTGATTGAAAAAAAAATCTCTTCAAAGTTGACTGCATTTAAAACATTCTCTTAAATATATTTCTGATATAAAATATCTAGGGGCCAAGGATTTAGCTCAGAGGTTCCAGAGCCTGCCTCGCAAGCGCAAGGACCCAAGTTCGATTCCCAGTACTAAATAAATAAATAAAATATCTGGGACACACAGAAAATAATTAGTCATTAGTATTGTCTTAAAAAGAAATAGTAAAGCATGTATTCCTTTAAACACATTACAAAACAATGTATTACTGTGACTAGAAGAGTGGTTGTGCATTTAATTGTCTTTAACCATTCTTACATACACCAGTTAAAACTAAATTGGATCAAGCTGGGTGTGGTGGCGCACGCCTGTAAGCCCAGTACTCAGGAGGCTGAGGCAGGAGGATCGCTGTGAGTTCAAGACCAGCCTGGGCAACATAGTGAGTTCCAGGTCAGTCTCAACTACACAGTGAGATCCTGTCTCAAAACAAAACAAAACAAAACAAAAATAAAAACAAGACTAAATTGGATCAACAGTGTATCTGAAGTAAGCCTTGAATACATAAACGTTTGCACATAGTATGCATATTCAGTTATTCATACAGAAATACACATTTTTTTACTAGTTAAACATTTCCATCATACTCAACAAAACCTCTCATAATTATTACTGATGTTAATATCTATGTACACAATTCATTACCCTGGATTCTTTCTGTACTTCTTTCCCTTTCATGAACTTCCCCAATCATTCCAGGATAAAATACTAATTTAATCATCACTGCATACACTTATTTATTCTTCAATAATATGTATTGCAAGTATTTCACTATTTGAAGATATTTTATTGAATATCACTATTCAAATATTTTTGAATTGACAGGACCAACAATATATTAATGGTTTCAGATTTATATATGCTTCTCCCTCCTCACAACCCACTATCATATACTTATTTTCCACTTAACTCAGATTATGTTCCATAATATTAAATTAATCCCCTAACATGCTCAATTAATCATTTTTCACCATTTTCTCCATTAAAACTGCCTGAAAATTTGAGTTGTAATAGTTTGATGTGTGACCTGAAATATTATAACCTTGATGATGGCTTGAAATGGACTAGAAGTAATCACTGAAAGAAGTAAAGGAATTATGATAACAAAGTAGCAGAAAAATATTTGCCTCAACTGTTATAGTGATTGAGAAATAGTGTTCAAAATGTGTTCAAGATGTGTTCAAAATGTCAAACAGAAAAAAAAACAAATTTCTAAACTATTTTTGACTTTTCCATCTTTGTCAAAATCTTGATACTTTTTAACAAATTTGAACAGATAAATTTGCTTTGAATTTCTACAGCATAACTTGAGAAATATAAACACATTCTGAAGGGTAAAAACTAAAGGATAATTATGCAAAGTTTAGTCTCAAATGTACACTGTTAAAGAACATGGTATTCTGACATGATCCTTTTGATTTCTTTGTTTCCCCCAAAGGTTAAAAGAACAAAACAAAACACCACTGATATTTATTATCTAAAAGCCTGTCATTATCTTTACAATTTGAGTATTTCTCTAAAACTTGAGAAGCCAGCTAAATATATTTGTTTCTTGACATATAGTATACAGTCAATAATGAGTTAGTTCCATCTGCTTCAGACTCTTGCTGCATAATGAATGACACTCAGTGACAAATTAGTTCGGTTGTGCTGTTTATCTCAAAACTGAATTTTATGGCAATATAGACTCACTCATTTACCTTTATATGCCTGATGGAATGTATTATTACAGTTGGGATTAGCCCAATACATTCTCTACTTAATGAGCTGAACTAATAATAAACCCAACATAGAAGGGAATTCAAAATAATGTACCTCTACTTCACTCTGATATGGTTTTATTTTTACAGTGTCACTTAACATGATCTATTATCATCTTCCCATTCATTCTGGCACACTCTAAATCAATTCACTTCATAATCTCATGAGTGGATGTCAATGGCTTTCGACCTGGAAATGAAAATGTTATTATTATGAATCCACAGAAGTGAACTGGTAATTTTAAATTCACTATTTTCATTATAGTGCACATACAGAGAAAACATTTTGATAATAATGATTTTTCTTCAGATAAAACAGGTTCTCTATTGAGCCTGAATCAAAAAGTCTGAGATGGCTGAAACAGATGAACACTAATAGTGATATCAATCCCAATAAAATATTCTATTAACTCATCAGTCAATATAACAAATAATAAATAAGTAATATTTGGATATGGCTCTAATATTTTTCTGGTTGTACCTATCTCTTATGAAGTGTGAATCAAATGGGTAAAAAAATATCAAATATTGATCACATAGCTTGCATCCAATTACAGAAAGTGACCCCAAAGACTCTTTATTGAATGAACATATAAAATATGTAAAGTTGATTATATATACACATGGATCAAATGAAGCCTACATATATAGTCACACACCACATATCCACTTTAATGTTTCAATTAAATTTTGATCTAGTTTTTCAGATAGGATAATACACTCTTTTATAAAATTTAGACTAGTACAATAGAAGGTGCAGGAAACAAACAATAACAGAAAGCACATAGTAAATGAAGAGTTTTTTAGTTTTGAAGAAAAAATATTAACCATATATAAATTAACGAGTCATTTTGTTTTGTTTTCATTTTTTTCTTTTATTGAGTTTATTGGTACATTTTAGGTATACAGTGCAATTACATTCATTAT
>NW_022900951.1:22406647-22411075 GCF_012274545.1 Fukomys damarensis
TTTTTTCTTTTACTTTATTGCCTTTCCCCTACCCTTCCCACTTTCCCTACACCTTTAGCCCTTTTCTCACTATTTCAGATTTTCAATTATCTCATTAGGATCTACGTAACACTATAGTTTTTCACACCAGATAAACTATTCGGTATTTATACATGTGTGACTTATTTATTTCACTTAGGAGTATATCCTCAATATGTATCCATTTTCCTATGAATGAATCTAATTTCGCATTCTTTGTTTTTTTTGGGGGGGTTGGTTTTTTTGGTTTTTTGAGACAGGGTCTCACTATGCAGTTGAGACTGATCTGGAACTCACTATGTAGCCCAGGCTGGTCTTGAACTCACAGCGATCCTCCTGCCTCAGCCTCCCGAGTGCTAGGATTACAAGTGTGCACCACGCCTGGATTAATTTCTCATTCTTTAAGTCTGAGAAATATTCCATTTTATAGAAAAACCACATCTTTTTTATCCAGTTTCCAACTGATGGGCAAATGGGCTGTTTCCAAGTTTTAGCTATTACAAACTGCGCCACTATAAACATGGGAGCGCATATATCACTGTGGTATGGTTCTTTTAAGTCTTTTGGAAAGATACCCAGCAGAGGGATGGCTGGGTCAAATGGAACCTCCAGTCCCAGCTCTTTGAGGTATCTCCATATTGATTTCCATAGTGGTTGCACCAGTCTGCACTCCCACCAACATTCTGGTTTTACTTCAAATAATGGTCAAGCAGTTTCTTTAAGCATAACCTGTGTACCAAAATCTATTTTGGACACTGATGGAAAAAGTACTTAAATACATTATCAAATGGTCAAAATTAAACAAACACTGGAGAAAAACAAAATGCTTTGAGTGAATTTCCTCAATAATGAGGCTTCTTCAATGAAGGCATTCATCAATTTTATGAGGATTTGAAAACTAAAGGAAAATTTTATAGTTTTACTGGCTTTAGGACACAGAAGAAAGAGTTTGGGGTTTCAGAATAGCTGAAGGATGATGGGAAAATCCTAAAGGAGTAAACAACATATGGCCTGGTCCCCAAATAAATGCGTACATATAAGTTTTGCCTACATTCTTCCATAGTAACTGGAATTTGCTTGAGTTACTGTACATAAAACAGCTAGAAGGGAGGCTGAAAGAACCGAACAACTTCAGAAGCTAACCATCTTTGTGGTGGCACTTTGAGAGGTGTCGTGTGGGCAGGAACAGGAGTTAGAAGTCATTCACATTGTTCAAATTAACTTCTAGCTAGGATCAAAATAAGAGTAATGTTAAGTTAAAAAATTTTATATCTGGTCTACAATGTGCATTACATAATTAAATGTTTAAGTGATGTGTGGAATCAGAAATGTAACTCATATACAACAGAAAAACCCTACGTGTATAAAAAACCTACAGCTAACATGATGATTGATGAGGAAATATTTGTCCACTTCGCTTCTAATATTAGAAAGAAGACAGAGTCTGCTCTTATTCATTGTGTAAGTTAATGTATAACGGACAAAAACAAACTGAAAAGAAAAGTGAAGCTTTTCACAGATTGCATGTTATGGCTTATATAAAGAAGACTGCAAAAGCTGCATGTGCTCATAAATGGGGCTCTGGGAGGTGGCTGGATCATGGTGATGTAATACTGGATTAAGACACTGATTGGTTTAGCATAGTTCTGGGTGTGGCCTGATGGATTTACTGAAGACAAAAGCCCCGCCCTAGCTATGGCTGACACCAATCAGTAGGCTTGTAGCCTGGATAGAGTATAAAGGGAAAAGGAAGTTCAGTGCTGCTACTTCTTCCTGCCTGCCTACCATGGACTATTTCTTCTCTGCCATGCACCCTGCCATTCTGCCCTGCCTCAAAACCAGCTGAGTATGTCTTGAAACCTCCACAAATTGTGAGCTAAAACAAACATTTTCGCCTTTTACTTGTAGGTGCCAGGTATATTATCCCAGCAACAAAGTAACTAAAAATTGCATGATTATTCATGTAGAAAATCCTACAGAATTCACTTAAAAGTATTAAAAATATAAGTACTTTCATCAGGGTCACAACATACAGGGTAATATAACATATGTTATAGACTAACAAAAATTAAATCAATTCACAATAACACAGAAATACTTAAATACTGGTAAATTAATTTAATAAAAGACACTTAAGATCTCTGCCATAAAAACAATAAAACACTGGGAGGAAAACTTAATAGACTTGAATAAATGAAGAAAGACATCATATTTATAAGATTGGAAGACGGTATTGTCAAGTTGCTTATTTTCCTCCATTGTCAATTTAGTCTGATTTCAATATGAGTAACTCCAGCAGGCTATTTCTTTTAGAAATTAATATTTTGCAATTATATATGGAATCACAGTATTTTTAATAGTGGAAGAAATGTTAGAAATATATAGAAAAGTATGACTACACTACAAAATTTATATTACCTGACTTTATGACTTAATATGAAGCTATGATAGTCATAGAATAAAGAGAAATAATATTTCAATGGAATAAAGAAACAAGTAAAGAAATAGATCCTTACCTATACAGACAGTTATTTTGATTAAAGCATATGCACACAACCGCACACATATATGTATCAACAGGTAAAGGAAAATCTTTTCAACAAATGATGCTGGTAAATATGGAATAATGAACCTAAACATTTAACTCAAAATCTCCAAAAAGTTAATATAAATGCATCCTAGCCTTAACTAAAAAATACTTAACATATAAAATTCATGAAGAAAACATAAAATAATATTCTCACCAACAAGGAATAAGTAAAAGTTTCTAGATGAAAATATTGAAAACAACAACTATAATGGATAAAAATTATGCTTAATTTCATTCAGTTTAAAACATCATTAGGCATAATTAAGAGAATTAGTTGGTAAGATAAAAACCTGAGAAACTTTTTTTAAAATTTCATATTTCACAAAGTATTGGCATACAGAACATAAAATTTCAGAAACAATAAAAACAATTCAACAAAATATTTAAGAGAATGGATAAATTGCCACTAACATGACAGTCCTTTTTATTTCACTTATTTATATTAAATAGTGTTTTAATGCTACAAATGCATGGATATGGTGTGATAACTTGATATATGTATACAGTTTCTTATGTTCAGCTGTTTTTATGCATCCTCATCAAAGCCTGATATTTTCTGTCATTTTTTCCTAGAAGAAACATGAATTTAAGTCCTTACTACACATTGGATTAGGAGCCTTTATGCAAAACACAACTTGATAAAAAAAAAACAGATCTTAGAAAAGTTTTCTAGAATGTTTTAATTTGCAATAAATAAGTGAAAGAAAAGTTACATTTGAATGAGAAAGAGCAAGCATTAGAATAGAAATATATCAAGCCAACACAAAGAGCTGCATCATAGAAACTAAGAGAAAATAAAGGAAGGAAGACTGATAAATAGTGTTGAAACTGATAAAAGTGTGCCAAATTAAAAACCTGGAAAATCTTTTTTTTATTTAGGAAGTCGTTGGTGTCATTAGTTAGACTAGAGTGATTAATTCAGAGTGTGTACAGATGGCAGATGTGTTTGGTGTAAATCTTTTGTCACAAAGTGCGGAAATAATGAGGTGCATGAATATAGGCTTATATAAGAAATGATGGCCAGGATTAACCAAAATTGATATATGGATTTGCCATCAACAGATTTTTAAAAAAAAATGTATGCATTCTTTTGTTTATATGAAGGTAAAGAATCTAAAATAAGGAATATAAATTTAAAATAAATTAGATAGGGTAAGAATAATGTGTACAGATTGAAAATAAAGGGATTTAGATGACAGTTTTGGGATAAAATCAAGACATTTCAAGATAAAATTATTTATTTAGTGCTTGTATAGTGTTGCAGGAAGTATTCTTTGTCACTTATAACTCTTTTTTTTTCAGCTTTAATTGCATTTATTGGTACATTTTAGGGATACAGTACAGTTACATTCATTGTTGGGATCTTGTACCTCTACATGACAAGTCTTGATTCTCATTTTTTTCCCCTTACCTCTGCCCTCCCTTCACCCCTCCTCCCCTCCCCATCTACAAACACTTTATTTTCATCTTTTCATTCTCTCACATTTTTTTCTTTTCCCTTTTTACTCTTCCTCTACCCATCCCACCTTCCATACACCTTTAGCTCCTTTCTTCCCATTTCTAAATGTCAGTAATCTTATTAGAATCTTATGCATTGTTGCAGATTATTTACACCAGGGAGACTATTCGGTATTTACACATGTGTGACTTATTTATTTCACTTAGGAGTATATCTTCAGTATGTATCCATTTTCCTATGAATGAATCTATTTTCTCTTTCTTTATGGCTGAGTAATATTCCATTTTATAGAAAAACCACATCTTTATCCAGTTTCCAATGGATGGGCAAATGGGCTGTTTCCAAGATTTAGCTATTACAA
>NW_022900951.1:22411164-22455033 GCF_012274545.1 Fukomys damarensis
GGGTTCCTTTCTCCCCACAACCCCGCCAACATTTGTTATTGTGTGATTTCTTGATAGCAGCCATTCTTTGTGGGGTGAGGTGGAATCTCAGTGTTGTTTTCATCTGCATCTCTCGAATGACCAGTGATGTGGAACATTTTTTCAAATATTTTCTTGCTGCTTTTACTTCTTTGTCTGAGAAATGTCTGTTCATTTCGGATGCCCATTTTTGAGTTGGGTCTTTATATTTTGGGGGACTGATTGTTTTGAGTTCTTTATATACCCTTGATAATAGTCCTTTGTCTGAGGAACAGCAGGTAAAAATTTTTTCCCACATTGTAGATTGTCTCTTAGTTCTGCTGATGGTTTCTTTTGAAATACAGAAGATTTTTAGTAAGATGAGATCCCAGTTGTTGATTCTATTTGCTAGTTCCCGTGCTACTGAGGATTTATTCATGAAGTCTTTTCCTATACCAATGTCTTCCAGAGTTCTGCCTAACTTACCTTCCAGCAAGTTTAATGTATCAGTTTAATATAACTCTTTAAATACACTTTATGAATGAATACTATGAATACTTCTTGTCCCTCAATTGACACAGATGATCTCAGATTCAAACCAAAGAAGCCAAATATTTAACTTTTACATGCTTCGTATAATTGTAGAATATTTTTGGTAAAATGACTTCACGAAATGTATGTATCAGAGAAATTTCCCTTGCTTTTAGCCACAGAAAACGCCCTCAAATGTTGATAAGAACAACACACACTAACAAGTAAATGTCTTTCTTTTTGTTGTTGAGGTATATCTCACATTTATTTTACAAATATTCTGTATATTTCACACTGATGACTTCAGATGAAATTTTGCTTTTTGTTTAAGAAATGTGTTTTAATCTAAAAATTAGGTCATTTAAAAACAAACATAACTAAAATTTACACTTAAATTATTAAATGACAAAGTAAAAGTAAAATAAATATTTAAGCAAAACTTTTCCTCATTTGTGCTCATATTTAGCATATCTCTTGACTACATGAAGAGGACACACTGAGTGATCCACTGTACCATCCAGGCTTATCAAAGTATACTCTCTGATGTTCACACAATGATGAAATCTGCTAACAATACATTTGTCAAACATGTCCCCATCATTAAGAGATGTTTGTCCGTATGCCCAGAATTAGGATTTCTGTATCATAACTTAGCTCTATTTTTAAATTTTTGAGGAACTTCATACTATTTTTCATAATAGCACTACTTATTTACAGTCCCATCAACAGTGTACAGAGGTTCCCTTTTCTCCATATTACCAACACGTCTTATCATTCATCTCTTTGATATTACCATTCTAACTGGACAGTTCATATCTCATGTGTTTTTTATATTTCCCTGAAAGTTGGTGATGTTGAGCATTTTTATGTATCTTTTGCCCATTTGTGATCTTTTGAGAAATATTTATTCAGCTTCTTTGTTCATTTTTTAAGTCAAGTTATTTGTTTTCTTGCTATTGCATTAACTGAGTTCCTTATATATTTTCAACACTAACCTTTTATCCGATATTTGGTTTGCAAATAATTTCTCCCATTCTACAAGTTTTCTCTTAAACTCTGCTGACTGTTTTCAATCCTGTTCAGAAACATTTTAATTTGAATCAATAACACGTACCTATATTTGCTTTTGTTATGTATGCTATTGCTCTCGTATTCAAGAAATCATTGACCAAGGTAAAAAAGATTTTCCTCTATATTTTCTTCTAGGGTGTTTAAAACTTTAGGATGAGTTAAGTACTTAATCTATTCTAAGTTTATTTTTGTGTATGGTGTGTTATCTTCCATTCTTTTGCAGGTGGATACTTAGTTTTTCCAACATCATTTTGTGAAGTCTAATCTTTACCCTTTGTGAATTCTTTAAACCACTGTTGAAGATCAATATAGCATATATGCATGGATTTATTTCGGGGTTCTCTATTAAGTTGCACTGATCTGTATGTCTCCTTTTATGCAAGTGACGTACTCTTTTAATTACTTTAGCTATGTAATATATTTTTAAATCGTAATATTGCATTTATATACAGGAAAAATGGAATTATCTCAAAAGGAAATGAAGAAGTTATTCTCATTTATAATAGTATAAAAATAAAATTATTAGGTACAAACTTAATCAATGAAGTGAAAGTATTCTTAACTCTCAGTAATGACTGTCCTTGAGTAAATAACCTGAAAAAGCTTCACAGATTTCAGGATATGATTCATAAATGCTATATTGTTTAAGCCGAGTTCAGTTTAGCAATTTATAAAGAGATACAGTTAGATTACACCCTTAACGGTTACTGGAATTTGTTTCCCAGAAGCTTTGATTGCTTAGATTTGAATAAATTGGAAGTAAAATTGTCATTTGTAGACTTTGAAATTATGTGTCTATTTAAGTTATAAATTATTGTGTTTTAGACCCTTATTCAGCAATAAGGGGGAATATAGTTGGCAAATAATAACTGTCTCTGTTCTAGTATCATTACTTTAAATATTTTATGCTCTCAACTCTGTATGTCTGTTCCTGAATAATCCCATCAGCAAATTACTAAGGCTTCACTTTAAATAATTTTTCTTTTTTGTACAAGCAATTGAACTTAGGACCTTGTGCTTGCAAGGCAGGCACAGTGCCACTAAGCCCTGGCTCTGTAAGTCAGTTTTTAAAAGTAAAAATTTACTACAAAATGGAATAAATGATAGTTAATACAAATGCCATCTTTCTCTCATTTCTACTTCCAACTTTGGATAGCTACATTATTTTAGTTTCATAAACAATTGATTATTTTTGTTTTATTTCTTTTTCTTGAATACCCTTCCAGAGATTTTACATATATACATAAATATATTTATATTTTTATAAAAAATATAGTAAGAAATCACTGTTCTGAATCTTGTTTTTTAAATTTAACAATAAACTATGGGGATCATTCCATATACACAAGAGCACCATCGCTCCTTTCTGATATTCTACTGAAAATACAGGCATATAATGGTTTATTAGGTAAATCCTAACTGATGCAATTTAGTTTATTTGCAATGTTTTCCTAATGTAAAAATATACTAGAGATTAAATACACATTTAATTCGGATTTCTTAAGCACTTCTATCATAGCTTGCCTTCTAAAGTAGTTGCTGAAGTATATTTGTATTCCCCAGGATACCCAGAGTAGATTTCTCAGTCTTCTTGATTCTTTCTTGGATCTATAGCTAAAAAGCTTCTCACTTTCACCCATGCCTGATATTCACTACTTTCAAAATGACTTCCATTTACTTCATAGACTAGAGTTTAATTGTCCCATAGACATAATGAAAATTTTTAAAAATATGAAATTTGTGCTTTCATTTCTCATTTCTCTTGTTATTCTTGCATGATTGTGAAGGCTAGAAAGAAGGAATACTAATTTTACACTACTAACTTTAAACTAGATACTCAAATCACTAGAATTTTCAGTCATATAGAATAATAAAATCCCAAATACCTATTGCATGGATTTTAATAAATAACTGTTAATATTCTGTTACAAGAAGGGGTAATGACAGTCCCTAAAAACGTGTACCTCTTTCATCCCTTACTTTTCATTCAGCATACTTAGGTATAGAATAATGTAAATGTGGCAAATATATATATCCTAGTAATTGAAAATAATTGAACAACTGATAAAATATTGATAATGGAGGTTGAAAATGGGAGAAGTAGAGTTGTTTTGCTATCTGAGTATTGGGGTGAGTGGAAAAAAACGAAAAAAGAGAGAGGGTAGGAAAGAAGGAATTTTTAGATACCAAGGAAGGGGTAACCTGGGTTCTATGGCTCTTATTCCTGCCATGGACCATTAGGGATTCCAAAGGAACTTGTAGGAATTACATATGCCAAGGGCTACTAGTAGTCAGTTATCTGCACAGAGGCTGCAGTCCCATTCCATCACTGTCTTGGCTGGTGCCTTAGCCTCGGCCTCTCTGGCTACCAGCTGCTTGATATCCTATATTTCTGGGAAGCAGTGACAAATTATTATGGACTAGAGCAGCACCAAAATGATCTCTGACAGACTGATATAGCTAGCTAGTTTTAACTACCATATTTCTGATCTGTTATGCTATGGCTTTCCAACTTGAGGTCTTAAATAAAACAGTTTTGGTGACACCCAATTATTTAATAATTGATCATCTATCATGCACAAGGAACTGAATTACGATGGTAACAAGGATTAAAAAAAATAAGAGCAATCACATGTCCTGATTCAAAAAGGCAGTAATTTCATATTATTTAACAGGCCTACTTGGCATAATCAAAGGTTCAAAAGAAAGCTACCATTGAAATTGTACTGTATGCACATAATTATATAAATTGGTACATGCAGATATTTGCTACTTTGCTCCATACTAAAAGCTTTACATCCTGTTGCCCATTATTATTATTACAGTAAGAACATATAAAAAAGCAATACGTCATTTCTTTATGTCAATATTCTGGGATGCATTTCAGTAAAATATTCCTTATAACTTATGTCCTACAAATGTCAACTGTATCATTTAAACTTAGTAAATAGTACATATTTTTCAGTATGAAATTTGAAAATCCATGCAAACCTTTTATATTCATTCTATAGAACAAAGCACATATATAAAATATTAAATCTCCAAGTTTAAATTTCTGTACTTTTAGATGTAATATAATTACAATTTTAGTAATTGAACCACATTTTTTCATGAAAATGGAATTTTTCTCCATTGAAGTTTGCAAACAACACACCAACTCTTTCAGATTAGCAAAAGAATGTGGCATAGTGCACTTTTATCTGATACCTACATTACATTCATTCACTGATGTATACTTTCATAATTTTATTAACCCATGGTTGAAAAGTACAGAAGACTCAGAGAGATTAACCAAAATATTCTTAATCTCACAGCTATTGTGATTATATTCTAGATCTTTTGTTCTCCACATTATTATCCCTGTTATGTTGTGACACTGATAAGTAGTTGAAATGATCAGTAGCTTGTAAGAGTATTGAGGGGAATAACACAAGGCTGAAAGGAAAATGGATTCACACAATTTTTTAAGTAAAGCAGACTATGATAATTTATAACTATATGCACATTTACATAGTAATATTTAATGAACTGCAACCAGAAAACAATGTAATTTTAAGCATAGTCTTCATTGTTGATTAAATTTAAAAAAAAATGAAAAAGAGATGAAAGCTCAAGACAATAACAGGAAAACTTTCACTCATCATTGTTGATGCTAGTCATGCTTTCTGGAATCAATTACGAACAAATGAGGGCAGTGCCAAGGCCTTCAACAGAGCAGACCAGTGAGGACCGCCCAGCCTCATGGGCACCTCTGCAGCATTCCACCCCATGCCCCCCATGCTCTTGGGCCTCCTGGTTGTGCCAGTATCTGGATCCACACTTCAAAAGCACAGGTGGTCATAAAGGCCATTTTACTGAGCTCCAGAAAATAGAACAGAAGTGAAGAACTGCAACAAAGGCACATCAGACCTCTCTATTTGGCAAGATGGAAGGATCACCACCTTCATTCAGAACTTGGACTATATTCAGGGGAAGGGCAGGGGAACCGGTAATAGAACCTTGCAAAGTTCAACCCTGCAGTAGACGAGGGAGCTCAATTTGAGCCTTGAAGCCAGAATTCAGCCTGAATCTCAGGGGTCTGCCATCAGACTAAATTACTTAGTTCTGCACATTGCTGCCCATATTGTCTGTTGTGACAGCAGAGATATACCCTGAAAGGGGCTCTTCAAAACATTTTTTTTCTTTCCTTTCCTTGTGTTTTTAATTTTTACTTTTAAAATTTTATTTTTTCTCATTCTGCAAATTTTTCCTTTTTTCTGTCTTCTTTCTTCCACTCAGTCTCTTGTCCCCTCCCTGTTATTCTTCATTTCCCTTTTTGTTCTGGTTCTTGCCCTAATTTGGATTCCTTTTTTCTTTTTATGTTCTTCTTTTTCCTTCACTCAAGTGTCATTAGTTTCAAAGGAAAGTGAGTATAATTTACATTTTCCCTATTAATGTTAAGTTGTTCTATTTTTCTTTGTTCTTGCACTCTGTTTTTCCCTCATCTTCAACAGTTTCTTAGAGTTTGTGTGGTCATCTCGTGTCCTCTGATTCACCTGAAACCTTCTCCTGTTCTTCTATCTAACTATTCCTCTCCTGCTAACTACTTCTAAGTCCCCACCCTGAAGGGTAAAGTTGCTATATTGAAGAGTTTGTTCACCATAAACATATTTTGGGCTGCTCTTCGATTTTTATTTAATTCACATGGTTTAAAGATGACAGATTAATAACTACCACAAATGGTCAATTTCTAAGCTGTTCTTGATGCTATTGTGTTGCTGATTGTATCAACTGGGCTAAAGATTTGTGACTGAGTTAATGGGTTGTCCTTTCTAATATTATGAAAATAAGAGTGTCTGTCTATAAGTCATTAGAGACTCAAAATTTAAGGTGCAGCTATATCAGGAAGATCAAAGTACTAACCCAGGAATAAAATCAAGGACAGACAAAAAACAAAAATAAAAATGAGAAAAAAAATTAAGGAGCAAAGACAGACTTCCAGTTCACCAATGGCAAATTCTAGGGAAAACAAGGTGGAAAAGTCTGACAATCAACCAGCAGGACACTGAGCTCTCAGCACAGGAAGTAACAAAACAAATAACAAGGCTCTAGAAAAATTCAAAACAATTAATTTCCCAGATAACTACAGAGATGGTGAGCACAATGAAAGACATGATTACAGACTCAAGAACAGAAGTTGACAAAAAAATAGATGAGCTCAGGACTATGACAGAAGTCATGAATACCCAGCACAGAAAAGAAATGGAATTCATGAAACAGATTCAAATAGATATCCAGGAGATTAAAACTCTATTGAAAGCATTCACAGCAGGATGAACAAATGCGAAGATAGAATTTCAGATATAGAAGATAAGATTGCAGTCAGTGACCCTGAAAAGAGAGATCTCTTAAAAACAGTAAAGGATTATGTGAAATTGATCCAACAACTCCTAGATGATGCAAAGAAGAATAACATAAGACTGATAGGAATCCATGAAGTAGCAGGAGAAAATACAAAGGACTTAAAAGAGCTTTTCACAGAATACATGACAGCAAACTTTCCAAACATAGCAAAAGAATTTGTTATACAGATAAGTAAGGCATATAGAACTCCAACCAGCCATGAAAAAAAATAATCTAAACCTAGACATAGTCAAGATCCCAGAAACCCAACAGAAGAACAAAATACTACAAGCAGTAAGAGAAAAGAAACAAATCACATAGAAAGGAAAGCCCATCACAATAACAGCAGACTTTTCAACATGAACCCTCAGGTCAAGGACAGCCTGTAGTGAGGTATTTCAAGTCCTAAGAGAACACAACCTCCAACCTAGACTGAGGTATCCTGCAAATCTCTCTTTTAAAATGGATGGGGAAATAAGATACTTCCACAGCAAAGAACACCTGAGAAACTTCATAAATACCAAACCAGCACTACACATAATTAGAAAGAATATCCTAGAAAAAGAAAATGAAGGTCACAGCACATTGAGGCCCAACAGGGCAAATCAATTAGGCAAGGCAAGAAACTAAAGGGAGAGGGGGAAAACTTTAAAAGAGCCAACAACTGGACAATAACATGGCAATGATAAATCAGTACATTTCAGTGATAACCATCAATGTCAATGGCCTCGATTCTCCAATCAAGAGAAATAGACTGGCAGAATGGATTAAGAAGCAAAATCCAACACTATGCTGTAAACAAGAAACACACCTAGTTCAAAAAGAAACTCATAGACTGAAAGGGAAAGGATGGAAAACAGTTCTCTATGTGACAGGAGCCCAGAAACAAAAAGGGGTAGCTAACTTATTTCCAGACAAAGTAATTTTCAAACCAAAACCAATTAAAAAAGACAAAGAAGGCCACAATATCCTTTTAAAGGGAACAATCAAAGAGGAAGAGATGACAATCATTAATATATACATAACAAATATTAATGCCCCCAACTATGCAAAACAAATATTAAGGGACATGAAAAAATACATAAGCACTAATACAATTATACTGGGCAAACTCAATACCCCACTATTACAAACAGACAGATCATCTAGATAAAAAAATCAACAAGGACATATTACAAGTGAACCAAGCTTTTGAACAAATGGACTTAATAGACATCGCTAGAGTGTTTCTCCCCACAAAATCAGAATATACATTCTTTTCAGCTGAACATGTGTCATTCTCCAAAATAGACCACATCCTACCTCATAGAACAGGTTAAATAAATGAAGAGGAATAGAAGTTGTCCCATGTATATTATCATACCATATGGCAATTAAGCTGTAGATCAATAGCATAGGAAACCATAAGACCTTCACAAACACATGGAAATTGAACAACACTCTCTTGAACAATCAATGGGTCACAGAGGAAATTAAAGAAGAGATTAGTCAGTTTTTACAAATAAATAATAATGCCAATTCAACATACAGGAACTTATGGGACACAATGAAAGCAGTTCTACATGGGAAATTTTGTAGTAGTGAAGCCCACACTAGGAAAACAGAGCAAGCACAAAAAAACAACCAAATGATGAATCTTCAGCTCCTCAAAAAAGAAGAGCAAGAAAAACCCAAAGCTCGTACAAGGGACTGAATTATAAAAATCAGAGCAGAAAACAATTCAAAGTAAACTAAGAGAACAATACCAAAAAAATCAATGAATCAAAGAGTTGGTTTTTTCAAAGAATGCATAAAAGCTATAAATCCTTAGCCAGTATTATCAAAAAAAGAAAGGAAAGGCTCAGATTCATGCAACTAAGAAGGAAAAACATAAAGTCACAACAGATAAATCAAAAATCCAGAGGATCATCAATATGTACTTTGAGAACCAGTACTTTAATAAAATGAAAAACAGAAAAAATGGACAGATTTTTGATACTTATGAATTAATAAAGTTGATCGAAGAAGACAAAAAAATTCTAAACACCCCAGTTATAATCAGTAAAATTAAAAACATAATTAAGAGTTTACCAATGAAGAAAAGCCCAGGTGCTGATGGCTTCACTGCTGAATTTTATAAGACATTTAGAGAAGAACTACTGCCACTACTCTAAACTTTCAAAGAAATTAAAAGGGAAGCAATACTTCCAAATTCATTCCTAGAAGCAAGTATTACTTTGATTCCCAAATCAGGGAAAGACCCAACCAAAAAAGAGAACCACAGACCAATCTTCTTAATGAACATAGATGCAAAAATCCTCAATAAGATACTGGCAAATAGAATATAGGGGGTCATGAACAAGATCATACACCGTGACTAAGTCGCATTTATTCCAGGGATGCAAACATATGTACATGAATAAATGTAATGTTCTATATTAACAGAGTCAAGGACAAAAATCATGATCATCTCAATAGATGCAGAAAAAGCATTTGACAAAATTTAACACCCATTCATAATTAAAAACCCTGCACAAAATTGGAATAGATGGTCTTTATCTAAAATTGACAAAGGCTGTCTATGAAAAACCAACAGCCAACATCATACTAAATGGCCAAAAACTGAAAAATATATATGTTAAAATCAAGAATAAGGCAAGGATGCCAACTATCACCACTCCTGTTCATTATAGTTCTGGAAATATTAGCTACAGCAATTAGACAAGAGAAAGAAATTAAAACAAATACAGGAAATGAAGAAGTTAAACTGTCATTATTTGCTTGTGATATGAAACTCTACATAGAAGACCCAAAAAAACTCTGCCAAAAAGCTTCTACACTTAACAGACACTTTCAGTAGAGTAGCAGGATACAAGTCAGCCCTCAAAAATCAATAGCCTTCTTCTACAAAAATATTAGACTCACTAAAAGAGAAATTAGTGAAATAATTCCTTTCACAACAGCCTAGAAAAAATGAATTATATAGGAATCAATCTAATGAAAGAAGCAAAAGACCCCTACACTGAAAACTACAGCACTCTGAAAAAAGAGACTGAAGAGGATATAAGAAAATGGAAAGATATACCTTGCTCCTGGGTAGGAAGAATCAACATAGTGAAAATGGGCATACTACCAAAACTGCTATACAGATTCAACGCAATCCTGATTGAAATTCCAAGGGTAGATGAGGAATAATATGGTGGAGCAAGAGACTGAGTTGAAAAAAGAGGTCAGAAAAACGAAAGAATTTGCAGAGTGGAATGAAGAAAAGAAAGAAAAAAGTGAATTTGAATTCCACCTCACCCCACAAAGAAAGGCTGCTATCAAGAAATCAACCAATAACAAATGTTGCTGGGGTTGTTGAGAAAAAGGCACCCTTCTCCATTGTTGGTGGGAGTGCAGACTGGTGCAACCACTGTGGAAATCAATATGTAGATACCTCAAAGAACTAGGATTAGAAGTTTCATTTAACCCAGCTATCCCTCTGCTGGATATCTTTCCAAAAGAATTAAAAGGATCATAGCACGGTGGATATATGTGCACCCATGTTTATAGCGGTACCGTTTGTAATAGCTAAAACTTGGAAACAGCCCAATTGCCCATCAGTTGGAGACTGGATAAAGAAGATGTGGTTTTCCCTAAAATGGAGTACTGCTCAGCCATAAAGAATGAGAAACTAGAGTTATTCATAGGAAAATGGATGCATATTGAGGCAATACTCTTAAGTGAAATAAATAAGATACATGTATAAATATGAAATAGTTTCTCTGCTGTAAAAATCTACAAGTTTGTATAAGATTCAAATTGTACAAAAGAAAAGGTGAAATAAGAATAAAAGTGCTAAAGGTGTAGGGGAAGTGGGAAGGGTAGAGGAAAGGAAAAAGGGAAAAGAACACATATGAGAAAAGGAAAAAATGGAAACAAAACTTTGTAAGTAGGGGAGGGGGGATGGGATGAATGGGGGGCAGGGTTATGGGGGAAAAATGAGAACCAAGATCTGTCACATTGTGGTACAAGATCCCAATGAAAAATTTAACTATACTTTATACCTAACATGTAACAAAAAATGCAATGTGAAAAAAAAGAGCAAATGATAAAGTACCACTGTATTGTCTATAATAATCTTAATGATAAGGTAATACACTTAGTATTGAAAAGTATTTTATAAGGTTAATACTTATTTTATAGACCTACAAGACAATATATGAGAGAAAATTGTAATGAAGTTTAATAAAATGTATATTTCTAAATTCAATCACATTTTTGTGTGTAAAATAAGAACTTTTTGAAGGGGAAGATTTTAAAAAATAGTAATATTGGCAATTATCGACTTCAAAAAGCTATATTAAAACATTCTGAAATAATATATAACTGGTAAAGCATTTGAGAATTATGTTCTACTTTTACATTATTAATACCATCTATTATATGTGTCATGAAATATATTTTCTTTTAAAGCACTTGATGAGAAAACATTTATTAAAAGTATGCATTGATTATGTAATATGGTAATATTGTACTGGAAAGAAAACATTTCTAGGAATTATACTGACTTTTTTTTATATCAATGTAATAGTAAGCTACAATACACAATACATATTTAAGAAAATAAAATGAAATCACATTAAAATATTGTAAACTAGTATCAAATATGAATTCAAAATTTTCTTTGCAATATATGTCTAATAATTTAGAAAATAAAATCTTCAATATATATTAAAATTGCTAAAAAGAGAATGTAATGAGCAAGTACAATAAATAGGTCAACTTCTAACAAATCAAGAAGGAAATCAAGGAAAGCAATGATAAACATATATAGTATTTAAATAAAAGGCACATGGAATTTTAGAGCAGTGTGACCGATAGTTTAAGTGGGCTCACAAAAAACTCCTTCTCCTTTATATAAAATAATTGGATAAAGAAAAGCAAAGAAAGGTCACCTGTGACAGACAGAAACTAATGAAGTCACAAACTTCAAAGTAATATGAATTGAATAAAGAAAGCAAATTTTGTTACTGAACATCTAAGAATGGCTTAGCCACTCAGCTACATTCACAGCTTTCAGAAGCAATGCCAGTGCGTCAGGAGTTTTTCAAATTTTTATTAATACTAATTAATACCAATTTATCCTTTTAATTTTTTGTCCTTTTCTTGTATGAGAAAAGAAAAGAATCCCCAAAATTTTACCCTGAAATGCCTTACAATGCCTGGAAAAATATTGCGAATATACAGAAGAATAATTTACCATCAAATGAACAAGAGCATACAGATACGCATATACTTACTCATATTTAAAAGTTGATGTTTGGCCAATAATAGATGAAGCAGAGTTTAATAATGAAAAAAAAACAACTAAACATTTTGGAACAAATTTAGACATGGAGCAAATGTACAGTCTAGTAGGTACAGCTACAGAGCCATAATATAGTATCTAAAAGAATGACAGGGTAAAATAACTGCATAATTTATAAAATGAGGCTGATATAGCCATCTATGTTAGCCATGCTTTTTTTCCCAGATGTAGTGTATAAGTTTTATCTTTGCTTTTACCATTTTTTTGTATTTACTTGACCAAAACTCACTCTGCAGAGCCAGTTTCTCTCCCACTCTTCACTCTTACTTTCTTGAATAAACTTTGCCACTGCTTAAATAAATTAATTAATAAAAATAAACAAGTGGAGGAAGAAGTCAGAGAGTATCTTCACTTTCTGCAGAGATTTAATTTATATGTCAGGAATAAGAATACACACACAAAAAAGATAGAATTTGCTTGTTTTCATAAGTTTTGACTTTTATTCTACAAATAAGAAAACAGAACCTTCATAACAAATTCTGTAATAGACGATTCAGCATATGAAACTGGAACCAGCAGCAATAGAAATATTAATGTGCAAACACTCAAAGTACCAGTACATGATTATAGTAGTATATTTTTGCTTTGTTTTGTTTTTGTGGTACTGGGGATGAACTCAGTACCTTGCGCTTGACAGGCAGGCACGGTGCCACTAAGCTATTTCCCCGGTCCTATAGTACTATATTTTCAAAGTCAAGATCATAAATTATGGATCATTATATAAATTATAATAATTTTCAGATATTTTTGAATCATATTTCTATTCTAACACCATGTTAAAATACTTTACAGTTGTGCTGTTTAATGTTTTAACTAATATTATTTAATTATACAATTTATATAATCTATTTTATTAAATAAATATGAAATTCAGTATATTGGAAATTAAAATATACTTTTTTCAAAAGATACAGAGAAAGTGTTAAATTCCAACAAACAAATGTATCTAGAACTTACTTTTTCTTTATTATGCTAAAAATTAAAATCAGCATGTTATAGAGAAACCTGCATACCCATGTTTACAGCATGGCGATTTAAATTGGCTAAAGTATGGAAATAGCTTAGGTACCTATAAATAGATGAATGGATCAAGAAAATGTGGTATATGTATACAATAGAATAGTGTTCAGGCATAATGAACACTTAAATTATGTCACTGCAGGGAAAAGAATAGAACTGGTGATTATTATGTTAAGGGAAATAAACCAGACTCAGACAAATATCACATTTTCTCACATAAAATCATAAAATGAAAAGAAAAACACATGAAATCAGAAGGGAGACTATCGGAAAAGAGGAAGAGTAGCAGGGGAGGGAGAAGTGAAAATGATCAAAGTACATTACATGCATGTATAAATATGACAAAAGGGACCCACTATTCTTTATACCTAATATGCACCAAAGCAACAACAAACAAACAAACAAAAACTGGGTGGAAATAATACAATCAAAATTAACCATTGCAAATCTATTACTCAAATTCTAATTAGTATGCACATGTTTCAGCATGTTTATTATATAGAAAGGAAAAAGTGATTCTAGCTCTTAATATTAATAATTACCACCTCAGAAGTTTAGTCTAATTAGATTTTATACATTTTTGCTCAATGGAAATGTAGGGATAATGTTACTGTTTGTTTAGATAAATTACACGTATTATTATATGAATGCAATGTTGCAGTAGAATCAGTTCGTCCTTCCCCAAAGTCTTTATTCAAACAATTCTTACATCTCTCTCATGTTATTAATTTCTCATTATTACCATTCTAGCTCGCTTCCAATGTCCTGTTTTAACTATCATCTTAAATAAAACCCCTCTTTTACAGTTATCCTTGTAATTATCCCTCCTATATTCTTTTCATTCACATTGAAAACACAACTTATCAAAAGAGTTGTTATAAATTTCCCTCTTCATGTGTTCTCTGAAGTTCATTCTAGTTAGTCTTTTGTATCTACCACCACTCAAGAACACTGATGAGGTCCGTATTTATTAATGTATTTTTTTTCCATTCATTCTTTCCTTGTTTATCCATTCAGCATTATGTAACACAATTGTTCTCTGATGCTTTCTTTGCATGAATTTAGCATTCTACTGATTTATGTGATGCTTTATCAGTTGTCTTAGGGTACCATAATGAAATATAGACTGGGTCATTTAAACAACAGAAATGTATTTTTCATAGTTTTGGAGACTAAAATTCCAAAATAAAGATGCCACTAGGGTTGTTTTCTGGTGAGATCTCCTTCCCAGGTTGGTAAAGATGCTTTGTCCTGACATGTCTTCCTTTGGTGCATCATCGTAGGTGTGATGGGGGACAAGATCTGGTGTCTCTTCCTCTTATAAAGATACCAGTATTGTACATTTTGGACATATTTTATGACATTATTTAAACTTAATGACTTTCTTAAAGGCAATAGATCCAAATATGGTTATATTGTGTGTTAGGTCTTCAAACATATGTATTTGGGAACAACTAATAGGACTAGTGTCCTTCTAAGAAGGAAAAAAATACCAGATCTCCTTCCTTAACCTGAATTTTCTCTTGGATCAATCTTTATATAATGCTCTTATAGTTGGTATCTGTCCTTTTTCCATTGGGAATCTCAGTCATTCAGTTTTAAAAACTAATTGTTTGATGGCAATTGCAAATGTTGAGAAGAGATGCTAAACATGCACTGACTTTATGACCAAAGAGAGATACCAGTCCAAACCCTCTAAAATGGCAGTAATAAAACATATCAAAAATCGTAAGAGTCAGTAAGGATTTGGAGAGAGTAAAGCATTTGTATTGTCTTGGTTGGATAGAGAGGATGTAAATGGCACAACTGCTATGGAAAATAGTTTGGCGATTCCTCCAAATGCTAAATATATAATTATATGACAAAGACATTTAACCTCTGTGCATGTCTGTACTCAAAATAATTAGAAAAGTGTTCATATAAAACCTTGTATCTGAATGTTTATGTCACTACTATACATAATAGACAAAATTTGGAATAACTCAATATTTGTCAAAAGATCAGTGAATAAATATAATCAGGTACAGCCAGTCAATGAAACAGCATTTAGCCATAAAAAGAGTGAAATAAATTAAACATGCTACAAATGGATGAACCCTAAAAGCATTACAGTAAGTTAAATTAACCAGTCATAAAAGACTACATGTTTACACATCTATCTTTCCATTTCCCCAGAGGATTGGTTCCAAGACCCTTAGTGAATACCAAAGTTTGTAGAAGCTCAAGACACTTATTTGAAACAGAACAGTATTTGTGTATAACATATGCCATCTTACTGTACACTTTCAATGACCTTTATATTCTTTATAATTTGTGACCCAACATAAAAGCTGTGTAAAATAGTTGATACACTATATTATTTTGGGAATAATGACATGCAAAATGTCTCTGTTGACATAATTTTATTTTTATGTTTTTGATCTGTGATTGATTGAATCCAGGGAAGCAGAAGCCATGAATATGGAGGGTCAAATATAAATTTTATGAAATATCTGAAATAGGAAAAATCTGTAGTGTTATGTTAACTTGCGTGATAGTGGGGTAATCGAGAAAATACAAGAAAAATTGACTTATGCAATTTAAGTAAGTGAATTATGTGGTATGTAGATTATTTCTAAACGAAGCTGATATCAAAAAATAGGGGAATTGAAATTATGGTGATAAAAGTCAGATTTATCTCTGGGAGTGAGGTGAAGTATCTTTCTATTGTGGATACACAGGTATATACATTTGGTAAATCTCATCTACAGAAAATACAAGAAAAATTGACTTATGCAATTTAAGTAAGTGAATTATGTGGTATGTAGATTATTTCTAAACGAAGCTGATATCAAAAAATAGGGGAATTGAAATTATGGTGATAAAAGTCAGATTTATCTCTGGGAGTGAGGTGAAGTATCTTTCTATTGTGGATACACAGGTATATACATTTGGTAAATCTCATCTACAAAAAGCCCATTTTAATAGAAAATGATATAGATTATCAGCATAAGGAAATGTCATATATGTATCTCAGTAGTTTTAAAAGATAAACCAATTTACATGTCATGCTCTTTAGCAAATTGAATATAATAATTATCAAATTTAATATTTAATATTTATCACAGCAGTGGCTTATAGGATCTAACATGTCTGTAAATTGGGATGATTAATAGGATCTATTATTTCTGAAGATTGTTTTTAATAGGTAACAAAACCTTAAAACAATGTATGTCTACATTTAACCCAGATATTTAAAATTCAGTTTGTTATCCTAAAGGGTTAATAAATAAAATGTTGAATGATCAAGGGTTTAAAGATCCAAAATATTAAAAGATAAAAGTTGAATATTCTGTTACATTATTTGTAAAAGTAATAAAATTGGATATAGTCCATCATCAAATAATTGATTCATAAATTAAGAAAGATTTGACATATGTTCAGAATATATGCTGGATATTAAGTTTTTAAAAATTAGTACAGTTTTTAAAAAATTAACATTCACCATACATTTGAACACATATTGATTTTTTAATTTATAAATAAAAACTGTTTACTGAAATAATAGAAGAAAAGTCTCCTAATTTGGGAAAATTTTAACATATGTATAAGAAAGGCATATGAACATAACATAGGATCAGAAAAGAACCTCCCTATGACACATCAAACTTAATATCCCAGTGCCCATCAACTGGAGACTGGATGAAGAAAAAATGTGTGTGTATTTTTAATAAAATGGAGTGCCATTCAGCCATAAAAAATGAGAAATTAGGAACATTTATAGCTAAATGGATGTACACTGAGGCGACACTCTTAAGTGCAATATATAGGACACATGTTAATACTGAATAGTTTCTCTGGCGTGAGAAAATGAAAGTGTATATAAGGATCAAAATTTATAATGTATAATGTGAAATAGGAAGAAAAGATGCAAAGGGGAAGGAGAAGCAAGCGGGAGGGGTTGGGGAAAGGAAAGAAGGGAATGGAATTAACATGAGAAAATGAAAAAATGGAAACAAAGTCTTTGTAAGTAGAGAGGGGTCGAGGAGTTGAAGGAAAGGCAGGAGAATGGGGAAAAATAAGAACCAAGACATATTATGGAAAGGTACAAATCTGCAATAATGAATGTCATTATATTGTATAACTAAAATGTACCAATAAAATTAATTTTTAAAAATCCCAAAGGTCCAACACGAGAATCTAAATAGCTGCTAGAAAGTAAAAATCAAGAAATCACTTAAAAAGGTAAACTCATTAGACTTACAGTGGGCTTCTAAATGCAAACTCTAAAATCCAAGAGAGCTTGGAGTGAAGTGTTTCAAATGCTAAAAGGAAAAAAAAAGTTTCCAAGACTGATATATCCTGCGAAATTATCTTTCAAAATTGATGGAGAAATAAGGTATTTCTATGATAAAGACCATCTAAAGAAGTTAATGACCAAAGCAGCATTTCAAAAAATTCTGAAGGATGTCCTAGAGAGAGATGGAGAAAAAGGAGCCCTTTTACACTGCTGGTGGGAATGGAGACTAGTACAACTATGGAAATCAGTATGGAGATTCCTGAAAGATCTACAACTAGAAAATCCCATTTGACTTAGCTATCCCGCTTTTATGTGTGTTCCAGAAAGAGGTAACGACAAGTATACCCGTGTATATAGCAACACAATTCATAATATCTAAATCTCGAAAGCATCCTGTATGTCCACCAACTGCTAAATGGATAAAGAAATATCGTATTTATACACAATGAAGCACTACTTTGGCATAAAGAAAGATGATTTTGAATCATTTGTAGGAAAATAGATAAACCTGGAGACCATAATTTTAAGTGAAATAAATCAGACACACAAGCTTAACTATAGAATATTTTCTCTTATATGATACATAGAAATTATTCATAAATGAATTCTAAATATTATGAAGAAATTATAAATAAAGAATAAAATAAAATGGATAATAGAAAGTAGGGAAATAGATCTTTTTAAAATGGGAATGGGACCGAGAGATGGAGCAATAGGGAAGGGAGGGAAGGTAAACAGACGACGAAAACAGAATTAAGATGTTATACATACATGTATGTATGTATGTATGTATATACACACATACATACATGTATGTATATACACACACAATACACGTACAAACCTCACACAGAAATGTAAACATTATGTACTGCAAACATGGGCTAATAAAAAAGAAATTAGTTAAATTTATAAAGAAAGCTAATAATGCCAAAACTTGAATGAAAAGTAGAATGAATACACCAGTTTAAGTAAGCAGCGAAAAAGAAGGAAATCAACATAAAAATAATGCAATGGCAGGAATAAGTCTAGACCTCTCAGTAATAACTCTCCACATGAATGGGCTCAGTTCCCCAAACATAAGACAGCGATTAGCAGAATGTATTAAGAAACAATATCCAATGGTTTGCTGTATACAAGAAGCACATTAAACCAAAAAAACTTCACAGATGCCTAATTTAGCAAAAATTAAAAAAATAGAAAACAATATTCTATGCAATGGAAATGCAAACAAAATCAGGAGCAGCAGCTATTTTATTTTCAAAGTGGATTTCAAGCCAAAACTGATCAGAAAAGGCAAAGAAGATCACTAAATATTGGCTTAGGTAACAATACAATGGAGGAGAAAGCTATCATTAACAGAGATGCACTGCACAACAGTGCACCAAACTTCATAAAACAAATACCACTGACATTAAAAAATTAAAAAATAAAGATAATTATATTAAGGGACCTCTGTATCCCACTCTCACAAAATGACAGATCAACTAAATTAAAAAAATCAATGAAGAAAAATCGGAGCTGAACATAACCTTCAAACAAATGGACTTAATAGAGTCCTACAGAGTGTTCCACCCAACAACAGTACAAATTCTTCTCAGTAGTACATGGAACTTTCTCCAAAATAAACTACACACTAGCCAATGAAGAATGGTAAAGTAAATGCAAAAGAATCAAAATTATACCATGTGAATTATTACATCATAGAGGAGTGAAGCTTGAAGTCAACGGCAAAAGAAACCACAAAATTATGCAAATTCATTGAAATTAAACAAAATGCTCTTAGTTAATTAACAAGTCACAAATTGATCCAGTAAGATTTAAACAGTTCCTGGAATTAAATGATAGTGCCAGCACAACACACCAGAACTACAGGCCACAAAGAAAGTGGGCCTAAGAGTGTTTTTATCTTCAGGGAATATCAACGCCAATACTCCTCAAACTCTTTAATGAAATCAAAAGGGAATGAGAACTCCCCGAGTCATTCTTGCAAACTGACATTATTATTGTATCATATTTTCCAATTCCCAAACCAGAAAAGAATCCAAACAAAAAAGAGAACTACAGGCTAATATCTTTAATGAATACAGAAGCAAAAATCTTCCATGCAATATTGGCCAATAGAATGCAAATCATAAAAAAAAGATAATACACTGTGACCAAGTAGGCTTCTTCCCCAGAATGCGGGGATGGCTCAGCACATGCAAATCAATAAGTGTAATACATCACATAAATGTATGCAAGGATAAAATCACATGAGCATCTCAATAGAGCAGAAAATGTCTGACACATTTTATACTTACTGATGCTAAAAACCCTGAAGAAAATAGGTATAGAAGTACCTCATCTCAATCTTATAAAAGCCACTTATGACAAATCTTTTGCCAATATCATATTCAATAAATGGTAGATAATAGGAAGTGCAGAGACAGATTTTGTTTAAATAGGAAGGAGGTCAAAAGAAGGAAGTAGGAATGGAGAGGAAGATAAGGGGAAGAAAAGAAAAAAAAAATAAAATGTTTTAAGTGCATGTACCAACTCTCCACAAGGAATGAAATCATTATGTGTAGGAATGAGTGTAGTCTAAACTTGTCCTAACATAAAATAAAAACTGAAAAATTTATTATAGTAAAAACATACTGCCATTAATTCCCTCATAATACTATCCCTTGATTCAAACATATTTCTCCCACCATTCTTGCCACTTCCCGAAGCAGTGCTGGTAGGTCTTTTTTAAGTGTTAGCAGGTGTGATGAAAGTGGCTATGCGTTCTGGTACACATCTGTGATCCCAGCACACCGTAGGCCAGATGAGCAGGAGGACTGTCAAGAGTCCAAGGCTAGTCCTGACTATGTAGGGAGTTTAAGGCCAGCCTGAATTACATAGTGACACCTGTCTCAACAAAACTAACTAAATAGGTAACTAACTAACTGAATAAATAAATGGTGAATATTGCTACTGAGTGCCATCTGAAGGAAAAGCACGCTCATAAAATATTACAGGGTGTCTCCATGCACCTTGTTCACCAAATCTGTCACTGCCCCACATATGACTCTTCCCCAAAGGCAAAGTGACCATCAAAGGTAAACTTTATGAATTTACTCAGGACACTGAGGCAGTTATGACAGTGCAACCAAAGATGTCAGGTAAGAGGAGTCTCTTACTTTCTTACCAGAACTGCTTTAGAAAACTGCAAGAACAATGGGCCAAGTGTATGCAAACCAAGTTATTTACTGAGAAGCAAATGCTTAGGATGGGTCTATGAGATAGGTGGTTAGGAGTAGACACTGAGGGACCTAGAGATCAGATTAGAAACTAAATGCAGACACAGACTCCTGAGGAAGTTGTGAGGGCTGAGATTAAGTGGGCAACTCTGAATTTGTCATACATATTTTTATTAAAGCCCCTTAGCCTTAAGAAAGTGGCAAAATGTGTATGGTCCATAGCATGAGAAGACACAGAAAAAATAACTTGAGGCCTTGTATTTGGTTTTAAGTAGGAAGGCTCTGGGTGTGACATGACCTGAAATAAAATTATGATAACAATGGCAGGCTTTCAGCCCTGGAACTAAGCTGTTGTATGCACTGTGGCCATTGGCATTTAACTTCGCTTAAATTTGGCTAGAAATTTATTTGGAATAAGAAATATATCAGTCAGATCTCAGGTCACTTGGGAAAGAATGATGAACCAATGATGTTAAGAGCTTAAAAGAAATATGAACTTTTATATGGGGTACATAAAATATTCCAGGAACAGCTGTGTTCCCAGAAGTTTGGATAAATGAACAAAGAAATAGAACAATATGATAAGAGATAAAATTATTTTATCTTGTTAGCACATTTAAATAATAATTCCACTTGCAGACACATATACACCTTTACAAAAATATAAAAGCATATCACGTTAGGAAACTATTTCATAAATTTAATAAATGTTCTTTATTATATAACTGTTTAGTTACATGTATTTATTTTAAGATAATTTCTAAACAGGAGTTACTCAGGCAATTTCTATTAAGATTTTTTAAAATTCATGTAATTTGGATTTTGAATCATCCTATGTACTTCATTTATGTATGATGAAAAAGATTTTGTCACTATATTGCTCAAATATATCTAAACATCTGAATTACTCATTTTTAATTTTTCTTAAAATAGATTCTACTCTGATTATTTGGGATAATGCTTTTAAACTTCATATTTTAGAGTCACCACCACAATGTTTTGGTAAGTAATTCCTTCATTCCTTGTTTAATTAAACCAATATTCTGGTGTACCTTGGTCATCTGGAATAGTTAAACTGAAACTAATACCAATTTTCCAGTTCCCCAAGAGAAGAAAAATTTTTATTTCTCCATAAAGAAGTTAGAAAGCTTAGTCCAAAATTTGTGTTTCTCTAAAATTAAAAAAAAATACAAAACAATACAAAATATGCGTTTTGGTGAATCACACCACTAGGTATTTATGTATTACATTGCTGTAGTAAATTTTCTTTGGCTATTCAATGATGCACAGAAATGAGCCTCGATGTTTAAGGATGCATCACACTGGAAATAGTTTTAGGGAACAAATAATTAGCCTTTTGGATGTGTGTATTCATTTCACACAGCAATCTGTTCCTTCATCTCCTCCTCCTTCCTGTTTTGAAGGCAATCATGTGTGTTACATGCACCATCTGCAGTCTCACTGACAGGTGCAGGTTCAGTATTATCTTTCCAAGCATGGAGTTCAGCACAAACTGGAAATTTCATCAGGCAATTTAGGAGATTTTCAAACAACCCAAAAGTCGATAGTCCATTTTACCAGTAGATATGAACTTTTGTTGGAAATGCTTGCTATGCTTGTTATATTTTTAAGACCATATGCATATAGATTTACCTGGTTTGAGATTTTATCCAAAAATGTGCCTGTATCAATTCATTTTTAAATTAAATGTGGGTTTGAAATAATATGAAAGGAAAATTTAGCAACATTTTGTAAAAAGTATTTGTTCTTGTTTAGTGTTTGTTTGTTTGTTTGTTGAGACAAGGTCATGCTATCTAGTACAGGCGGGGCTTGAATGTACTACAGAGCCCACACTGGCCTTAACCCTGTGATAATCCTCCTGTCTCAGCCTCCTGAGTTCTGGAATTACAGACTTGTATCAAAACACTCCTCTTTGATTTTATTTATATAAATATTTAGGCATCTGTTAAGGTTCATTTTTTGTGTCTTCATCCTTTACGATGGGAACAGGCCCTATGAGCCTGTTTTCATGTATCATCATGTAAGGAGACAGACTCAGAAATCCCAAGAGGGAAACTTGCCCTTTCCTTTTGATGTACTGTGATATATAGATATTAGCCTCTATACCTCAGCTGTATTTGTGAGTTGTTCTAGGATAGTGATAGCAACCTTTTAGAACTTTCAATGATAGCAAACAGCTTGCTGCAGCATGAGTGCATAGGTTTGCCACCACTGATATAGGTCATTAAATATCATTTAAATTCAATTCTGTTAATACAAGCAAATTATAGAAATTTCATGTGTTTTCCTAACCTGCAAGCTCATTCCTTCTCTAAAGGCTAACAGTCAACCTGAGCTTCCAGAGTTCCATTGAGTTGATAAATTCATCCTGATTAAGGATTTTTCTTGAACTTTTTAAACGCTTAAGTACTTGGTAATCACACTAAAAGTAGAGCTATATGATAAATGTAGTCTTATATTAACTTTTTTGAAATGGGATATTGAACATGAGATTGTTAATTATTTGAAAATTAGAAACACCATCCATAATAAAACCAAACATAAGCCACTTGATAGGGAGCATATCTGTTAAATGATGCTAGAGCTATGAGTTAGAATACTAAACTTTTATTATTAAATAATCTCTGATACACGAGATAATAGAGTATGTCTGGAAGTATACAAAAGAAATAATTGGAATGACTGATGTTCCCAAGGATATCTGGGAAAAAGCAAACTGCCAGGGCATAATTGTATTCCCATGACCAGCAATGAGTGTCCATGTAGAAGTACTTGTATTTGATATCATTTATTCTCAAAAGGCCAATTAGTCTGCCTAGGATTAAAGGGAAAATTAATTTTAAATTATTTTGCAATGCTTAATTTCACTAAACTGAGAGAATAATACAATAAAATTAGGAGACAATGCTTTGCCTTAGTATTTTATCACTCAAACAATGCTGGAAAAGATATGTTTCTTACATGGTGATTTGATGAGTTCCCCTGATTTCTTGTTTTACTAGAGCTTTTTAAGTCTATCTCTTGCAAATCAACTGCCTTTTATCAATGTCTCTTCTTTAGATGTACAATGAATTTTTTAATATAATCAAAGGCTATCTTATCTGGCATGTGACTACAATAAAATTTTTTTTTGAGACAGGGTCTCACTATGTAGTTGAAACCGACCTGGAACTCACTATGTAGCCCAGGCCAGTCTTGAACTCACAGCCATCCTCCTGTCTCAGCCTCCCGAGTGCTGGGATTACAGGCATGCACCACCATGCCCAGCTTCAATTCATTTTTGAATACACATTCTTTTAATTAATACATATTTTCTGACCCTACTACAATGGTATTCTACTATTGTATGGTATTATTGTACATTAATATATTTTTCTTCAATTTCCAATCAAGTGAATTTTATACTTATCTAAAATACTAGTCCCCTTTTAGATGATGTTAAAACCACACTATTCTCACATACTTTTATGTGAATTAGTATCTGCTTTATACTCCTTCTGTCAACTTATTTTACTTTTACATATATCATAGAGTGATTTTATTGTCTTTATAACTTCATATGAATCTAGAGTTTGTCACAGAATTGTTGAGTACACATGGCCTCAGTATGTTTGTTACCAGGTTTCCGTTACTTCTGTATCACTAATAAATTACATATATAATGATACACACATGATACAAGCAATTTTAAGGTTCTCTATTATTTCCAAAAGTATAGACCTAGTTCTGGGCTAAATGGACATGGGCTGTAAGGCCTAGAAAAGAAAGCAATACTGATTTCTTTACCTTCTGTCCCACTTCCCATGGTGTAATAGTGCGTTAGCTTCCTGTGGCGTGGACAATAAATCTGATGAGAACAATTTAAATGAGGAAAGGTTTGGTTTTGCCTGTGGATTCACAGATTTCCACCCATAGTCATTTGGCTCAGAGAAATTCTGAAAGAAGGGGAAAGTGGAGGAAGGAAGAAAGTGGCTCAGGTCATGGCAGCCTGAAAGGAATAAAACAGGGAGAGCGGAGATGAAGAGAGAGGGGGAGCGTAAGAGGATACTAGAGAGGAAATGGCGGAAGAAGATATAATCCCCAACCTCAAGTCCTTACGACCCACTCTATTCAAGGAGGACCACCTCCGAAGTTTCCAAAATCTCCCAATAATGTCAGCGAATTAAGAATCAACGCATGAATCCTCTGATGAAGTTAGAGACCCCATGCTTCAATTACCTTCTGATGTAGGAGAAATGCAACTCCCAACCTATTAGATGTGAGATTTGCTGAGTTTAGTCCACTGAAATCAAAGAATGAATTCCAAAGAATAAAGGATCATAAAAGTAGGGAACATTTATTAGGGAATAGGAATGATTCCTGAGAGATAGGAGGGATCCACTGTGTGTTGCCACTGAGGTCATTTCTCCAAGAATGTTTTATAGGGCAAAATCATGAGGTGAGTACACAATCACGAGGTGGGTACAACATGGGTCAAACTATCGTCAAACAATAAGGATACAAGTAAAACTGATTAGCTAATATTGATTAAATAGGGAAGCAGGGCACATAGTAAGTGTATATAGATGATATCATTAACCTTGACTTATCTATGACTTCTAAATCAGGAAACATTTCGGTGTAGGAATCGGCCCAGATGTTCTGGTCACCCACACTGGTACTGATGCATATTAGAACTTAATGGACTGGCTGGTACTAATTACAGTACAATCTCAAATTTCCACTCAACACTTAGGGAAATATGTAAATCTAGCCATTGTGACTCTATCTGAAGACCTTGCCTTCTTCAGTGTGTCTCCAGTCACAATTCTGATGTCTCCAGCTTTCACTGACTTCAGAGCACAGTCCCTTTCTGACTGTATATTAATTTTTATCTAATTTAACTGCTTATAACACTTCCAATATCCCCCCAACACATTAACTTTTTGTGAGATTTTTTTTTTCCTGTACCTGAGATCAAACTCAGGACCTTGCACTTGCAAGGCAGGTATGGCACCACTGAGCTAAATCTCTGGCCTTTTATAGGAATTTTAGTTTCAAACCATAATAAGCAGGGAAGCGTAGGCTACTTTTGATTAGCTTTCCACACAGTCATGCAGATGTCTCATGGGTTGCAAAGCAGAATAAATGCTTGGCATCTCTGCCTTCACTTAGTATCTGATTCTTTTGTACTTTAAACTTTGGGTGAGATTCCTGCTTAACTCTCTATGTAAACATGTCAATCATTTAAGAAATATTTGTCTAAAGCAGATAGTCCTTCCCCTTTCAGGCTGAAAGCAGAGAAGAGTAACTGACATAATTTTTAAGATTTGTGGGGACACCATAATCAAATCTCTCCTGCCAGCTCTTACAAGGTCCTATTCCAGACCCCAGGTTTAGCACCTAGCAGTTGTTAGTCATTGCCCTAAACATAAGGGTTTAAGTAACTCCATCTTGCCTTTTTGGCTAGTAATTTATCTGAAACTTTCTCTCAGTCACCTTGAATTCCAAGCACAGCATATCTACTTGGTAAACACCCTGTGACAAGAGCTAAAATTATCCCAAGGCAACAGCATCTTTATTATCAATAAAAATGATCAACCAGGTGACATTTTGACCAAGGCTACTTAACTATCCATGTGTCAGCTTTTATACCTTACCCTATTTAAATTTGAAGCCTGTCAGTATTCCCAAAAGCAGAGCTGAGGATACTCACTCCATCCTGTGTTTTCCAAGAAAAAAATATTTATTTGAACATTAAATTTATTTTCTATTTCACTTTTAGTTTTCTTTTGGGGCAAGTGGCCAGTAACGGTTATTGGGACTCCCTGTAATCAGAGCCCCTGCCAAGGATAACAGAAACAGTGGCTCCATATTTTAGTATCATTCCCCCCAGTTTCCTTCTAGGTATAAATATAAAATTAATTCAAATATATACAGAAGATTTCAAATAACCACTGTCAGGCAACTTAATTTTTGGAAGTAAATCATTAAACAGCCTACCAAAATATAATTTTATAATCCACAGAATTATTGCCAATAGAAATCCAAATTTATATTTTTGTGTTATGTCAAATAGCATTCTTTTCTTCTATCATGTACCAAGGGAACACATAATTATCTTAAGGAATATTTCAAAATGTGAAGAAGGCATTTTGAGATACCTTTTCTACAAATTTGAATATGATATTACCCTTTTTCTAATAAATCATAATTTTAAAATTATTTAGAAGTTATTTTTCCTGCACTTGAAAATTAAACCTGTATCTCTTTAACTAAAGTTTCTTGAAATATAAAAGCAATCAAATATATCATGAGACCAAGATGGAAGAGTGAGACTCTTCAAGGAGCATCTTCCCATAGAAATATCAATTTGAACAACTATCCATACATAAAAGTACCTTCACAAGAGATAAGGCATCCAAATGAAAATCATAGTATTGGAGCTGGCCCAATAAGTCTCACTGAACAAGGCAAGAAGAAAAAATAAATTGTCTTCATCATCCTCCTGCCAAAACTGAACTGTATAGCGAGAGTGATGCCCCTACTTGGGGAAGGGAGAAGTAATTTAGTTCACACCTTTGAGTTGGAATACAGGACCAAATCTGCCTTAGTAAAATCTGATATAGCCTATCTCCCCCATCCAAGGCAGGAAAATAGAGTCATTGTGCACTTGGGAAGAGAGAGAGAGAGAGAGAGAGAGAGAGAGAGAGAGAGAGAGAGAGTGAGTGAGTTGCAAGATATTACATTGGAAACTAAGGCCAGACAATGAGGCCAAATGCCAGGCAGATTCCCATGTGTTTCATCAAAGGCCAATGACCAGACTAGGGATCTTGGTCAGCCTTGGCTCTAGACAGAAGCTTGCAGACTTGAGAGGGATGGAATATTCTCTTCAGGCATTCTGCAAATGTAATGTGAACAATACACAAATGCCAGGCTTGAGACAAATTTCAGATGGGATGCTCTTTAAAACTGAAATAGCAGAGATAACTAGGCTAAGAGAACATAATAAGCAGCTTGTTTGGATTTTTGTAAGGACAAGTACAATGTAGATTGGAAAAGCTGAAATAAATACTCAATTCTTCTATAAGCAGATGTTATCATATACCAACAAGCATCAATCACATTCAGAATACAATGACATCATCAAATAGACAAAGTAAAATACTACAAACTTATCGTAAATTGATGGCTCTATATGATGTCTCAATCAGAAAAATAAAAATGATATTTAAGGAAACTCACCATATTTCAAAAATATACTGAAACAATTTAGTAATTTATCAGACTAAATTAACAGAGATATAGCAGTAATTTAAAAAACCAAATAGAAATCCTGGTGCTGAAAAAATCAATAAAGGAAATGAAATATAATATTGAAAATAGTAAGAGCAGAATAGAATCAGTTAAAAATAAAAAAGCTGGAGGAGAAAAGCGGTATGAAGAAAGATTCTAGGAATCATGGGACAGCATTAAATAAGTAAATGTATGGACTCGGGTTCAAAAGAGACTTAAGGATGTGAAATGGGTATAAAGATTATTTAAATAATTAATAGAACACTCTCCAAATTTAGAAAAAGATACAAATATCTTGGTAGAGAAAGGCCAAAGGTCACCAAACATTCAAAAAATTAGGTCTTCTACAAGGTCTATTATAATTAAACTCTCAAAGTTTAAAGACAAAGGATTATCAATGTGGCAAGAAAAAAGCAACAACACAGGTTTTTCAATCCACCTGACAGCAGACTTTTCAGCAAAACCTTACAGAACAGTAGTGAATACAGTAATATATTCATAGTATTGAAAGAAAAACGTTGCCAACCAAGAATATTATATGCAGCAAAGCTATTCGGAAATGAAAATATTATAAACATGTTCACTCAAACAAAATGAGAAAATTTATCACTACTATAACCTTTCACCCAAGAAATAACAAAATAATTTTTCAAACTGAAAGCGATGCTAAATAGTTACAAGAAAACAGTGATAATACAAAATTTATTTGTGAGAGAAACAATACAGAGAAATTAAGAATATTCTAATATGGTAATTAGGGTAAATAAAAATATCTTCAGTATGTAGACTGAAAATAAAACAAGTAAAAACAATAATAATTATATTACTTCCTTAAGAGATAGACAATATAAAGGTATCAAATGGAGTAACAAAAATTCAAAATGTGCAAGGAATGGAGTTAAAGTATACAGTATTTATCATTTTTTTCTTTTTTATTTTTATGACCAAAGTTCAGCTGCAATCAAAATAAAATGTCACAGTCAAAAGATATTTTACAGAACATTTATAAACAAATATCTATAATAGACATATCACAAATAATCAGCAAAAATACTAGAGGAAATTGTTTAACACATAGAAAAAGAGAAAGACACAAACACCAGAAAAAAAGCAAGAAATTAACAGATTATCAGTAGTAAGTCCTTTTCTATTAATAATTACCTTGAATGTGAATGGATTAAATCTCCATAGTAAAATAACAAAAAGACTAAATGGATTTAAAAAGTCTGATTTCTACACTGTTAGAAGAAACTCAATTCATCTTTAAGGATATAAATAGACTGAAATTGAGGGAATAGAAAAAGATATTCCATGCAAATGGAATCCTAAAGAGCAAGAATAGTTGTAGTTATACCAGATAAAAGAGACGTTATATCAAAATCAGTAAAAACCAAAAAGAAAAGCCATTATATAATGACAAAGGGGATAATTCAGGAAGATAATACAGCAATTATGAATATATAAAATAAATATTTGAATATTAAATATAAACAGCAGATATTAATATACCAGAAAAGATAGAGATTGGTGAAATAATAATAGGGGACTTTAACATTTTCATCAGTGAACAAATCATTTGGATAGTATCTTTAAAATATAAGAGTTCAATTATACCCTAGGTCAAATGGACGCAACGTATATCTATCGAACATTTTTTCCAACAATTGCCAGATACATATTCTTTAACAGCACACAGAATATTCTCCAGGACAGATCATATGCTTTGCTACTAAAGAAGTCTGAACACATTTTTAACAATTAAAATCATATCAAGTGTCATTTCTGTCCACATTGAACTAAATCTAGAAATCAATACAAAAACATTTTAGAAGCTCTACAGATGTACAAAAAAATAAACAGAAATCTGAACAACCAATGCATCTATGAAGAAAGTAAGAAGAAATTTTTTTAAAATTATTGAAACAAATGATAATGAAAACACAGCTATGGGATAGCAAAATCAGTAATAAGGGAGATTAGAGCAATAAATGTCTACATCAAAACAGTACAAAGATCTCAATAATCAAACTATTGTAATAATGCAGATAAATATAAAATGAAGAACAATCTAAACCCCAAAATAGTAGACGGAAAGAAATAATAAAACAGAACAGAAATAAATGAAACAACAAATAAAAAGACAACACAAAAGACAAATGCATTATTCTTAAATACCAAATAGCTTCTCTGGTATGAGAAACTGAAAGTGTAAATAAGGATCAAAATGTATAATAGATAAAGTGAAATAGGAAGAAAAGGTCTAAAGGGGAAGGGGAAGGGAGAGGAGTAGGGGAAATGAAGGGAAAGGAATAAATATGCAAAAAGGAAAAAATGGAAATGTCTTCATAAGTACAGAGGGATGGAAAGGATGAAGGGAGGGCAGGGAAATGGGAAAAAAATAAGAACCAAGATTTAATATGTAAAGGTGCAAATTCCCAATAATGAATGTCAACATATTGTATACCTCAAATGTACCAATGAAAATTAATGAATAAAAAATTAAAGTATTACAACTTGTGTATGAATCCAACATAGAAGCAAAATACAAAATCAATTTTAAACATCAGTAGCATTTCCATACCCCAATAATGAACACTCTAAAAATAAGAAATCAAAGATTCATTTTATAACAGCTACACAAAATACTCAATAATAAATTTAAGCAAAGAAGTAAGATGTTTCTAAAATATTACCTACATTCATTGTTGATAGAAATTTAAAGGAGCATAAAATATGTAAAAATATCCCATGTTCATGAGATTAAAGTGTCAATATTACTAAAATTTCCATATAACACAATATGATCTATATATACAACACAAACTCTCTCAAAATGCCACTGATAGAGTACTTTGATAACTGTTTTAGAAAACATCAAGAAAGATGGGGATAAATGTGTTCAAAGTGAAGAGTAATATTTTGAAGTACATTAATGGCAATGTGCCTTTTACTGAAATATTATATTTATATATATATATATATTGGTACCAGGGATTGAACTCAGGACCTTTCACTTGGGAGGCAGCTGGTAGCACCACTGAGTTGTAATATATTTTTTAGAAATTTAAACATTCACTGTATCTTCCAATAATACCTTATATACTGACTTTAAAACATATTACTAAAGTACAGTAAGCAAAGCATCATGATACTGGAATAAGAACAAATGCATAGATTTGGGACAGAATAGTAAGTAAAGAAATAAACACATGAATGTAAGATCAGTTGACTTTCAAAAAAGTTGCTAAGAATATACTTTTAAAAGAATCTGTTGGGTAAATGGTACTAGGAAAATTGGATATCCTCATTAAGAAGAATAAAATTGGATGCCTATCTTTCCCTGGACACAAAAAATCAACTCAAAAATGAATTACAGACATATCTGTAAGACTTGCAATAGTGCAAGTACTAGGAAAATAAAGATGGTCAATGCTTCAGGGCGCTAGAATGGTAAGTGATTTTGGGGATCATACCTCAAAGGCAAAGACAACAAAAGGAAGAGCAGACAAATCAGATCAGATCAGACTAAAATGTTTTTATGTTTTGTTTTGTTATGGGTTTTTTTTGTTTTTGTTTTTGTTTTGTTTTTTTTGTTTTGTTTTGTTTTTTGGTTTTTTGAGACGGGGTCTCACTATGAAGTTGAGACTGACCTGGAGCTCATTATGTAGCCCAGGCTGGTCTCGAACTCACAGCAATCCTCCTGCCTCAGTCTCCCAAGTGCTGGGATTACAGATGTGCACCACCATGCACGATTTAAAATGTTTCTTAAGAAGAACAATAACAATATAAAAGAGTGAAGAAAAAACCCACAGCATGACAGAAAAATTTGCAAATTACTGTATATATCTATATCTGACAATAAAATAAATAATGATTGTAAATTGGCTAGAGATCTCCACAGGCATTTCTCAAAAGAAGACATACAAATGGCTAGGAGGGACATGTCAAAATGCTCAACATGACTAATAAATAAACTCATGCCAGTCAAATCGGCTATTTACAAAGGACAAATATGAGAAGTACTGATGAGGATGTGGGGGAAAAAAGAAACAGTAAGCAATTTTGGTAGGTATGTAAATTAGTACATCTATTATGGGAAACAGAATGGAAATTTCTAAAAATAATTTAAACTACTACCACCATATATTCCAGGAATCATGTACTACTTATTGTATATCCAAAGTAAAACCAATAAGTCAAAGACAGATGTGTACTCCTTTGTTCACAATGACTAAGAAATAGAACAAACCTCGTATGTCCATCAACTGATGAATGAATAAACAAATAATAGAGCTAGGCATGTTGGCAGTGCCTATAATCCCAGCACACTCTGGGAGGCTAAGACAGGAAGATCACAGTCTCAGCCTGGACAGTTTAGCAATTCAGCAAGGCTTTGTCTCAAAATTTTTTTTTGGACCGGAGATTGAGATCAGGTCCTTGTGCTTGAAAAGCAGGCGGTGGTACCACTGAGCTAAATCCCAACCCTCAAAATAAAATTTTGAAAAGGCCTAGAGATGTAATGCAAAGCGAAGGTCCTGGGATCAATTCCCAGTTAAAGGAAGGGTAGAAGAAAGGAAGAGAGAAGGAAGAACAGAAGAAAGAGAAGAAGGAAGGAAAGAAAGAAGGGAGGAAGGGAGGAAGGGAAGGAGACAGAATAAAAGAAAATTGATCTAATGTAAATGACGGAATAATATATTGGGCCATAAAAATGAAATCCTGTCATTTTTCTGCAGTGTGCTTTGAACCAGTAAACATTATGTTAAGTGAGTTAAGTGAGGCAAAGAAAGACAGGCACCACATCATCTCAACCCTATGTGTAATCTAAAAGGCTTTATCTCACAGAAGTGGAGAGGAGGGTAGTGGTCGCAGGAGATGGTGAAGAGGAGGGATCAGGGAATGAGGGAAAGTCATTCAACAGATACTAAGTTATATTTAGTTTGGCAATCGATGGTGTGCGATTGTAAAGTAAGGTGAATAGGATAAGGGCAATGTACTATTTTTCAAAAAATCGAGAAGAAAGCATTTCAAATGTTTTCATCATAAAGACATCATAAAGACAATAAACAGTTGAGGACATAGATATGATTACCATGGTATGAAAATTACCCAATGATTACCTGTATCAAAGCACCACAGGGTACCCATAAACATGTAGAATCAGGTGTCAATTAAACTTTAAAAATAAAGCTTGAGTATATCATATAGACAAATAATAATTTGAGCTAAATGTCATCTTTGGTCCGTTTTTAGTTATGCTATGTATCTCCATATCTTTGATGTGATGTGAAATAATATTTCCTTACTCAAAGCCATGATTCTACTAATAATAGTAATTAACAATAATTATCTTAAGCATTGTGCTGAGTTTTTTCATTCTATCTCATTTCTACCTAAAACTTGACATGGTGTTATTTCCCTAATCTAATGGAAACAGAGTTGGAGAAGCATAAGTAATTTTTAAAGAAGTTTTTAAAGGTTCTCTTCGAAAATCACTCTTCCATCTGTGCTCTCTTAGCCCTCCTTTATACACATTAAATTACTGAGGATTCCAAAGCTATTTTGTTTTTCTTGGTATTCTCAATTCATATTTAACATATCAGAAATTAACTAATATTTTATAATATATTCACTAATCCATTTAAAATTATACTCATAAGCCCTTTACATATGAACCAAAATTATATTTTATGAAAATTATACTTCTCTAAATTTTTATTGAAAATAATCCCATTGTAAAATTGATTTTTGCAAGCCTTTTTAATTATTGAATTAATTGAGGATCGGCTTTCATACCTGTTTCTGCATCAAACTTGTTGCAATATCTTATTTCATGCAGTGTTTTGAAAACTCCACAGAACACTCATGAGAAAATGAGGGTTAAAGGGAAAATAACATGTTAGAATTACTATAAAACAGTTTTGATCTCACAGATTACCTGAAAGAGTCTTAGTGCTCCCTCGTGGTTCCAACTGTTCTTATGAATGACAGCTGCCTTAGTAAACTAGATAATGAATCTTTCTCAGATTTATGCTTTATTTGTGAATTGATTTATGACTTTTATGTAGACTAAAACCTAGGTAGCTTTATATTTCTGTGAAGATGGATAACTGTCTGGGATTGCTAGTGATAGAAGGAATTTATTATTATTAAGGATCAGGTAGTATGGGGATGACTACATATTTGAATTTATATATAATATGTATATATAATTGAGGATTGGTAACTTGGCTGGCACCACTATTCTTGTATAAACATGTTTACAAAGTCCTTCTTATGATTAGGTACATTCTGGCATCATGATGTTGTTTTGCTCACCACTTAATATCTATAAAATGATCTTTTGTCATTCTCTAGCATAAATCAAAATATAGTTTAAATTAAGATATCTTAAGTAAATCATTCTTTAGGAAAGAAGAGATGAGGTAAAAAAATTGAGATATATGCATAAATACATTTTCACTCAATTCATTTCTTTAATTTATACTTATCAGGCACATTATTCATGCAGGTGCTATTCTAGGGGCACTATATAGTCTACATAAATTAAAGAAAGCATAATTTTAAGAGAAACTAAAAGTGTAAATAAGGATCAAACTATATAATAGATAATGTGAAATTGGAGAAAAGGTCCAAAGGGGAAGGGGAAGTGGGAGGGCAGGGAAAGGAATAAACATGAGAAAAGGAAAGACCAAATTCACATTTCAAAGTTTCAATCTTTTACTAACATGAGCTCCTTAAATTTGGCTTTTCAAAAGATAAAAATGTAACTACTTTGCAGCATAAGGGATGTAGCAATCTTAAGAAAATCCTTGGATATTATTGTAAATATCATGGAAAGTTCTTATTAAGTCATAATTAAAGTACAGATGTGATCTCATTTAGGTGTTTTTGAGGTAGAGGTTGAGACAAGATCAAACTAGCAATTTTATAGAGAAAAGGTTGGATAGCAGCAAAAGTAGATTCAGGAAGGCTATTTAGAATGTTTAGGGGAGAGATGACTGGGATTAAGGATATTGTTATGATAGAACTTATAGCAAATGATCAGATTCAGAAGATATTTTGATGTAGTCCTAACCAACCATGTTGAGGGATTTAACACAGTGCATTTAGGAAAAGAAGAAACTACAGATGACTTTGAAATTAGAAATTACTTCTAAGTAAATAGAAACATATTGGTAGAGTGGCCTATTGAGTCATATTGAATACATATTAACTTTAAATTTCTTACTAGATAATTGTTTGATAATACTTCCATAAATATAAATATATATACATATACATACACACAGTGTTAACTCCCTTCATGAACTTAATTCTTTCCATGATTATGGTGCAAACTGAAACAGATGAGAATTTAATCAAATTCAATGGTTAGGTTCAATGTTGACCTTAAGGGGAATTTTTTTTTTCTTAAGGGTAAATTTGATTTGATTCTTGTTAAATTTTGTTTGCAACCAGAATCATGGAAAGAATTAAATTTGTGAATGAAAGTAACTGTCTGCCTATCTAGGTATCTATCTATCTATCTATCCATCTATCATAAATAATGCTACAAATAATTTTATGTCCCAAATCAGATAGCAGAAAAATGAATAAATTTCTAAAATATGCAATCTACCAAGACCACCAGAACCAAATGGTGTCAATGAAGAAACCTATCAAACATTTAAAGAAGAATTAACAGCAATTCTCAGACATGCCCATGGAACTAAAAACAGTCCTGATATCATTCTACGAGACCAGTATTATTTTGATACTGAAATCAGAGAAAAAGACACAAAAGAAACTAAATAGCTGCATCTCTGATGAATACTGCTGTAAAAATCCCGAAACAAATGCTAGAAAACTGAGTTCAATAGTATGCTAAAGGATTATATATTATGTCCAAATTGAATTTATACCTAGAATGTAATATGTTTCAAGTGAAAACTAATCAACACAATATATATCTCATTAAAATAAAGACAAAGCCCACCTGTTCAACTCAGTGGTTATAGAGTTTGATGAAATTTAATACAATTTCATAATAAAATCATTCAGAAAGATAGAAATAGGAAGAAAAGAAAAACATAACAAAATCCGTTTATGAAAAGTCCACAGCTAACATACTCAATGGTAACAAACAGAATCCTTTTCCTCTAAAATTCAAAGGAAGGCAAAAAGACACACACTCACAATTTCTAGTCAAAACGGTACACTGGAAGTACTAGTCAAAGCATTAAAGTAAGAAAATACCTGAAGGCATCTAAATTAAAAAGGGTAACATATAACATTGTTTTATATGTGAAAAATCTAAAATCACACACACGTACCACACACACAATCTGTCAAAACTATGCAAAAATTTTAGCAAATTTATAGAATATAAAATCAAAGTGCAAAAATAAATTACATTCCAAATACTAATGATGAAAAATCCATAAAGAAAAAGTGCAATAGGGCAAAACTTAAATATACTTAGTAATAAAGTTAAATAAAGTGGTGAAATATTTCTTCACCGAAAACTGTAGAACACTGCTAAAATAAATCGCAGAAGAAAGAAATATGTAAGATGATATCCTATTTTAGTGCATTAGAAAACTCAATATTGTTAAATGTCTATACAACCCAAATTGGTCCAAAAATTCATTGTAATCGCTATCAAAATCCCAATGACATATTTTTGTTTGTTTCCTTGTTCGTTTGCAGAAAGAGAAAACAGAGTAGAGAGGAGGGGAAGGGGAATTAAAAAGGATTAAGACATGATACGTACAAGTACCAACTCCCCAGGATAAATTTACTCATTACATATCACATACAGGCTGTAATAAAAAAATTTTTAAAGAGAAAAGGCTAAAATTCATATGGCAAGTTAGTCTTAAGTGCCCAAACATTCTTGAAAATGTTGGAAATCTAATCATTTCTGATTTTATAACATACTACACATCTGCAACAATAAACATGTATCACTGGCATAAACATAGACATACAGATCTCCAAAACAGAACAGAGAGTCCAGAATAAGCAAACACACATAGTCAAATGTTTTTCAGCAAAGGTGCCCAGAACATACCAGGAGGAGAGTACAATCTCTGCTAGAAATGGTTATCAGGAAACTGGACAATCACATAAAGAAAATGAAATTGGATGTTCACTTTATCTCATCTACACAAATTACTTAAACATGGATGAAGACTTAAAGTTTTCTACTCTGAAATTCTTCCAGGCATTGAATTTGGTAATGAAGTTTTAGATACGACACCAAAAAAGATGAAAAACAAAAGCAGGAATAACTGGGACTATATCAAACCTGAAAGCTTCTGTGAATAAAAGGAAACAACCAACAGAGCATTTGAATCTGTCATATCATCCAACATTAAAAGTTTATTGAAACTTCAGCTGATTTCTCCTTGCCAGAATTGGGCAAGTGTTATGGCTTGTATCTAGATGTCCTTCCAAATTCTCATGTGCTCATAAGTGGGGCTTTGGGGAGGTGGTTAGATCATGGATGTGTGTCACTGGATTAGGGTATCTGAATATATATTAAAGTTGCATGATAACTCAATTAGTCCATGGATTGGCTTAGCATAGTTCTTGGTTTGGATAAGGGGCAGGTCCATTCTGGGTGTGGGTGGCATCATCCAATAGACTTGTAACCTCAATGGGATAAAAGACAAAGGCAGGCTCAATGCTGCTGCTTGCTGCTTCTGCCTGCCCCTCCATGGACAGTTTCTCCTCTGCCATGTAGTGCTGCTTGGGAGCCAACTGACTATGGACTGAAACCTCTACAAACTGTGAACTAAAATAAACCTCTCCTCCTTTAAATTGTGAGTGTGCAGTATTTTGTACCGGCAATGACAGAGTATGTAAGACAACAAGTATGGCAGATTCCCCTTTCTCATTTCTGCTAAGCATGAGAACCTTTCTTTTCTGTTAGGAAGGCCTTGTGATTCCCTGGAGCTTCATTCATATATATGTCATTATGTCTTTAGATCTTTGGTTCTGAGGGTGAAGGCAATCTTCCCTTGTCACTATATCCAAACTTATGGCCTTTCAGTCTAAAGTTTTAGATTATAAAGACTTATTATTTGACAAATAGATATTTAAGAGGCAAGTGTTTATTTATTTATAGTCATTAAGTTGATGGGTACATTTAAGGTATATGATATGAAGATATTCATCATTTCGAATTTGTAGCTTTTACATAATATATCTTGGTTCTTATTTTTCCCCATTCCCCATTTCCTCCCTTTAACCCCTCCGCCCATCCCAATATATAAAGGCTTTGTTTCCATTTTTTCCTATCCTCATATTTATTCTTTCCCTTTCTTTCCGTTCTCCTACCTGTTTCACTTCCCCTCCCCCTTCCCCTTTGGACCTTTTCTTCCTATTTCATATTATCAATTACACGTTTTGACCCTCATTTACACTTTCAGTTTCTCATGCCAGAGAAACTATTTGATATTTACACATGTATACCCTATTTATTTCACTTAAGAATATGGCCTCAACGTGCATCCACTTAGCTATAAATGTCACTAGTTTCTCATTCTTTGTGGCTGCATAGCACAAGAGACAGATATTTAAATATGTCCCTTTCAGGGAATAAGGGAAAAATATGAGAAAATGAAAAAATGGAAATAAAGTGTTTGTAAATGGGGAGGGGAGGAGGGGTGAAGGGAGGGCAGGGACAAGGGGAAAAAATGAGAACCAAGACCTGTCATGTAAAGGTACAAGATCCCAATGATGAATGTAACTGTACTGTATACCTAAAATGTACCAATAAACTCTATTAAAATAAAAAATAAATATGTCCCTTTCATATTTGCCTTTGAAATCTTCCATTTTGTTAATATTATCTGGATTTGTATTTCCAGGTTAGTACTGCATACATTGTTTTTAACCTATTGAGAAATTTGATTTATTTCTTAAAGACTAGAAAATATCTACTAAAGAGGTAAACCTTTCCTACAACTCTTACATAGTGAAATACGTTTCTGAGTTTGTTTCTTCTAATTTAGTTAATTATTTTCTGGCAAAAACTCTTAAAACATTTAAAATTATTTTTATTATGCCATTTCATTTGAATAATTATGAGGCTAAATATTACATTTATGAGCCAAATAGATTTAATTATCGTGAAACATCTTATACTTGGGCTCAGCTTTTTTAGAATATAAAGTATATTAATAATTATTTTGATTGACATGTATTAGTTGTACACATTAATGAGATTTGGTATATTTCTGTACATAGTGTGCACTCATTGAATTCAATCTCTATCTACTCCATCCTCACATAACCTTTCAACCTGAAGTAATCACCTTTTTCTTTTTTTTCCTTTTTTTTTTTTTTGCATCCAAGATTGAACTTGGGACCTTGTGTTTGCTAGGCAGGTGGCAGAACCACTGAGCTAAATCCTTGACCCACCTTTTGACTTTTTAAAAACTTTCTATAGCTGGGCATGGTGGTGCATACCTGTAATCCCAGCACGCAGGAGGCTGAGGTAGGAGGATCGCTGTGAGTTCGAGACCAGCCTGAGCTACATAGTGAGTTCCAGGTCAGTCTCAACTACATATTGAGATCCTGTCTCAAAACAACGACGACAACAAAAAACTTCTATATACATATGAGAGAGAACATGTGGTACTTGCCTTTCTGTGTCAGGCTTATTTCACTTAATGTTCTCTAGTTTCATCCATCATGCTGCAAATCACAGGATTTCATTTTTCTTTATGGCTGCATAATATTCCATTTATATGTATAGTACATTTTTCTTCACCTATTTACTTTTGCTGTTGATAATTCTGATGTAATTGATCATGCTTATTTCTCTGTGGGTTATTTTTCTTTTACCATGGGAGTATTTACAATTTGTATTTATCATTTATATTACTAGATTTTATTCTAATGTGTTTTATTGTAGATGCTTTATTCCATTAATTTTCCACAAGTGCTATAAATCTAAAGATTTTTTTCTCTTTTGTTATTTAATTTAAAAAATATTTACTATAAGTCCTTCAAGCATTACCATTTCTCTTTCATCTTTGAATATGTTTTGTGGAATTCATAATTCTTTTCTCCTCTGCTCTTAACTTTGGCTTTATATTTTCTAAGTTATTTTTCCTTTCCTGCTGCTATCCTAGAGAATTTATCAACCTGATCATTTGAAACTGTAATTCTTGATATGTGTGTGTCCTACTTTTTATTATATTCTTATTTTGAAAATTATAAATTTTATCAAAGGCTTCCATTTATTTTTGATGTATTATTATTTTTATTATTTATATCCTTTCATTATTTAGTCATATTTAAAGTTTTGGTACCTCTACTGTGTTTCACATAGTGTGGTTTGGTTTGTAACCTTTCTTATAGAGTAATTATACTTCAGGTGTTGAATATACTTGGTCTGATAGTTCATGTTTCCTGGAAGTGTCAGCTCTTCTGCTTTTTATTGGAATAAATCACAGATAAAAGATCTTGGATAATCTCTCAGAGTGAATTTAAAGAAGGAGGAAAAATATCTAGAGCCCAGAAACAGTGTAGGTCATTCTTGGTGCTATTTGACAAAATAACTCCTTTGGCCAGGATTTCACGTTAAATTGTTCAAGAAAACAAAAACAAAAACATTTGGTAGAGACAGTTTCCTTAGGTTGCAATCTTCTAGACTTCAGGCTTAAAACATGAATGCATAGAAATCCATAAGTTCCAGGTCATCCTGCACATGTGAAACTCTTCATCTTTGTACAACTTCTGTTCTGTATCATTATTTTCTATCTTGGTGGTCTGCTCTCTTACTACAGATCTCTGGCTTGAAGGGATAGTGACTATTGTTTCAAAACAACAAAAATAGACAAAGCAGAAATTAACATCATGTTTCTATCATTTTCTTTTATTGCGTCCTTGGGCTACAACCTGATGACGCACACTGGGTAAAGACACACACCATTCAAGGGAGTCAAGTATTCTCCAGGTAGTTTCCAACTTTTTACTTATTTTCATTCAAATCAATGCTATTTTTTTTTTATCAATGTAGCATTCCTAGAGTTAATCTGGGAGATGAGCTATGTGGCAAACAAACTCTATGATAAACCTCAATGTATCACACCTTTGCATGATTCTCTCTCTTCTCATTCAGGGAAAACCTGTGATTTGGTTCTAAATAAAAGAACACTGCATGAAATAGGTCAAAGGAAATCATTCCCCTGCTGCTGCTGCTGCTGCTGCTGCTGCTGCTGCTGCTGCTGATGATGATGATGATGATGATGATGATGAAGAGAGTAGGGACTGATTTTCCTGAGAGTCTGCAAAAGGGGCCATATAGCAGGGAACTGAGACTGTCCTCCAGGCAACAACCAGTTAGCAGCTGACAATCTCAGTTATTCAGTGGTGAGTAAATAAATTAATCATAGGAGCAGTTCAAAGAAGCTTGAAAGTAGATTCTCCCCTAGTTAAGCTTCTGGCAAAAATGTGGCTGGTCAATATCTTGAGTATAGTCTGAGTAGAGGGACCTATAAAACTATTCTCAGACTACTGACCTACAAAAACAATGAGATAATAAATGTGTATTATATAAAGCATTGTTTTTAATAACTTGCTATGATACAGGAGAGATCTAATATAGTAGGGAATAACCTCAGTTCAAAAACTTGACAGGAAACTGACAGTAGACTGTGAATACATCACCTCACAATGAGAAGCTAGTATCATTTAGAAGGTAGAACTTTCCCAGTTAAATAAAGGTCAGCTACTCTAAAATTTTTAGGCTTACAAAGCATATTTCAGACCTACATTTTTTAACTCCAGTGAATAGCTATGGTTTATTATAGATCGTTAAGAATGACTATCAATGTTTCCTACTTCTTTGTGTAATGTCAAATAAAATGGATTAATAGCCATGTTATCCACAATGTTTAATAAATTAAATACTCATTCTTTAAACAGGAAATTTCCGCAAGTGACACATAAATTTATGCCATGTAGAAAATCATTATTTTTATTGAAACACTATCTTTAAAATAAAATGAATTTAAAATTCATGTAGAAGTAATATATCAGCCTAATAGAATGCAGTCATAGTTTATCACAACTGATTACAATGTTAGCATTGTAGATATCTTGCTCATAATTCTAAGAATTTAGCTTTTAGTGCAGTTTTAGATCACAACAAAATGAAGGCACAGAGATTTTCTATATATCTTATGAATGGGTACAAAATAAGTAGTTTATACTGTAACCTTCACATAGGCAATTTCCTGATAAACTGATGAGAGCATGGAGTCCACTCTTCCTGATAGTTACCAATTTCCTGGGAAACTCTACAAATGTGGATTTTTTTGCTCCTTCAATAAGTGTTTGTTGTGCCACAGACTTTATATGAATTAGAATACAAACAACATTTTATTTCCTGCTACTTACACATTCCCCCATGACCACTTTGTTTTCACCAATTCTATCTTCTTTGCTCACATCTTTCTTTTAACTAATTATAAATACTGATGATGAAGCATAAGGCTCTATTTGAAACAAATACTAGTCCTTTTTACAGCACTCGGTTATTCATAATATCAACTGTCAAAACCCTTAGTTACTCATGATACTAATAAAATTTGTGGATTCAATCCGTGGTAGCATGGAATCTTAACTCTTATTTATTTTTCTTTTTTCTGTACAGTACAATAATAAATAAAACTTTTTGTACAACTTCAAGAAACTGGAGAGACTAAACAATTCCTTATGACCAAGAAAAAAATCTTAGTTGCTAATGGATTGGTCTTGGGAGAAAAATGTCATAGTTTGCTATGTTAGGCAAATAAAAGAAAGAGTTGATAAAATATGAATGGATTAAAATATAGATGTATACACAGATATAGATGTACAGATATATATGATGGAAGCTTGGGAAGATTTTAAGGATGAGAAGTTAACATTGGAGAACTGGATGCAGAGGTTTGGTTGTTGATTGTGAGAGTGCTGTAGAAAAGGTAATAGGTCCTATTTTCTGGGAAGATATGGATGAGTAGGAATAAAATGTAATATTTCAAAACGCAGAGGTTAACATATAATATATATAGGAGCTGATCCCTCCTTGCCAATCACCAATCCTTTCCTTCAATGAGATCTCAAGTCATATTTTCAAGCCACTTGATCTTTCCCTGCCCCCAAAAGCAAATTTGCTCTGTTTTCATCAGTATCTTATCTGTTGATGGAGATCCTTGGCGGTTCTGTACCAGTACCAGTAAGTTTTGTTTTGTTTAATGTTCTAGAACACTGGCTCCTACAATGAGAAGCTCTTAACATTTGCTGTAATGAATTTTAGTGACAATTGAGGCCAACCTGTAGTAATATAGATTACTATTGGGCTTATGGACTAAAGCCACTTTTGCCAACATGACATCAATATTCGTTTGCTGAAACTTCTTGTTGTGAGAGATAAAGCTTTTAAACCAGAATGTAATTTTACATTTTGCTAAAAGAAATGTTCCAAACCAATTTCTGTAGGTAGTTCATTTGTCAAATTGCTCTCCTTTTAGGACAACAAGTTGTCCACATCAGCAACTAGCTCATATTTCAAATAAGAGGTAATTTATTGAGACTCATGTCAAGATGTTCACCTAGCTGTGTTCCTCAATCCCATTTTAATGTATCCAAACTTTGCTCATCTCAGTCAATTTTCTGCCTTAGAAATCTCTATTAAACCACTGATTTCAGACAGTACAGCTCTAAATTCTCTCCTGATATCCCATTCTGATAAAATA
>NW_022900951.1:22455512-22533704 GCF_012274545.1 Fukomys damarensis
TAACAAAGAGTATTACATAGGCAATCATCAGTCATATGGAAAGCTGTATGGATATATTAGCTGAATATCAGTGAATATTAGATGAATAGCAGTTCTGAGCACTCTCTGGCAGAGAGGAGTGAAATACAACGTCTTCCTTTGGGTCCCCCTTCAAGACAAAAGCAGCCTCAAAAGTGTTGAAAAATTCAGTGTTAGTAGATTCAAAATATGTAGCAAAGTCTACCTTGTGGTCTATTTCCTAACACTGATTTTCTGATATATGAAAATTGGTATGAGGTATCAAAGTGGACTTACTGATTTTTAAAATTTGGGAATGTTACATATTTGTTTAAAAAATAAATAATATAGTATGCTTACTTTTAACTAAAAATATTTTAAGGCATCTTAGTCAGAAAATGTATAAAAGTTATATCACTTCTTCATACACCCTTGCTTCATTAAGGTGAGTAAATAACTTGTAGCTTTGTTTCTATTATTAATTGTATTATAAATGTTTGCTTAATTATGCTGTTTGATTAGAAAACTGAAAAGATTACATGCCTTTCCTCCGCACAGTAGGGGGAGGAGGGGAGCTCCCCACAGTAGCTGTTTTGGTGTAGGTATTTAGTCATCAGTAAAAAAAACAAAAAAACAAAAAAAACAAAAACAAAACAGGTGAAGTGATTTGCTTGCATTGTATATAATACATAGTCTCATTTAGATAAGGATTATTTAAATTATTTTTTAAAATCCCAACAGTATATTTCACAGAACTAGGGAAAACAATCCAAAAATTCATTTGGAACCAAAAGGGACCTAGAAGTCATTCTAAGCAACAGAGACATGACAGGGGGTATCACAAACCCCAACTTGAAACTATATTACAAAGACACTGTGATACAGACAACATGGTACTGGCAAAGAAACAGACCCAAGAATCAGTGGAATAGATTAGAAGATGTAGAAACATCTCCAGACATATTCAGCTACCTCATCTTTGACAAAGAAGCCAACCATCCTCACTGGAGGAAACATCGCCTCTTTAATGAATGGTGCTGAAAAAACTGGATTTTAAGATTTTTAAGGATTTTGAGACTAAAACTAGACACGTATCTTTCATCATGCACTAAACTAAAATCAAAGCTGATTAAAGATCTAAATATCAAAACAGAAACACTAGCAGGGGAAAGGAAATAAGGGACAAGAAAAAATATGGGAAAAGGAAAAAATGGAAAAAAGATTTTGTAAATAGGGGATGGTGGCGGGGTGAAGGGAGGGCAGGGGTGTGGGGCAAAATGAGAACCAAGATACATCATGTAAAGGCACAAGATCCCGATGATGACTGTAACTCTACTGTATACCTCAAATGTACCGATAAACTCAATAAAAAAGAAAAAAAAACAGAAATAATAAACTTGCTAGAAGATAAATTGGGTTGAACAGTTGAAGATATTGGCATAGGAAAAGACTTTATGAACAAATTCTCAGCAGCACAGGAACTAGCACAAAGAATCAACAACTGGGATCTCATCTTATTAAAAAGCTTCTGCACTGCAAAAGAAACCACCAACAGAGCTAACAGACAACCTACAGTGTGGGAAAAAGTTTCCACCAGCTGCTCCTCAGACAGAGGACTATTATCTAGAATATATAAAGTACTCCAAAAAATCAGACTCCCCAAATATATAGATCCAATTCAAAAATGGGCATCTGAAATGAACAGACATTTCTTGAACAAGTAAAAGCAGCAAATAAATATATGAAAAAATGTTCCACATCACTGATCATTCGAGACATGCAGATGAAAACACTGAGGTTCTGCCTCACCCTGGAAAGAATAGCTGCTATCAAGAAATCACACAATAACAAACGTTGGAGGGGCTGGGGGCAAAGGAACCCTTTTCCATTGTTGGTGGGAGTGCAGACTGGTGCAACCAGTATCGAAATCAATATGGAGATACCTCAAAGAGCTGGGAGTAGAGGTTCTATTGGACCCAGCTATCCCTCTGCTGGGTATCTACCCCCAAAATTTACAGAATCATGCCACAGTGATGTATGCTCACTCATGTTTATAGCGACAAAGTTTGTAATGGCTAAAACTTGGAAACAGCCCAATTGCCCATCAACTGGAGACTGGATAAAGAGGTAGTTTTTCTATAAAATGGAATAGTACTACATAGACGCAAAGAACAAGAAACTGGAGACATTTAGAGCTAAATGGATGCACATTGAGGCCATACTCTTAAATGAAATTAATAGGACACATATGTAAATACCGAATAGTTTCTCTGGTATGAAAAACTAAAAGTGTAAATAAGGTTCAAATGTTATAACTAATAATATGAAATAGGAAGATAAGGTCTAAAAGAGTGGGGGAGTGGGAAGGGTAAGGGAAAGGAAATAAGGGAAAATATATGAAAAAAGGAAAAGAAGGAAACAAAATCTTTGTAAAATAGGGAAGGGTGAAGGGGGTGAAGGGAGGGCAGGGGAATGGAGAAAAAATAAAAACCAAGATATATCATAGAGAGGTACAAGATCCCAATGATGAATGTAACTGTATTGTTTACCTTAAATGTACCAACAAACTTAATGAAAAGAAAATTTAAAAACTGTTTTAAAAGTAACTAATTCCAGAAGATTATGAAGTACTTCCCTAAATATATCAATGAAAATAAGTAGACTTATAAGATGGTGTTCACATATTGGATTAGATTCCTACTGATGTAATTCATTCCTACAAATTTATTGGCTTAAAACAATGCACATTTTTTAATGCATACTTCTCGAAGTCTTAAGTCCACAATTGGTCTTAATGGGCTAAAATTAAGGTCACTCACTCCTAGTTTCTTCTGAAAACTCTAGGGGACAATGTTTTCTTTTCTTATCCATCTACTAAGAGTCACTTACATTCTTGACTCAGATCCGCTGACAGTGACTTTCCTTCCTCCAGCTGGCATGTTACAGGGAGCCTCCTGATTTTAGTGGACCCATTTGACAATGTGGTGTAATGTCCCCAGATCAAAGTTCTTGACCATATATATGGTCTCTTTTGCCATATAACACATTTATATGTACCAGGAATCAGGATTCCATCATTTTGGGGAGCTATTATTTTGCCTACCACACAGACCAAGTAAAAAAACGATGAGTATATCCTAACTTTACTTAAATCACTTCTAAAAGTAAATCTGTCCTACAAGATTTTTTCTTTTAAAACTAAATTTGATTATTATGTGACAATTTCTAAAAATATTTAAAGATATATTTTCTATATGTATATTACTCATGGTAAAGTGTCATTAGTCAAGAACAGTGAGATTCAAGATTTTAAAAACTACTTTTTTAATCAGCAAAATTTTTGTATCAATGCATAAAAGATGGTTTTGATATATTATTTCAAACATTTAGAAATTGGAAAGGAAAACATCAAGAATTTTTACTCTGCACTTGTCAAGTCACAGAAAATACTTAGTATTTTCCATAATATTTTGATAATTTTCTTTGTGCTGCTTCAGGATGTTTATTTCAGGTGTTCATTTTTATTACTCTTCTTATTATTGCAGCAGTCTAAGAAAACTCTGAGGGTAATTTTATATCCATACCCTTAAGATAGAATGATAACCAATTTTAGAAATTATAAGTATATTCAATTTATGTTTTGATGAATGGACTTTATCTTCAGAATGAAGCAACTTTGGCTTTCCAGTTTGAACTGATGTTGTAGACTTTCTTTTCTGTTGGCTCTAAAATATATGTAATTCCCTTCTGCCATTCCACAAATAATCATACCAGTAGCACACCAAGCTACTTGGAATAAAATAAAAAAGAGACTTGTCTTTCACATAACTTATAAACCATTCTTGAGATTGATTATTAGCAATCAACAAAGAGAATAATATATAATTTAATATAAAAGAATGTGCTTTGTGTATAGATCTATGTCAAGTACCAGACTAGAGTGCGATATATGGTATCCGCTCACTAAATATTATAAGAACAATCTAACAACACTTGATAATATTTATTTTACATAAGCTCCAGGTCTCTAATATCTCAATCTTCATCACATCTGGCCTTTTGTGTCATTCTAACTCATGATATTCACTGATGATGGGAAAATTGAATGCAAGGTAAACCTGAGACAGAAAATATTTTTAAGAACATTGACTTATTATAGAGATTCTATTCAATAAATGACATTTGTACCATGAATATCATCTCCTTGTCCATCATGCATGATAAAATTATAATTTAGTTATCTCTAGAAAGGTAGTAACACTGTTGATTCTGTTTGTAGAATTTATCATTCAAAAATGGAAACAAAATCTTTGTAAATAGGGAGGAGAGGAGGGGGTGAAGGGAGGGTAGGGGTATGGGAAAAAATTGAGCACCAAGACCTGTCATGTAAAGGTACAAGATCCCAATGATGAATGTAAGTACTGTATATAAATTATAAATTAATAAATTATATGATATAAGTTATTTGGAAGTTAATATATATAAAAGGTCATTGAAATATTTATTAAATAAAGTACAAAAATGTATGAATGTTAAGAAATATATTAATCCCAAGTATTTTAAAGTATTAAATATAGAATCTTTATATTAAATATAGAAACTGTCTTGAAAATTAAATAAAACTTTCATTTGAGAAAATGTACCAGTGCACATTTTCATTTAAAATAGCTTCATTTTATAGAGCAGTTTTTTGCATTCACAACAATACTGATCAGAAGGCTTAGAGTACATAGCATTCCTTTCCCTCACAACAGCAGACTCCCCTACAATCATCCTTTCTAACTGTAGTGGTATATTTGTCACAATTGATGAACGTACACTGACACATCATTATCACCCAAAGTCCATAATTTGCTTTAGTGCTCACTCTGTGTTATACATTCTATGGCTTTTGACAAATGTATAATGACATGTATCCATCCTTACAGTATCACACAGAGTAGCATCACTATATTAAATATCTTTCCCCATCTAAGTATTCTTCTTTCCCTGTTAATCCCTGGAAATCACTAATCTTTTAAATATCTCACTAGTTTTGCCATTTCCAGCAATCATACAATTGGAATCATACCGTGTGTAGCCCTTTTTGATGGCATAGTAATATGCATTTAAATGTCCTCAAATCTTTTCATGGCTTGATAACTTATTTGTAAATGTCAGACAATATCCCATTGTATGGATGTATCCTGACTTGTTTATGCAATCATTTAGTGAAGGGCATCTTGTTGGTTTCCAAGTATTGGCAAATTTGTTTATGCTACTGCATAGCATCAGCCATATATGAAATTAAAAAGATGACCATATAAAAAGCTAAGAGTAGAACAGTGGCTATTAGAAGGGTGGGGAGTAAGGGATGATGGACAGTTTCCTCAAAGAGTACAAACTTACAGTTAGGCAAGAGAAAAAAGTTCTGACATTCTACTACAAAGTATGGAGACAGTTAACAATACTGTATTAATTTGAAGGGGAAACTCCGAATGTTCCAACCACAAAGAAGTGATAAATGTTTGAGGTAAAGGATATACTAAGATAATATAATATAGCATACACATATTAACAATAAGGAATATATTTTAGAGGAAAAGAAATACGGACACTGAAAACAATCCAATGGTTGATGTAATATTGAATTTATTTTAACTGATATTTAGCTAGGCATATTTTGCTCAGAGATACATTCTTAAAAGCTACAGGAAGGAAAATCTATTAAATATTGTAATTAATATTAGAGTGCTAATTTCTGAAACACAGTCTGAGAAAATAAACTTCTAATTTGTGTAAATAAATATCATTCCTGGGGATTGTCAGCAGCGTCTCAATATAAATTCAACTGCTGCAAATCTAAAAGACTTCCTCAATTGAAAATAATTGTGCCCTGGGGATAGTAATTTGTTTAATGTCTTCAGGTAGGAAAAATGAATAATACATTGGAAGACCTTATTGCCACAAAACAAAGATGTCTTCAAAATAGATCAGTAGTAGGGTAAAAGGATCAAAGTTCTGTCCTATAAAACAGCTTAGACTAGCCAAGCTGGGAAGAACCAAAACATCAAAAACAATAATAATTACAATTATTTGAAACTTGTTTTATCTTTGAAGATCCTTGGGTAACAAATGATACTTGCAAATGAGAAAGTTAATACAGAATGTACAAAAGTTAATTGTAAATATAAAAGAAAGATAAGATGAGAATGTACTTCAAGTCAATGACACTTTAATTGCAAATTCTTAGTTTTTGTTTGAAATTTAAGGTTCTCCCCTGTCCCCATTGCTGCAAACACAGTTTACCATTAGCTATATCTCAAGCCTGTTATAAAAAAATTTGCCTGCTTTAAATTAGGGATAGTGACTGTAAGAAATTTTTAAAAATCCCCACAATTCTACCATATTAAAGCACAATAAAATCCAGGAGAAATAGTCAGCAGCAGTGCTAACATTGAATGACCTGACCAACAAGAATACAGCAACGAATTGCAGAAAAAACAAAGGGATGAAATCTGACCACATTGTCATACTTCACAATTTTCTTACAGAAAAATTATGTGAATCACCCAATATCTTATTATAGATTACTGTTAATGTGTGACAAATACCTTATAAACTGAAGAAGAATATTCCCAGATCAAAACTTCATGGGAGGGCCAGAGATTTAGCTCAGTGGTTCTGGCACCTGCCTCGCAAGTGCAAGGATCTGAGTTCGATCCCAGGTACCAACAAACAAACACACAAACAAACAAACAAAAAAAGTCACGGGCATGTGAATGGGAGGAAACCAGGCACATAGATCGTATACGAACTTTTTAAAGTCCAACTGATTTAACTTAACTCTAAGAAGGGTTTTTGCCAGTGAATGTTGGCTGACGTATGAATCCCTTTGAAGTATAAAATCAGACCCTATGTTATGGCCAGAATCAGTAACTTTTGCTTATTTGATACAGTGCTATTTTTCCTTGGTGTCTACTAATATTTCTATATGTTGCTACAGACATATTAAAAAAGTAGGGCAAATATTCAACATTGATATTTTAAGATGGTTTAAACTATATCTGTAGCAATAATTACATAATGGCAATAATTTTGTATTATGATGTTATTAAACAGCTTGGAAAGCTCTGGCACATTAAATTTGTAATTGATTATGATGGCATAAATAGTAATTTATCTGTTTATTATATACATTTAAATGTTCAGCAATACTTGGTGTATTTTATTTACTTTAACACCATTTCTACAAGGATATTTGCATATTTCAAAAATGAATTCAAAGATTTGTAACTTTGTTGAATATAATGCAGTCATCAATATTTCTTCTGTTTATACAAATTTCCTTTTGTCAGGAATATTTGCAAGAATGCTTATGTAAGTTGGGCCAGAATAACTTCTGAATGGCAAATTCCATAAGAGATAATTTCTTCTAGAACAACATGCACAAAAATTAATTGGTAATTATGGTTTTTCAATTTGAATAATTATGATGAAATCACCATGATTGGTATATGAAATGCATACACAAAATACACACAAAATGTACTTCATAATAGGAACCACACTGAAAAAGTAGAATGACAAGAAGTAATTTTTCATCATCTTAAATCCATTACTGACAATAATTTTTTTCCTAAAAACAATACAGAACTATTTAACATTTAGTTTAAAGCCTTCAAATGAAAGCACAAATACTAAAGAAAGAAGGAAATAAATTGTGAGCTCATTAGGGCTCTATGAAACTATGAAAGCAAAAAACATACGCATTTCAGAAATCAGATATGTTAGATGCAAAATAAATGGAAGGCATGGTTGAAAACATAAATAACATTTTTATCAGTCTTGAGACTACTATTAAAATTGAAAATAATGAATTGAAAGAAGAGTTAGGGGTTGCAATTGATAAATCTGAGGGACCAAAAAAATTATTGAAATGTGAAACAAGTGTATCTGCATTAAAACACTGTAATGTGTTCAACAAAAGGGTATCTTTTTCTAGAAACACTGAAATTATAATCTAAATGTTGAGATATATAATAGTAAACTGTAGGGCACTGAGTACATTAAAGCTTTTCAAATGGTTATTGGTAGAGAAAAAGGAAGTTGTGCACAAGACAGTGGAATGTAAAAAAAACATAGTGGAATATGTGCTTACTTCAGCCTTCCTTCAACCACCAAAATTTATCTTCCCACTGTGAGGGAAGGCTGTATTTCAACAATTTTATTGACAGCCAAGTTTTTCTTCAAGTAAAGAGACAATAAAACATATTCAAGGCCAGAGAATACATCTTTTTTCCTTTTATAAATCCAGCTCACATAAAAAAAGAACTTGATCGCAAAATCCAATAATTCATTCTGCATTAAAAAAAAGAAATTCATCGAGTTCAATCTCTGGTACAAAAAAAAAAATCAGAATGAAGTAGACCAAACATATCTAGTAGTAGGAATTCATCTTAGAAGAAATGCTACTATTATATCAGTGTTAGAGAATACATGTTATAAAACTTGACTATAACTATAAAGAATTTGTTAAGTGAATAAAAGCTGGGGGTGTGGAAGGGCAAGTTGGAATAAGTGCCGATTTTCTCAAATTTCTCAAAAGCATTCCAAAATAAAACATCTAGATTTGAAACATTATCATGTATTAAAACAAAAATGGCTCCAGATTATTTTTTAAAATTTTATTAGTACACACGTGTAATGCTTGAGGTTTACATTCCTTGTGGAAAGTTGGTGGGTATAGGCACACAATAGATCTTAATTCCTTTTTTCATTCCTTTTTCCTTCTCTCCCTCCCCTGTCTACACATGAATTGATCCCCTTGGATTTTTTGGCTTTCATTGATGTGTACAGTATATATTTCCATTTCTTGTGTGAAGTTGGTACATGTACATAACACATACCAATGCCTTTTTTCATCCTTAAGCTTTGAAACTGTATTTTTAAAATTTAGTCAAATTAACTAGATTACAATCTAAAACATGTACATGAAACTCTGATATTCCACATTTACTATCAGTTTATTTGATTGTATTAGTTATATAAAATGAAATGAAATGCATCAGTTGGTAATTTTTAAAGTGTATTATGAGTCTAAATTAGAAAATCATTAGGTTATTAGATTTTTTCATTTTCTTGGTAATTTGAATTTTTATAAATGAACACATTTAAATTTTCATAAACCAGAATCTATTTACTTATAAGGGGAATTTAAATTTTACATTTAAGGATGTCTTCTTAAATACTACCAGACTGAAGATACTGAATCACTGATGGCGTTAGACATGTTTAGTAATTATGAATGATTTGTAATTCAGATATCTGCATAAGGTATCACATTATCATTGGAGAGATGGGCTCAAATTCTCTTTATTCTTTAATACTGTATTCACATAGATCAGACCTAATTGACTCATAAGGAAAAAGTGAACATTTGTATCCTGCAACCAACAAATTTCCAATTAAGGAAGTTCAATTAAAAGCTCATTTCTGTAATTGAGCCGAGATGTAATCAAGCTTAAAGTGAAGCACAAGAACAAGATGTATGCAGTTTATTTAGAGTAATGGACATGGAGATTCCAAACTTCAATAATTAAAAAATAATGCTTATGGTCCCATAAAGTATATTGCATTTCTCCCTTAGTCTCATCTATATCAACATGTAAAATAAAGCCACCAGGCAAATATAACGGAAACAGCTCAAATTCAAAGTATGGATCAGATTTGAAAGCATGTAGGTTTATAGCCAAAAGCAACCCATTAAGTTCTATGTTATAAAAATGGTTGGAAAGCTTATTTAAGGGAGGTATACTCTACATCATCTTCATCCTTCTCAAATTAGGGTATCTGAACTTTAGAGCAATTGTAGGATATTCTACAATTCCTTAGTGAGATTATCTCTAGATAAAATCTCTGTCACTGTTTACTTAATTGAATTCTAAGTATTTATATACTGACTTTTCAATTTTTAATGAAATTGATTTGATTTTCATAGAGTTTTATGACAATTAATTTATTTCAAAAGTTATACTGCATAGTAACATAGTTAAAATCAGTGAACAGGGGAATAGTCATACCCATTTGCAACATATATTTTAGGGTTTTTTTTTCTCATTGAGTTTATTGGTACATTTTAGGTAAACGGTACAGTTACATTTATCATTGGGCTCTTGTACCTTTACATGACAGGTCTTGGTTCTCAATTTTTCCCCTTGTCCCTGCCCTCCTTCACCCCCTCCTCCCTTCCCTATTTATAAAAACTTTATTTCCATTTTTTCACTTTCTCATATTTTTTCTTTTCCCTTATTTCCTTACTCCTCCTCTTCCCACTTCCCCTACACCTTTAGCCCTTTTCTTCCTATTTCACAGTCAATTATACCATTAAGATCTTATGTACTATTATAATTTCTCACACCAGAGAAACTATTCGATATTTATACATGTGTGACTTATTTATTTCACTTAGGAGTATATCCTCAATATAGATCAATTTTCCTATGAATGACTCTAATTTATCATTCTTTATGGCTGAGTAGTAGGCCACTTTATAGCAAAACCACATCTTCTTTATCCAGTCTCCAACCGATGGGCAAATAGGCTGTTTCTAAGTTTTAGCTAACACAAACTGTGAAGGTCAACAATCAGAAATCAATAGCCTTCTTGAACACAAATAACAGACTCACTGAGAGAGAAATTAGGGAAACAATTTCTTTCACAATAGCATCCAAAAAATGAAGTATCTAGGAATCAATCTAAGAAGAAAAATCTAAGAAGCAAAAGACCTCTACACTGAAAACTATAGCACTCTAAAAAAAAGAGACCAAAGAGGATATAAGAAAATGGAAAGACACCCCCTGCTCCTGGGTAGGAAGAATCAACATAGTGAAAATGGCCATACTACCAAAATTGCTATTTTATAAACTAAACTAAAAAGGTCTAGTATAGTTATACACTAAGTTGTATTCTGCATATTATTCTACTTCATAGATGTGTTAATAAAAGGAGCTCAAAGTGATTTTCCACTGAAAATCTGAAATAAATTTCCAAAATAATACAATCAGCAAAGAAAATCTATGAATGCTAATTTATTTTAAGATATTACTATGTTGCCTTATACAATCAAGAATAGGAAATAAAAATGTATTAACCAAGTTAAAGTATCTGTGAGGCATTGGCTACGTTGAGGAAAAATGTCTTAGAGTTTGGAAAGGTTTTCAATCATGTTCAAATTCTTTTTTTCCAAAAATTTCTAGAGTTAGATTTATGTCATATGGTAAAGACTTTACTAATAGAGTGTGGGCAGAATTGAGGTACAGTATTTTAGGTTCTGGTACTGAGACTACTTGTTGCTCACTCCAGTGTGTTATCACTCCTTGATCTCTGGGCTTGGTCCTGAAGACTCAGGAGGGTCTCTTTGATCCATGACGTCATGGATCAAATGAAAGACAGAAATCTCTAATTCTGAATTCCTCTTTGGAAACATGCCCACCAAACAGCCAATTTATCTATTAGGTAAGAAGAAACGCACATTTATTTTGTCAAGTCACTGTGATCTGGGGCTTGTTTGTTGAAACACAGATTCCTCCTTGAAGAGGAAACACAATTCAGACATGGCCCATTTACTGAAGGCCTTAGTGTCTTAATATTATTAAATAAATACACATATAATATAATACTGCCAATTATTATATTGGGAGATTTTCTTACGCTAGGAAACAGTATATTAAATAAGCTATAAATACTTCGGTATTGTTTTATTTTTCTATAAATTATGTTTGTCTTCCCTTCTGAATATTTTAAGGTACTTTAGTCACATCCTGTATCCCCAGTACATAATACTGTATAATCTTGATGTCTGATAGGCATTAATAAATATTTGATGAATGGATGAATACCATGCAGAATTTAAATCCATCAAATAAATAGGTACTTGATAAAACCTTTTTAAAAATGATAGTGAAACAGGAACACTTAGAAAATAATTCTTACAAAACTTCGAAATTCTTATAGGTTGTATATAAGCTTCTTAAAAATTATGACATATAACAATATAAAACTTGTATTTCTTGTTCCCATTGTTACATTCAACACATTAAAATGTAATATCTGGAAATATTCCTTTTAAATTCTACAAATAGTGGAGGCTAATAAAAAATGATAAGTGAGTTATTTTATAAAGGCAGAAACATGTATGTAAATATAGAAAAATAACTGCATCATGAATATTCCCAGAGGTAAAGATTAAAATAACTGTTGTTGCTTTCAATGCCCACATATTGATGATTTAACAAATGACAAAATGTAGTTCTACATCTATAATTCTGGCATTATGTATTATTCTAAAATTCTCTCACTAAGAAAATATTGAGTGCAATCATCCTTTTTCTAAAAAAATAGGGAATATTAATTATATATTTTGTCCTTTAGTACATGTAGGAAAATAAAGCCTTATCAAAGATATTTTACATAACTTTGAGTTTTAATTTTTGATTATTCTAGTGCTCTGTATACCTGTTTTTATGCCAGTATTTTAAAATTAGATACTGTGATCTTTCCAGTGCGGCTCTTTCTTTTCAGAAAGGCTTTGTCTATTCTGGTTCTCTGTGGTTTCATATGAACCTTTGGATCTCTTTCTACTTTTGTGAAAAAAGTCATTGGTAATTTGATGAGGACTGCATTCAAACTATAGATCACAATGGGTGACAGGGTTATTTTAGTGGTATTAATTCTTCCAAATCATGAATATGGTAGGGCTTTCCAACTTATAGTGATGTGTAATTTTTCTCTTCAGTGTGCTATAATTTTTAATGTAGAGATCTTTCAGTTCCTGGGTCAGGCTGATTTTAAGGTTTTTTAGTTTTTCAAAGCTATCACAAATATAATTGTTTTCCTGATTTATTTTTCAATAAGTCTGTTAATTGTATATAACTATGCTATTTGATTTTTGTTTATATCATACCCTATATTGCTTAATTTGTTGCCTTGGCTTGGAGAGTAACCACTGTCGGGGGTGAACAGATAGGGTGGTCTCTGGAGTAAGGAGGATACCTTAAAAATCCATAGGCTTGAAAGCTAGGTAGAGAAAATCATGATTCACTGAATCTTAAAAACACAGATCTTAGAAGGCAATCACTCATTTCAAAACAAGGGAATTTTTTCTTTGACTCAAACTTTTTTTCTGTTTTCTTCTTATTATTTTTATTTTTCTTTCATTGGGCTTTTGAGGGTTTATGTGTTATTTCTTGCTTTTTTAAAAAAAATATTTCCGATTTTTATTTTCAACTTTTTATCTTATCTTTCTTTTATTTCTTGTATTTTATTTCCTGTATTTTTCTCCTTTTTTGTTTGTACTTTCCCCCAACTTTTATCTAACACTATTAATTTCCTTTTCCTCCTGAATTGGACCCTATATTTCACTTTTCTTTCCTCCTTATCATATTCTATTCTATAATTTCTAAAATTTGAGTCTTTCTCTTCTTCAATTCCCCACCCCCTCTATCTTTACCAGTATAACCAACAAGTTTTATGAATTTCTAGATAGTGGGATCATTGGGGTGTCAAATGGGAGGAAATAAAAAACGGATGCCTAAATTATTTGAAATGATATAAAGAGAGATAAAAAACATGACAATATGGCATTTGAAAAGCTTGTAGAAGATATAAGTAAACAGATATAAGGCCAAATAAACAAAATGATCAGTGAGACTATGTTAGACACTGATAAAAAGCTATCAGAGCTAAACAAATTAAGGCAAAACATAAGACTACCACAGAAAAGAATTAAAGTTCACAGAAAGGCTCAAAATATAAATTTAAGGGCCAGGGATTTAGCTCAGTGGTTCCACCACTTGCTTTGCAAGCACAAGGACCCGAGTTCGATCCCTTTAAAAGATTAAAAATTGAATTGAGAGTATGGGCAACAAATGTGACCAATGTGAGTACATACTGTCAGAACCAGAAGACAGGGCTATTGTAGTTGGCCAGTAAGTGCCTGGTATCTTAAAAACTACAAGAGAACATGAAAAATGGATCCAAAAGCTTCTAAATAAATAAAATCAAGCTATACTAAGGTTAAGTGTAATTAGTCAAAAACCAGAAGGGAGCACAAATAGCAAGGAAATACTGCTTACTAAAATGATAGCAGAAAACTTTTCAAATAAGGGAAAATAATTCAACACTAAATAAATGAGGCATAAAATCTCTCTGTGACACATTACAATCAGGATCTCAGAAATCCAATACAAGAAGAGAATCTTAAAAGCAGAGAAAATCAATGAATCATTTACAGGAGACTTCTTAATATAAACCACAATGGCCAGGAGAGATTGGAAGGAACTATTTCAAGCTCTAAAAGAAAACAATCTACAACCCAGGATGATGTATTCTACAGAATGATACTCAACAATTGATGCAGAAATAAGGTATTTTCAAGATAAAAAGCATCTAAAGAAACTCATGACCACCAAATCAGCACTTTAAAAAATTGTAAAGGGTAACCTAGAAAGAGACAGTTAAAGTAACAATGAAAAAAAGATCTAATACACTTGATCTTAGCCAAAAGGCCGAGAAATGATGAAAAAATATCTAATAGAATGAATAAAAAGGCAGGATGAGGAGTTAAGTAGGAGGGAAATTGGGAATAGGAAATATCAATAGGAAATAAGCAATAGGGAAATAAGGCAATGACAAGAATAAATCAATACCTATTAGTAATAACTCTCAATGTGAATGATCTCAATTACCTAATCAAAAGACAGATGGAAAGCATAGATCAAGAAACAAAACTCAGTTGTATGCTGTATACAAATATATATTTAACTCAAAGCAAATTTATAGAATAGACAAAATAAAAGAATGGAAAACAATACCCAATATAATGGGAAACCAATGAAAAAAAGTATAGCTATCCTATATTGAGACAAAGTAAACTAAAAGTGAAAACTAATTAAAAGAGGCAAAGAATGTCACTACATACTGGTTAAGGGAACAATCCAACAGGAAGTGATAACAATTATTAACATATATGCACCAAATAAGACACACCCAAATTCATAAAACAAGTACTAGAGAAATATGGAATCACATAAACATAAACACAATTGTAGTGGTGAAACTCAATACCCCACTATCACAAATAGGTCAACTGGACAAAAAAAATTAACAGAGAAATATCAAAGTTGAACAAAATCTTTGAACAAATGGACTTAATAGATATCTACAGAGTGTTCCATCCAACAACAGACTATTTTTGTCAGCAGCACATGGAACTTTCTCCAAAATAGGCCACATACTAGCCAATAAAGAAAAATTATGTAAGTGTAAAAAATTGAAATTATACAATTATCAGATCATAGTACAACGAGACTAGAATCCATTGACAAAAGAAAACACAGAAATTATGCAAGTGTATGGAAACTAAGCAATACATTTTTAAATAAACAACAAATTATGGAAGAAATCAAGAAAAAATAAGGCAGTTTCTAGAAGTAAATGATAATGCCAGTAAAACAGCAGAAATTATGGTACACAATGAAAGCATACCTAAGAGAGAAGTTTATAGTTGTGAATGCCCACATCACAAAAACAGAGCAAGCACAAATAAATTACCTAACAGTGCACCTCAAAATCCTAGAAAAAAAGAAAAAAACGAACCCAAAACTAATACAAGGAAAGACAGTACAAAAATGAAAACAAAAATAAATTAAATTGAAACAAAAACATACAAAGCATCAATGAATGTAGGAGTTATTTCTTATAACAAATAAACAAAATCAACCCACACTTAGCCAACCTAAAGAAATACATGAGAGAAAAGCCCTAAATCAATGCAAGGAGAAATGAAAAATGTAAAAGTATGAGATACTGAGAAAATCAAAAGATAACTACTCCACAAACCTGCATATCAAAAAATAAATGATTCAGAAAAAATGGAGAGATAAATAGATACACATGAATTAGCAAAACTGAACAAAGATTTTAAATCCTTGAAAAATTCAATAAAGGCAATGAAATTGAAGTAATAATAATAATAATAATAATAATAATAATAATAATAATAAAGCTACCGTCTAAGAAAAGCCCATGTCTGGATAGATTCACTGCTGACTTTTCCAAAACCGTCAGGGATGATTTAACACCATTAGTCCTAAAACTCTTTAAAGAAATTGGAAGGGGGGCTGGGGATTTGGCTCAGTGGTTCTGCCACCTGCTTTGCAAGTGCAAGAACTGAAACAAAGATCCCATTCAAACAGAAAAATATAGGTTAATGTCTTTAATGAATATAGATGAAAAGGTTCTCAAAAGATACTATCGCACAAAATGCAATGAATTAATAAAAGGATTATCATAACCAGGGATACAATGATGGTTCAACATATACCAATCGATAAATGTAATCCACGACATAAACAGAAGCAAGGACAAAAATCTATATCTCAACAGATACAGAAAAAGCCTTTGGCAAAACTCAACATCTTTTCATGATGAAAACATTAAATAAAATAGGAATAGGAAGATCCTATCTTAATCTGATAAAAAACTATTTATGATAAGAGTATTGGCAACAACATATTTAATAGGGAAAAACTGAAAGTGTTCCTTTTAAAATCAGGAAAAAAACAAGGCTAGCCACTATCACCACTCCTACTCAACACAGAGTTCAAATTACTACTAAGAGTAATTGTCAAGAAAAAAATAATAAAAGGGAAATATACAGGGAATAAAGAAGTCTAATCATCATTTTTCAGAGGACATGATCCTCCATATAGAAGATAAAAAAAATTCAACCAAAAGACTAATAATTAATACTTACATTCAGTATTATGGCAGGATGCAAAATTAACACAAAAACATCAAAAGTGTTCCTGTACACTAATAAAGAACTCCTTGAAAAAGAAATTAATAAAAAAATTCATAATAACACCAAAAAATTAATACTTAGGAATTTATCTAAGGAAGTTAAAGACCTCTACAATGAAAACTACAGTACTATGATAAAGGAAATTGAAAATTACCTGAGAAGATGAAAAGATATCCCTTGTTTCTGGATAGGCAGAGCTAATATAGTAAAAATGGCCATACTTCCAAAATTGGAATACAGATTTAATGCAATTCCAATCAAAATAGAAAGTGTTCTTCACAGAATTGGAGAGAGCAATCCTAAAATTCATACAGAAACAGGAGAAACCCAGAATAGTTAAAGCAATCCTGAGGAAAAAGAGCCAAGAGGGAGGCATCAAAATCCTGAATTTGAAGTCATATTACAAAGCTACTGCGAAACAACAGCGTGGTACTGGCACAAAAACAGACATAAGGGCCAGTGTAGCAGAATGGGGGACGCAGAAACAACACCAGACATATTCAACTATTTGATATTTGAGAAAGGGGCCAAAAACATACAGTGGAGAAGAGAGCCTCTTCTGTAAAACGTTTTGGAAAAACTGGTGATCCACATGCAGAAGATTGATCCATATCTCTTACCATGTGCTAAACTAGAATCAAGATGCATCAAAGAAATAAATGTTGAAAAAGAAACACTTGACCAGGTTGGTTGTAAATAGGGATAGCCCTAGAACTCATAGATGCAGGCATGGACTCTCAGAACAGCATGCAGGTTCCTCATGAAGTAGTACCAAGAATAAAAAATGGGATCATATCAAATTTAAAAGCTTCTACAGCCAGCAGAGTGAAAGGAAAACCCACACAATGGGAAAAATTGTCAGCTATTCCTCACAGAGAGGGCTAATATCTAGAAACGTAAAGAACACAAAAAATCAGACATCCCAAACTATAAGATCCAATACAAAATGGGCAAGTGAAATGCATGGACATTTTTCAGAAGAAGTACAAGTGGCCAATAAACACATGAAGTAATGCTCAACATCACTGGCCATTAGTGAAATGCATATTAAAATAACACGAGATCCAATTTATCACAGAAAGACTGGCCATAAACAAGAAATGAAATAATAAGTGTTGCTGAGGCTGCAGTGGAAAAGGAACCCTTCTACCTTGGTGGTGGGAATTTAAACAAGTACAAGAAGTATGGGAATCAGTATTGAAGATTCCTCAAAAATTTAAAACTAGAAATTCTATTGGACTCCGCTATGTCCTTTCTAGATATCGTCATGAAAGGTATAAAGACATTATGTTACAGTGATCCATGAATAATCTTGTTTATAGCAGCACAATTCATGATAGCTAAATGAAGGAAGAAACCTATATGTCCATCAACAGATGAATGAATAAAGAAAATGGTTTATACACATAACAGAGCAATATGCTACCATAAAGAAATACAAATGAGCCATTTGTAGGAATCTGAATGTACCTTATGACCATTGCTTTAAGCTAAATAAAACACACACACGTTTTTATATCACATGATTTATCTTCTATGAAAGACCCAAATTATAAATGAAGAGCAAATAAAAGAAATAAAGTAGGAGGACAGATCTTTCTCAATTGGAAATGGGAGCAAAAGATGCAGAAAGGATGGCAAGTATGGAGGGGGAAAAGGATGAAAAAAGGAATTATGTACTTGTACCAACTCCCCACAAGAAGTCTAAACATTACATACTGCAAATATATAATAATAAAATGTTTTTCAAAAAAGTGTCAGAAATGTGAGTTTAGGCCATCAAATTCCAGTCAGATTTTTAAATGACCAAACATTTCATCAGCAGAACTTTATCATTGAGGCCAGTCCTCATTGCTGAACTTCAGAATAATTAAAACAGAGAGAGATAAATGGTTGCCATTTAAGCCACTAAGTTTTAAAACTATTAATTTTGCAGCAGTAGGTAATTGATAACAGGGATTGGTAACTACAGTTGGAGTGTTACTGTAACAAAATACTTGAAATATTTAATTGGCTTTGACCCTGTGTTAAGTGTCAAGGGAAAGCTCAAAGAACATATTGCTTAATTAGATTCTGAGGCAGAATGCTGAAAGTACCAATTGGGAACTTCTAATACATATAGGAGGTAATGCAAGAGAGATGAGCTTAAAAAGTAACTGTATAGAAAACAACTCAATACTTGCCACTTTATATCTCTACTGGCTACAGTGATAAAAGATTCTTAAAGTATAAACACTTTACATATTAAAGTAATGCTCATTTTAATCTTTAGTTTATTTTCCTTTTATATGTAAAATACACACTAAACCTGGAGTCATAATCCACAAATACCTATATTTCACTTAATCCATAAAATATCAACTTAAAACACAAAGTAAAATTAAGTATAAAGTGATTGATTTATCTCCTAATTTCGTATTTATTCATATATTTTTAAAAAGTGCTGTAGCTTGCAATAATTGATTTATAAATATTGGGCCACATAAGATAATTTTTCAAACAACATTTGCATATCAAAGTTTTATATGTTTATGTTTTCTTTTATTACTATAGGTGAACTTTGTCTCACCCAAGAGATCTGGTGAAACTATCTTTTTAAATAAGCAATTCTAATGTAACTCCCAGAGGGAATCTTGGAAAGGAAAGTCTAATATTGACATAATCAATTGATCAAGTTGATCTCTTTTAGTAGTTTGATGGCTAAAATTAAACACTTCTAAAAGTGTGTGTGTATGTGTGTGTGTGTGTGTGTGTGTGTGTGTGTGTGTGTGACATAATGACATATAACACTCAGCTTGTTAAAAACAATGTTGGGAGGAATTAATACTTTCAGGACTGCCCTGAGGAAATGTTTCACATGTTTCTCAGCTTGACTACAGCTATATTTGTCTAATGAGCCTTGGAATGTAGGCAAGGTAAAAGTGGATAAATATTTTGGTTTTTGTATTATACATTATTGTGTCATGCTAAGGGACAAAGTATCTTCTACCCTTATTCACTGAGGTTATATTAATAAATAATTATTAATGATGCTGTTATGCTTACTGCTATTGATTTTAGTACAGTGATAGCAACCATACTAAATATTATATTAATTTCAATATCATTAAAATATTCTACAAAGATTAAGAATAGAGCTATAAAATCAAATTAATGTTCAAAAAAATGTTACTATCCATAGAAAAGTGACAGGGTATGCTTGCTCATCCATAACAAAATATTGGTAAGCAAAAACTGGACAAAACTAGAAATAATTTACTAGGGAGAATCCTATAGATATTTGTTCTTGATTTTGTGTAGGAAAACAAAAGTAATAGGTAACTGACCAGCAAAATAATAAGAAATTCTGGACAACAGGCCAGACATGGTGGCTGGGAGCCTGAGGCAAAAGGATCATAAGTTCAGGCCCAGCCCAATTTAGAATACAGGAGGAAGGATAATTTACTTCCAGGGCTTGAAGGTACTGATTATTTCTAAATAGAGCAATGAAATTGATCCTGTATTCATTAGCACTGAGAAAACTGGTAATACAATGTAAAATCTTGTCCTGTGTGGTTAAGTTTTCCAGGAACCTGCCTCATAAGCAGCACTTTGATGGTTTTGCTGACTACTGAAAACTTCATAATGCCTTCCTTATAAGCACTTTACTCCCTCCTACAAATGACTACTAACTCTGCAAAGAATAACTGAAGAGATTTAGGGATAAAATTATATGTTCAAGCAATGATTTGTTTGTAGTAAGAAAGGTTTCCAATAAGGTGATGTATAAAAGTTATTTTGGATTCTAAGATGGTGACCTCTCTCAGAATGCTAATGTGAAAAGAAGAGACCTGATTCTTCTGAAGAATTACTTGAGCTCCATGTGGCAGAAGAATAGGCACAGTCAGCAGGGATTTCCTAGAAAATCTGTGACTGAAGAAAAAATCTAATACTTCATTGCAAAGGTTAATACTGTAGTGTAAGATTTGTAAACAGGGAAATAGGAAAAACAAGGAAAAAAACATAAAGGGTTATATTAGTGAGGTAGTCAAATGATATTAACATGTGTAGCTGATAGCTTGATTTCCTAGAAAACATGTTCCTCCCTGGTTTATAACTACTAGGGTAGAAAAGGAGAATAATTATATACATTTTTGTCTCCTATGATTAAATATTAACCTCATAGGGCATAACTTCACTGTACTACTTGTTTTCACCGTCAGATTTCTTTAGGTCAGAGAAGCCAGATCCTAAAATAGTAGTGGCAGCCCCCATGGCAAGGTGATGACAGAATTCAATGAGTGTCCCTCCAGTGTAGATTAAAAACTCTCCTTTGTGGCTTCCAACTATGATAGGTGGCACTCAATCTTTCTGGAGGTTCATGACAGTAACAAGCAGAAAATCCTTGCCCAGTGAATTTATGGAAGTATATAAACCTGTCAGTACTGTCAAGAGCCATTTCACATAATTTTGGGGGAAAATTATTTCATAATTAAAATATGATTAGGACTATCTAAGGCCCAATGTCACCTTGCCCATAAGCCAGCTATGGTATGTGGAAACATAACTGTGTGTACTTCTGGTCACAGCTGAGGCCTTCATGGTCCAGTGATGCTCTGGCGCTCAAGGGCAGGGTTACATCAGCTGAGGACATCCAGGTTCTTTGAGAACTGAGCAGTAATAAAAGAGAAAGGTTTCACCTGAGGGAAGGACAAATTCCTTATTGGCCTGCTATCTCATCCCACCTACTATTGTAAGAATGCTTTGCCATTCTCACCATCCTCATCCACCTGAAATCCTCATCAACATCAGATTACTTCCATCCACTGAGTCACCCAATACTCCCTCCAATTAGTGTGTGCACCCTTTAATGGCTAGCTAGGAGTGTTTTTTGTCCTTGCCCACTCTGACACTGATCTCCCAGTCCCCCATGTACTTCAAAATTATGTTTTTATTGTCTGTCTTTAGCCCTCATCACCCCCTTCTAGGCGCATTGGAGGACTGACTGGCCTCCAATGTAGTAGAAAACATAATCAAATGCTCAAGATGCCTGTTTATAGATTTATGGCACAGACGATGGAGGAAGTATTTCTGAAGCACTATTTTCTTATGCTGACTGGGAGGTGAACTTATAGATTAATTGAATGAGCTTTGCCTTGTATTTGGGTTGGAATGTTTTGAAAAAGCTCCGTGATGAAGTGTGTCATTTTCTCTGAAGAAATACTAAATGAGAGCACAATGGTTAATCTCAAGAAATATACTTTGTCACTAAATTTGGAACCTAGTCTCTGTCAGTTTGTTCAAGAACCAAGAATGTGGTAAACTAAGAGTAAGCAGCATCTCATATCTCTTTGATATATATCATCAACTGGTAGACATTCTAGTAGCACATGCTAGCATAGACTGCAATGTAGTCCTATGCCTGAGATCCTCATGACTTACACTGTGGGAAGATTCAGCTCTATGTTTTCCAGAATAAATGGCCCACTCTACCCTTAAAGTTCTTTGGCTATTCTGCATGGGACCCTTAAGCTTGATTTTCAATCCTAAATATGACTATATGGAGACCACAATATATTGACATCATTAGTGGACCCTGAAAGATTAAGGAACTTTGCCTAGAGGTCATATTTTCATGAAACCCATTAAGGTAATATTTTCTATAGATTAAATCACTCTTTGAGTCAGAATAGGTGCACCCAAACCAAGACATTTGAAAATATGAAGAAAACCTTAATACATAAGAAAGGAAAGATTGGAGGGTGGGGGGTTTAGCTCAGTGGTTCCATCGCCTGCCTTGAAAGCACAGGTACCCAAGTTCAATCCCTGGTACAAAAAAAAAAAAAAAAAAAAAAAAAAAAAAAAAAAAAAGGATGAGAGTATTGGAAGCTGATAAACTTTTGTAACTTGCTATTGTCACTAAGATGGCATTGGGAAATGAGTAGAAAACAGAGAGGATCTCAAACAACTGATTTCTAAGCTACTAACACTAGAGTAATATTAAGAGTCAAGCATCTCTGTTACACATACAATTTGTACAGCAAAACACCAGATGTGATCCAGCTATCTTATCAACATAGTAATTACAAAAATGAAGCATGAGTGTACTTCACTCACTGAATAAAGTCATTGACTTTAATACTAAATAAAATTAAAATCTAGTTTGGACTCAGTTAGACATTAATATAATACTATTACTTGATTATCAACCTATAAACTCTTTCTTCATGAGCACTTATGAGCCAATTGAAATATGGTGCATGTATGATATACGCTTTTAAAAATGTATGCCTTAAATGGTTAGAAATATGGTAAAATAATTGCTTAAAAGGCATTTTAACTTTTATAACACTTTTTATTTAGCCAAATGAGTATTTTATATTGACTTACACATTAAATATGTTCAATTTGTCTGATTTTGTAGAGTACTATACACTAGTATTTTTATATTTAATTCATAATTATGTGCAGAATAGCTTATACATGAAGATATACATTTACTTTGAAGGGTATAAAATATCATTTTGTGTAAATATTCCCTATACTAAAATATTAAACACATATGACAAACATCATGAGTGCTCATTTCCATAACAAAGTTCAAAAGATGTTTTTAATCACTACTTAAAATATTTTTGTCTTATATACATATTCCCTAAAATCACATTTATTTATTTCGTTCTCAGTATTTAAAGGAGAAAACATAACAGTAGCTATATCTTTCCCCCTCCTCCACACTATTATATGTGTTGTGGCTCTTGAAAAAACACATTCTATGTGTTCATTTATTCCATATATATCCAAACTATCAAATCAAATTCTCACCGTACAGATTTACCTGGGTTAATACTGCTGAAGTGGCTCAAGTGGCCCTTAGGAGTAATGAAAAGATTCAAATCTCCAGAATGATTCTGACCCCTTAAGAATCACAGTTTTATATTGCTTGAATGTAGCTCAGAAGAGTTTTAGCAACTCTTCCAGCCCCCTTACTTTCTATAAAAAGGATAAGTTCATCAGTAGCTATTTTACAGAAAGGTCTGAGGAAATTTTCAATGGCCTCAGATAATCAGCATCTTCAGAAAATCCAGCCCACATGAGGTTGCTATAAAAGAGTACCAGGAAAAGTAGTTAATAAAACCACATTTATCTCATTAAAATTCTAGCTATTTGATACTAATGAAGTTTGACTGTACATACTCATAGGTATCAATAAAGAATAAGAATAAAAAGGTCCGGGGATTTAGCTCACTTGTATCACCACCTGCCTCGCAAGCACAAGGTCTGCAATTTGAACCCCAGTATATATATAAAAAAAAGACTAAGAATAAACATAACAAAGCATTTTCAAATATGCATTGAAACTCTATGGAAAACGCTTCTTCAAATCCTTATAGAACCTGTTTTTATTTCTTATTGGTTATTGTAAAGTTTCTCATTGATAAATGAAACAAGGATATGCAATTTATAAGAAAAATAGAGGGGCCGGGGATTTAGCTCAGTGGTGCAGTGGCCTGCCTTGCAAGCGTAAAAAGAAAAAGAAAAAATAGAAAAACCACATCTTCTTTATCCCGTTTCCAACTGATAGGCAAATGAGCTGTTTCCAAGTTTTAGCGAAAAAATGGAAATAAAGTATTTGTAAATGGGGAGGGGAGGAGGGAGTGAAGGGAGGGCAGGGACAAGGGAAAAAAATGAGAACCAAGACCTGTCATGTAAAGGTACAAGATCCCAATAATGAATGTGACTGCACTGTATACCTAAAATGTACCAATAAACTCAATGGGAAAAAAAAGAAAAATAGAAAAGTTTCCTCCTAGATGTGGAACTAGTTTTCAAGTATCAAAATAACCAACTTGTCCATTTCGAGAAGAATTAAAAATATTGAGGTATCAACAAACTATACTTCGGTTTGAACATGCATCAATTTACATCACATCTGTGAAGAAATAAGTAATACTTTTCAATAGTATGAATGGCTAGTTGTGAGACAATGACCTATGTTTCCTAGAATTATTTATTTTCTGTGAGAGACTGCAATGTTGATTATATTCCAGAGCAGGCTGTAAGCAGTGCAGGACGTAAAGCGTTATCCCCACAACTCATTGGCTTGTCAATAGGAGTCCGGCCAAAGCCTGGGTGCTGAGGTAAGAGTAACTCGCACCAAAATTCTGTTTCCACAACTAAAACCTTCTTAACTAGGGCAGTGTTCTAACTACAACCATATATTTTGTCTATTCTGTTCCTAATTCAAGGATGTTTTTGTCTTTTCCTTTTACGAGGCTTGCCTCCATTAATTTTCATAGAAACTGCAGGATTGTGCATCCTTGTACATAGTGCCAGACTCATGCATAGTTCACCTTTGCCCCAGTTGACTACTAACAAAAATCTGTGTCTTGGATGGGCCAGTGCCTTTTGCTAAATAGCATTGGCCATCATGGCCCTCGCTTTCTTTCTTAGTTGTCTTGTAGTGTGATTTCTCAGGCCAGTGTTGTGCACCAAGCAGGAGACTGGAGCCTACAGCAGAGGTCTCCAGTAATGTTCCCTTAGGGGAAATGAATTCAAATGGAAACTACAAGCTTGTGTGAAACTACTCCTTTACAGCTCAATATTTGACAGGGTTTTTTTTTTTCTGACAAGTTTAGGACATTTTATATAGGTGTGGTTCCAGGAATAGCAGCATCAATATCTGGCAGCTTGTTAGAAATACAGCAAGTATTTTTTCATCTTAAAAAGAAGGAAATTCTGTCATTTTTGACACTGTGGATGATAGTTGAGGACATTATGCTGAGTTAAATAAGACAGACACAGAAAAATAAACATATATTGTACAATCTCACTTACATGTGAATTCTAAAGAAATAATTAATATGATGAAAATACATTTTATACATTGAACTCCGCCAAAATGTGAAGTTATGGGAGAGAGTGTAATAAGGGGATTGATGGGATGAATGATTATATTATTTTAAGTGCATATACAAAACTGCCAAAGTAGAACCCATTAATCTCTATAACCAATATACACTAAGAAAAATTACGGGGGGAATAAAAAGAAGTCAAACTCATATTAACAAAATGGAATAGTGGTTGCTAGGGGCTGGGGAAGGGAAAATGAGAAGACGTTGGTCAAACGATATAAACTTTCAGTTATAAGCTAAATACAGGAGACCTAATATATCAGCATGGTAACTACAGTTAATAATAATGAATTGCTAAATTGTTCTATTTAAATGTGCCTATTGTATTTGAAAGATTTTGTGTAGAAATAACCTTGTCTTGATATAACATCTTTCTTCTCATTTGATTGTCTTTCCTTTCTATGAGACATTCCAGAAATGTTAGTAGGAAAAACATACCTCTTTTTTTAAAGATGGATGAGTTTTATTTTTTATTTTATTGGTACTACTTAAATATACATAATGATCACATTCATCAAAGGGAACTTGTACCTATACATGGTATATCTTGATTCCTCTTTTTCTCCCAATCCCTCCCCACCCTTTAACCCCCTTCCCTCATTTACAAAATCTGTTTCCATTTCTTCTTTTCTTGATTTTTCTTTTCCTTTGCTTCTTTTCCCCCTTCTGCTTCCACTTTCTTTTTCCTTTTGAATAATTTCTTCCTATTTTACCTTATCTTTCATACATTTTGCTCTTTACCATTTGGTTTATCAAACCAGAGAGATAATGTGATATTTACACCTATGCCCAATTTATTTCACTTAAGAGTATACTCTCAAGGTGCATCCATTTAGCTATAAAGCCTACTTATCCTTATTTATGGCTGAGTAGTACTCTATGTTATTAAAAAATCTTTTTATCCATTCTTCAGTTGATGAGCATTTCAGTTACTTCAAAGATTTAGCTATTATAAACTGTGTCACTATAAACATGACTTGCATATATCATTGTGGTATGATGATGTTTTTTAATTCTTTTGGGCACATACCCAGAAGAGGAATATCTGTGTCAAATGGGACCTCTAATCCTAATCTTGTGAGGAATCTCTGCACTTATTTCCACAGTGGTTGTCCTAGTCTGCATTCCCACCAACAGTGGAGAAGGGCTGCCAGAATATGCTACAGAAAAATAAACATATATTGTACAATCTCACTTACATGTGAATTCTAAAGAAATAATTAATATGATGAAAATACATTTTATACATTGAACTCCGCCAAAATGTGAAGTTATGGGAGAGAGTGTAATAAGGGGATTGATGGGATGAATGATTATATTATTTTAAGTGCATATACAAAACTGCCAAAGTAGAACCCATTAATCTCTATAACCAATATACACTAAGAAAAATTACGGGGGGAATAAAAAGAAGTCAAACTCATATTAACAAAATGGAATAGTGGTTGCTAGGGGCTGGGGAAGGGAAAATGAGAAGACGTTGGTCAAACGATATAAACTTTCAGTTATAAGCTAAATACAGGAGACCTAATATATCAGCATGGTAACTACAGTTAATAATAATGAATTGCTAAATTGTTCTATTTAAATGTGCCTATTGTATTTGAAAGATTTTGTGTAGAAATAACCTTGTCTTGATATAACATCTTTCTTCTCATTTGATTGTCTTTCCTTTCTATGAGACATTCCAGAAATGTTAGTAGGAAAAACATACCTCTTTTTTTAAAGATGGATGAGTTTTATTTTTTATTTTATTGGTACTACTTAAATATACATAATGATCACATTCATCAAAGGGAACTTGTACCTATACATGGTATATCTTGATTCCTCTTTTTCTCCCAATCCCTCCCCACCCTTTAACCCCCTTCCCTCATTTACAAAATCTGTTTCCATTTCTTCTTTTCTTGATTTTTCTTTTCCTTTGCTTCTTTTCCCCCTTCTGCTTCCACTTTCTTTTTCCTTTTGAATAATTTCTTCCTATTTTACCTTATCTTTCATACATTTTGCTCTTTACCATTTGGTTTATCAAACCAGAGAGATAATGTGATATTTACACCTATGCCCAATTTATTTCACTTAAGAGTATACTCTCAAGGTGCATCCATTTAGCTATAAAGCCTACTTATCCTTATTTATGGCTGAGTAGTACTCTATGTTATTAAAAAATCTTTTTATCCATTCTTCAGTTGATGAGCATTTCAGTTACTTCAAAGATTTAGCTATTATAAACTGTGTCACTATAAACATGACTTGCATATATCATTGTGGTATGATGATGTTTTTTAATTCTTTTGGGCACATACCCAGAAGAGGAATATCTGTGTCAAATGGGACCTCTAATCCTAATCTTGTGAGGAATCTCTGCACTTATTTCCACAGTGGTTGTCCTAGTCTGCATTCCCACCAACAGTGGAGAAGGGCTGCCAGAATATGCTATTGCTTGATTTCTTGATAGCAGCCATTCTTTCTGGGGTGAGGTGGAATCTCAGTGTTGTTTTCATCTGCATCTCTTGGATGACCAGTGGTGTTGAACATATTTTCATATATTTATTTCCCATTTGTACTTCATCTGAGAAGTGTTTGTTCATTCCAGATTCCTATTTTTGGATTGGATATTTAAATTTGGAGAGTCTGATTTGTTCAATTCTTTGCATGTTTTAGATATTAGTCCTTTATCTTAAGGACAGTTGGCTAATATTTTTTCCCACTTTTTGGGTTGTCTCTTCATTCTATTGATGATTTCTTTTGCACTACAAAAACTTTAACATGATGAGATCCCAGTTGTTGATTCTTTGTATTATTTCCTATGAGTTTTGTGCATGAAGTCTTTGCCTTCCCTTATGTCCTTTAGAGTTCTTCCTATTCTCTCTTTCATCAGATTTAGTGTTTCTGTATTAATATTTAGATCTTTGATCCATTTTGATTTTAGTTTATTGCATCGTGTGAGACATAGATCTAGTTTTAGTCTTCAGTATGTAGAAATCCAGTTTTTCCAGCACCACTTAGTAAGAGACTGTCTTTCCTCCGGTGAATGTGTTTTACCCTTTTGTCAAAGGGAAGGTGGCTGAGTATGTTTGGGGTTGTTTCTGCCTCTTCTAGTCTGTTCCATTGCTCTTGGGTAAGAACCAACACAGTGAAAATGGCCATACTCTCAAAATTGTTATCAAGAAATCTGAATTAAAATACTATTAGCACACTTCACAGAATTAGAGAAAACATTCCTAAATTCATTTGGAATCAGAAAAAACCTAGAATAGGAAAAACAATTCTGGGAAACAAAGGCAAGGCAGCGGCCATCACAATCGCTGACTTGAAATTAGATTACAGAGCTAATGTGATAAAAACAACATGGTACTGGCAAAAGAGATGGACGAGTTTGTTTTTTCATTAATGCATATTTGCAGTACATAATAATCTCATTCATCTTGGGGAGTAGGTAATTGTATTTAGCATATCTTGATTCCTTTCCACATTCCCACCTGCTTCCTTTCCTCCATCTCTTTCCTGAATTTTGATTTTTTTTAGCTTATGCACGTGACATATAATGATTTGATTCATTGTGGGTAGTTAGTACATGTACACGAACCTCTTACTGCAAGTTAAACAACTAAAATTTTGGGAAACTTTCAGATGACTTGAAGTTAAACTGAAAAATATGTGAGCATTGGTTTGCTTCTGGTTCTTTCTTAAGCATAAGACGTAACTCCTTAGGACTCCAGTGCAAAATGGAGAAAGAGCATGGGGAGTTAATGTGATTCTTGTTCTTGGTGGGCCATGAACTCTCACTTTTGTCCATTAAGGTTGCCAAAAGTCATATAAATCTCTTAGCTTTTTCTTTTGAATTGGCATAAACTCCTGGAACAGCAGGAATCTTTAAGCTTATTTGTACCTTTCATGGTCTCTATCCTCTCCTAGATTTGTTTGGTAATTCCTTACTGCTACTAGCTCTTTGATTCTTTTCAGAAATTTAAAAATGTCATTCATCTTGTTTTAAATGAAATAATCACATACGAATGGTTTAGCACCCCTTCCTTACTGGATGATACAGAGTGGGGGAAAAAAGTGGGATGGTTTAGAACTGCAAGATTTAAAATACTTTACCCCTACTAATTTTTTCCAGACTGCTGAGTTATCCAAGACCTTGTAGAAAATTAGTAAATAAAATCAAGGTTAAAACCCGGCTTTCTTAACTCTCCAGATATTTCTGATAATAAGTAGAAGATTAGTGTGTGTTATATTTTGATGGTCAATACATACGTTATTGTAATATAAATGATAATTAAGTATCATGTGTTCATATAATATTTCATAATATGAACAAAGTTAACCTTACCTCTTACCATTCATCATGAGCCTTCAAACCTCAATGTGGAATCCTCTGCTAGATGACACTCACTAATTTTGTTAGGAAACCCGCCAGCCTGAGTGATTTATGCAAGTTCAAACAGTTTCATAACCTACTCTGTTTTTACTTTGATCTTCCAAAAGTTATATAATTATCTCTTGGATTTTTCATTTTAAAGCCTACATCATGAGTTTCTGTAAATACAAATACAATTATTATCCAAAACTTAAAACAATGGACTAAGTGCTATATATAACAAATCTTAAATTTAACCTTAAGACAGGATAATATAAGCATTAACTATGTTACATTTTATTTTTCACAATGAAGTTATATTTAATATCCTCTAAGAAAAAAGTATTTGTGGATCATTTCACTATTATAGGTAAGTCCATATTTTACAACACAAGAACGATTTTTTCTGCCTAGAATTTAGAAAGCCATGAAGGCTGCAATTTCCACATTAAAATGACATAAAATAGTGTTAACCATAAAATCATAAATTTTCTTAAATTACTCAGAGATCTGTGGTTACAGAACAACCAGTAAGGCTAAACTCTGAGAAAGGCAGATTCAGCTAGGATAAAATGTAGTATAACTAAAGCCTCACATGTGGCAGAAGACAAAAATAAGACAGGGTGGGCATATAAGTAAACCAAAAGACTTCAGCTAAAATATTCAACAATTTTCTAAAGGCAAACTATGGACTACTGTGAGATTATAGGACTCCTGAGGGCTGCAAACATAAAAGGAGACTGCATACATTATGAAGTTCTTTTCCAGTGGCATTTTTCCCACACGCAAGCAGAATAATGTTCTAATACTACAAAGCCTAAAACAGCATTTATAGGAATTTCAGGAAATAAATATTACAAAGCAGATCTTAAAAACAAGAGATACCCATAGGAAGTATTCAAAGACTGATGAAGTCACGTCAGAAAATTACAAGAGCCACTTGAGGAGTTCCCATTGGACAAATTTGGGCACAGTTTGATGATCACAAAGAATGATGAAAGCTTTAGGGGGAGGCTCAGTGGTACAACATTTTTCTACCATGTGCAAGGCCCTGGGTTAATACCAGCTTCAAAAGGACAGGTGGGGGAAGAAAAAGAGGAGGAAAGAGAGGAGGTGAGGAGAAAATGCAGGTAATAATTTAGGCACAGAAATCCATGCCTCCATGGTAATCAGAGAGAGAGAGAGAGAGAGAGAGAGAGGAGAAAATAAAGGAACACTCATCTGATGTTCACAGATTTTTTTATGCATTTGCTCTTTAAATTAATACTATTGGTACATTTTTAGATATACACAATAATGACATTCATCATAAGAAATTTGTACCTGTACAGAGTATATCTCAATACTTTTTTCTCCAATCCCATCCCATCCCTTCAACTTCTCTTCCACTCCTTACTCAAAAAAAGCTTTGTTTCCATTTTCCCCTTCCATTCTTTTTTTCTTTTCCCTCTTTTGACTTTAACTAGTACTGAAACAAAAGATTTTGAGCAAAGCTGATTACTGGAAAAGACATCCCTTGATTTAAAACAATCAATTTAACTCGTGTCAGCATGGACTAAAGAAACAATGGGAAAAGGGAAGTGGGAGGAGTAGGGGAAAGTATAGAGAGGAATGGAATTAATATGAGAAAATGAAAAAATGGAAACAAAGCCTTTGCAAATAGAGAAGGGTGGAGGGGTTGAAGCGAGGGCAGGGGAAGGGGTACAATAAGAATCAAGATATATTTTATAACTGTAAAAATCTCCAATAATGAATGTCATTATATTGTATATCTAAAATGTACCAATACAATTATTTTTTTTAAATCAACAACAACAACAAAAAGAAACAAAATGACATCATTGCCTCAACCAATGTAGGAAAATACTGGAAAAAATTCAACATTTTTTAAAAAATAAAATCTCTCAAAAACATGAGAGAGAGAGGCATCTTCTAACTCATAAAGAATATTTAATAAGGTACTATGAGTAATATAATACTTAATGATGACAGAATAAATACTTTTTAAATTTTTGGGAAAAAGAAAGCCATTCATTGAAGAGGAGAGAACTTAGTTTAACTCATTCTATGTGGCAAACATTACCTTACCAAAACAACCAGAAAAGTATGTAACAAAATAAGAGAGCTATAAGCTAATATTGTTGAATACTGACACAAATATGTTCAACAAAATACTAGCTAACTGAATGCAATAGCACATTAAAAAGTTTATTCATCATAATCAAGTGGGATTTATCCCAAAGATCTAAGTATGGTTCAACATATGTAAATTGATATGCATGCTATATCAACAGAATGAAGGACAAAAACCATATGACCATTTCAACAGATGCAGAAGACACCTTTGTTAAAATTCAAAATGTCTTTAAAATAAAAACTCTCATTAAATTCAGTATAGAAAGAACATGTCTCACACAATAAATTTCACTTACAATAAGAAAATAGATAACGTTCTACTGAATGTGGGGAAAGCTACAAGCACCATCTTTAAGATTTGGAACAAGACAAAGATGTTGGTTTTTACCACTTTTAGTCAGAACTGTTTTGGAAGTCAGAGCAATCAGGCCAGAGAAAGTAATAAAAGGTCCTGTTATGTTTTAGATCTACAATGTTCTCTGAAAGTTTCACGTGCTTGGAAGGTGACTGGCTCACGAGGGTGCTATACTCATCAGTGGATTCGTGCATTGATGAGTTCAGCACCTAAGTGTGCTTTTAGGAGTAGTGCTTGCTAGGAGGTGGGTCACTGGAGGTGTGTACTGGCCCTCTCTTCTGTTTCCTCGCTGTACTAGGCTGAATAGCTTTTCCTCTACCGTTTCACTCTGCCACACCATTTCTACCTTGTAGGCAACGAATCATGAATTGAGTCCTTTGAGCAAAATAGACTACTCCTCTTTAAGCTTCGACGGTCTGGTATTTTGTCCCGATGATGGGGATAGGATTAATATAGGTACACAAATTCAAAAAATAGTAAAATTGTCACTGTTTTCAGATGACATATTATATATAGAAGATCTCTAAAGACATAACCAAAGTAATAAATGAATTCAATAAAGTCTCTAGAGTATACTAAATGATAGAGAAAGCCAGTAACATTTATATGTGCTACATAGCCAATTACTGCAAGTATAGCTCAAGAAAGCATGACCTTTTATAAATACCCAGCAAATATAAGAGTGGGTTTAACCAATGAAGTGAAAGATTTCTACAACGAAAACAAAATTCAATGAAAATCTTGAAGGGAATATAAATAAATTGAAAAATCTCGAGTTCACGAATTGGAAGAATCAATATTGTTACAGTTGGTTATCAAAATATAATAAAAATATATGGTGGAAAGCTGGGCATGGTGGCGATGACTGTAATCCCAGCACTTGGGAGGCTGAAGCAGGAGGATCGCTATGAGTTGAAGACCAGCCCGGGCTATATCGTGAGTTCCAGGTCAGTCTCAAATACATAGTGAGACCCTGCCTCAAATAAACAAACAACAAAAATATATATATGGTGAATCTTTAAACTTTAAAAAATTGCTACAGTAAAAGACACGTTGCCATTAACCTTCCCTCACAACACTCCCTGTCACTTCAAACACACTTATCGCACAGTTCTTGACACTATCTGAAGCGGCTTTGGACGCCCTCTTTTGTGAGGACCTTTCTGATGTGTGATCAAAACTACAATGAGTGCTGCTGCTGAATGTCATCCCATGGCGAAGCAGCCTTGTAAAAACATTATGCTGCGTCCTCATTCACCTTATTTATGGGATCCGGGCCTGTGAGACTTCAGGTTGTTCCCTGATGTCAAAACAAACAGTGATTCAGGACATCAATGCAGCCAAGATACTAGAACTCAAAACATTCCACATAGAAAGAGCACAGTCTGACTAGGCCCCAGGTTAAGACAAGGGCATTCAGTCATCTGAAAGGATTGCTTACTAGAGGAACATTCACAGGGAGGTAATTGCTGACAGATGAAACTGAAAGAACAGCCAAGACTCAAGTCATGAAGAGGCTAACATAACATATTGAAAGGTTTATGTCCTGCCTTTTCTGCACAGACGCAGTTACTATATTTTACAATTTTAAAATAATGTATAGTAGTTTTATGTGCATTACAAAGTGGGGAAATCTACATCATTTCTGATCTGGCTATAACTTGAATATAGAATTTAATCTTTTAGCAATAGCAAAGGCCTGGTACCTTTACACTCTCTTTTTGGCTCTCATCACCTAAGCACAACATATTTTTGTAGGATTTATTATCTTTTCTCGCTATCATTCCTCACTCATGTCCAACAGTGTCACAAACAACAGACTGATCATAGAATTCACATTTGTAAATTCAGATTATGTGATCCTAGATGCCATTGACATTTTTCCTATTATGACCCTTGTTTTGCTACTTTTTTCTGAGTTACTTTTCCAACTGTGTTTATTTATGGTCTAATAGGCAGGGAATAAATCAATTGCTATATATTTACAATACAGCAGAGCTCAAAACAAAAACACATTTTAATATGGCACTTTTTATTTTTAAGTTATTCCAAGTACCATGTTTTTCTGATAAATATTCTCTAAGAGTCATAATCATTAGACTTTAACACTTTGGTGTGATAAACAATAGCTTTATTACAAGAATGAAACCTTTTTATTTTGATTTCTTTTTTTAATCACATGATAGACAACAGACAGAGAAGATCAGTTTTAATTATGATGCTTAAATTGTCTGCCATGGTTTAAGTAGATTTTGCTTCACAACCAATATTGAAGCAGAGGGAAATTAAATTAAGTGGCAGGCTGGGATTTCCAAAGCAATGGCCTTTCCTGTGCTATTTATATTCCCATATATCCACTGGGAAGATACTAATCATGGCGCTTTTATTAACTACTACTAATAACACTGGAGAACTTATGAAAAGTGTTATTATTGTTATTACTTGTAGTGATATAAATGATTTAGTAGTATTAATAGAATAACTTATTGGTTATCATTACCACTCAACAGACATTTACAATAGAATTTGGTAGAAAACAAATCATTTCAAAAGTTTTCAGACAGCAAGCAGGATTTGTATTAGAAATGTTTGTTAGTATACCTCCCAGTAGTCAGTCCAGGGCAGAAACAAAAACACAATACATGAATAGTTATCATTACCTACCTTGTGAGTCATCTAAACTGCCCCTGGCACTTACTTAAACCAAGGGGAGCCTTTTAATTCTACTAAACATATGGCAAGATTTTGACATTTGACAAATACTATTGGTACAAAATAGCATTTTTACTTTTCTGACAGGATGCAGGAAAATTATTTTCCAAATCAGAAAGACTGTTATTAATCTGATTCAGGAGCTTAAAACGATGCTGAACAGGACGGCCAAAAAGAGATTTTGGAATTACCCCATATTAGTAATATTTCCATCAATCTGTTTCTCTTGTGTCACTTGCAGAGGTGTTCACAGAACTAATTCTAAGAGAGCACCCATGCCAAAAATTGGCAGTCCTGCCTTTCCATAAATGTCTTCCATGAAAAGTGAATATTGTATATGTTCAATGTTAAAACAAACATTTTTCACCTTGATAAAATTTGATAAAAGAAAATTTGACCACATTTTCATAAAACACCCATATATATCACGGTTTTTTTCCTTGGTTTTATAAATTATTCAGGCCAGCATCATCTTTCAATGATTTTTGTTAAATTATTAAGATCACATATTGACTCAGTGAGTGTATAGTTGCCTTATAGATCAAGCATATTAAACATATCAAACATATAAAAATGGCTGCAATTCCACAAAAGAACATGCATTTAATTACGATACAACTGTACATTGCTTTTGTCATCTGTTATACAAATGGAAGTGGGACAAGGATGCTAAAGTATCTGGGATCTATAATTTATTCTTAATAATCATAACAATCATTGATGAATATTCATCACCTCTTCACACATATCCTCCACCCTTTGGGGCATATGATATGGCTTTGTTAAATATGACATGTTTTTCCTGTGTATTGGCAAAAAGCATGTTTTACAGAGAAAACTTTAAGGGAACACAGATCAGAGGATACATATGGATATTTATTTTCTTTAGTGCAAATGAATATTTATTTTTAGTTTCATATATGGAAAGTTACTGCCTTTGAAAACATAAATGAGATTTTCCCGTAAGAAAGCAGCCTCTGCTTAATACAGTTTAAAAATACACTACAAGTTACAGAACAAGCATAATATAATAATAGCATAGAAGAGTAAGGTAGTAGAGAGACTTAATAATACATTGCATTACTTATCTCTCTGTTTTTAATCAAAAGATTCTGGAAAAGTGATAACACAGTGCCAAAATTTCCAGATTTCATATCCACAGAACTCTGAGAAGAGCAGAAAGCAATTTTTCAAGAATTGGAAATGAGTAGTTGTGTCACACAATATAATCCACAACACTCAAGCTCCCAGAAAAATTATTCCACAAACTACAGAGTGAATCATAAAGCCCAATATTCTTTCCAAAGAATATCACATGAAACAACAAAGCCAGTAAGGCATGTCTGACAATAAACCCATTTCATCATTGCTTGATTTATTTTCAGTGCCTGGTATCTATTAATGCTGGTTGTCCTTCACCTTTTCTCTTGATAAAATTGACAACATTATAGTACAGTTGTTTCAAGAACTATCAAAATGGGACTCAGAGAAGAGTATTAGTGCAAATTAATTGCAAATATATTTGCAAATAATTTGATCCACATTTAATTCTTTTATAGATGCAAGACAAAGGTGTGTTTTGAGATCCAAGGATGCAAAATTATTCCCTGCAGAAAGTGTTCAGGCTCTTCTTAGCCTCAGTAGCCCTAGTTTGGTCATCTGGAAAATGAGGCCATTGAATCGGATCATCACTAAATATTCTTCTAGCTCTAAAATGTTATGATTTTACATGGATGGTGAGATTTCTCCCCAGAGCTTTTTCCTCTGTATTATGCCATGTGGCCAGGTTTATAAAAATAAGGTATTTAAGCTGGTATTAAGTACAATAAATCTCCCACAGGAACTCAGAGCATGTCCACACATATAGTTTCCAGTGCCATTGCTGATGCAAACGGTGATGGAAAAGGACAGAAACTACCATTCAATAATAAAATCATTTTGAGTCTCTAATAACAAATTTAAAATAAAGTAGATCTTGAACATTAAAAGGAAAAGAAAAGTATATTAGCACTGTATATTACGAATAGGCATACAGTAAAATGAGAACATTTGATGGGAAAAACAGAACTGGTCCTAGGTATCTTAGAAAAAGTTGGCACATTCTTGCTTGAACTGCAATGTTCCTTAGCTCTGCGATCTCCACTGCATTTCTTAATGGCAGCTGATTTCTACATGCCTCAAATTTTCTGCCTGTCCTCTACTTTCCTTGTGTTAATATTACAGCCACCCCCTTTCCCCAAACTTAAGCTTGAAGATATGCCCTACTTAAGGGATAGCCTCTCAAGGAGAAGGCAAGTAATAAGTACACTTCAGAATCACTGTTATTATCTTTATGAAGAAGATATGGAGGAAATATGCTGAGAACTAAAGAAATCTGAAATCATGATCGAGCAAGGAATAGGATAGTGTCCATTTACACTGTCAAAAGAGCTCCATGAAATAGTACACTAACAGTAAATAGAAAGCACAAATAGATTAATGGTTTGCTTCTAAATTTCTGAGCAAGCTAAGATGTCTAACATAAGATTATCATTTTATACCACAATAAATTAAATTACATGCTTAATTGTACTCATTTGGCCCATCATGTGATTAAGCAAAATCTATAGCTTGAAAATTTTATGGTTGTCTCTTGACATTTTCACTCATTTGTGAAACCATCCTGAGCTTAATGAACACCTTGTTACTAAAAATGGACAAATGCTAAATTAAATTAGTAGAACCTTTTGCAGTCTCTTCTGATGGAATAGTTTGCTTCACCACTCAAGATCAGAGCATTACAGAAATTTATTTTGACAAAAGTTATGAGTCAATGTAAATTTCAAAATTAAGTGACTCAAACTAATTTACTCATGTTGCATAATTTTCATTTCAATGTTGACTTGCATGAAGATGGGTAATAAGTGTTAATCTCTTCCTTAAACATGGCCAGGAAGGGAAAAGTGGACCAGAATTTCTTCACCTTTGTATTCTTAGACTCTTCCATATTTTTTCAAATCACTGAGGAATACAAAGCATTTTTGTCACTATGAGTAATGTTTATTGATGTTTACCATATGAAAATTAGTGCTGAAAATTTTGAGGGTGTTAATTTCAAATTCAAATAAAAAATTATTTGCACAGTAAAATATTTTATGAATTACAACTGTTTTCCAAAGCAAAAACATAATGAGAATTGTAAGAACTACATATTTTTGCAAATATTCCCAGTATTTGATCTAACAGAAGATTAATAGATTTCCATATGTTTCTATATTGAGTTTCTTGAGGTATCACTCACTACATAGCCTCTGAAAAATTCCACTGTACACTTATAGTCTGTAAGTAAAACAAAAAGCAAAGCAAATAATACCTTAGCATTATTGTAAACCCTTAAGAGGTTCTCAGTGGTACAAAATATTTCCTAAAATACATACTAAAAAATTTACAAGTGTCCTTAACTCATTTAATAGTCCAGTTATTCAATAACTTTTTATTGAGCTGCTTCTATGTGATGGACATAATAATGACTGAACATAAAATACTCAAAAAGATATAACCCTTGGCTTCTGAACAGACATACATTAGTGGAGAATATTGTGGAGTAAATAAGTAAACTGTGTCTACATAAGGCTATTAGAAAATATAAACATATAACCAAATCCAGTAGAAATAAGAGAATCATAGATATCAGAAGTAAACTAGATAATAAGTCTAAACCTCTATTAAGTGAAGCAAATGACTCTTTAAAAAGCTTAATCAAAACTTTTATTGATTAGTACTTTGTATGCAGATATTTTCACTCCTTGGCAAGTACAGGATTCCAGTTTATCTGTTCATCAAGTTTTTGGAACACACCAAGCATAAAGTTAATGGAGAAGTGAAAAATCAAAAAGATGTTTCCACTTATACAGGTATCTATAGCAACTTTCCCTTCCACTTTTCGTTCCTCATTTTAAATATAAGCAATTATTGTATTTTATCATTGCCTGGCTCAGATTCTGCTTCAGATACTTTAGCCATTATCTTTCCAATATCTAAAAATTCTTTGACTCGTTGTTTATATGGTGTCTGTTTGGCAATTTTCCAGTATGGACGAAGATCAACTAATCACTTCCTTGGCAGCTGCTCTTATACGATAGAATCTGCTATAGAAACCGAGTCTTAGCTCATGCATATGGTACCGGGTATTGAACTCGGGTCCTTGCACTTGCAAGGCAGGCCACCGACCCACTGAGGTAAATCGCCAGCCCCCTCCCCTCTTGTTTATATCCCCTTTTCTTTATTTTAGGCTCCTGTATAGAAATTGTTAAGTCCAACTTAATGACTGTGTTGTACAAATATTCTATATTTTATAACCTTTTATGTGTCCATTGCGTAGATTTCTGAAAGGTGCTAAAGCCATCTGATGTAGAATTGACCATGTCCTTCTTTCCTTCATTTGTTCATTCATCCATTCTTTCTTTCATTCATCCAGCTTTTATGTGTGGATTTCATATCATCAGACAAAAAAGTGTTCAAGTTGTTTTTTCTTTGTGATACAAAATAGACTCAAACATAAATAAATTTCTGTGGGATTTTTGCCTCCATATGCTTAGTCACAACTTTAACACTAAGTTTTATTTCTAGTTTGAATGGTAACCCTCCCTTTTGATTTTAAGTACTTTGTATTATTCTGTTAAGTTCTGTATCAACATCTTAGAGCATCTTGAATTGAAAGCTTAGTTTATTACCATTTTTGCCTGTTTTTTAATCCATACATTTACTAACAGTGAGGGTATCTTATCTCTTTGCTTGTTATTGAATATAGCATCACACTTTTGCCTCCTTTAATTTTTTTTCTTGAAATAAATTCTCCAATAATTATTTTAGGACAGATTTTTGGAGGAGATCTTTTCTAAAACCTTGCACAACTCAAATTATTTCTCTTTATCACTCTTGCTTGGTAAAAGTCTACTTAAGTGGAAGAGATTAAGGTAAAATTATTTTTCTTTAACCTTTCAAACCTTTCATACATATTATCTTAACATCCATTATTAATGATAAGCTATTTTGCCCTTATTTTATAGGCACTTCTTTATATAATCTGCTTGTTTCTGTATGTTTTCATAAAACTATTCATACTTTTCTTAAATTATGTACTGTGTACGTTTGAGGTTTAGTTGCTTTATTTATTAATTATATTTAATTCACCTGTTCTTCAAGCAGTGGGTGTTTTTAATCTTAAGACTCATGCTAGTTTTTCCTGATAATTTGCTGCCTCTCCTATTACTGCTTTTACATTTACCTTGAGCTATAGATTTCTCTTAACATACTAACCTGTGTGCTTTATTATGTAAAACATTCAGTTTATATTCTACAGTCAATAATTCCATTATCTGTATAACACAGGGCCCTACTTCTGCCATTTGCTGATTCTGTTGACATTTGCCTAAAGTATCCCTACTGTCTTTTCTAATTTTAGATTGTGAGGTCCTGTTTAGCGGGGATGTAACAGGCAGAATCCTTTGAGGTTTGGTTTGAAGGTATATTTTCCTCAGGATTTGTGTATTTGCTACTCTTAGGTGCACCTAGAGTCATTAACAGTCTTGTACCAGTTTCTATGCTACATTTTCAGCCTCAGGGTATGTAATCAATGCAAGTAGGATAAATTAAATTTCCAAACCTTAATCAAGGCAAGATGTGGTTCACATATTAATGTACGCTTGCTCACCCAGAGTCCAGGTTAATAAATAGGAACTTTGCTTTCATCTCCCTTTGCACGCCAGAAGTTTCATTTGCCATAATATTCCATGTTATGGATATAGTCTTTTCTTAGATAGCCCTTTTATGGAGTTTCATGTGTACCTTCACTTTGAATTCCATTTATACATAGCAATTAAAACTCAAGCCATTTGGTGAAAGAAGCCAGAAAATTAATTTAAGGCAATCAAACATTCTGCATTCATTTACCTCGGTTCCTCTCATCCCCTCTACATGTTTAATTTGTAGGTATTCTCTCTTATTGCAAACTCAGTTCTGCATCTAAGATTCTTTGAATATTTTATCCAAAATACCTGGATATTTCACAGCAGAAATTCCTTTAGCTAAATATATAAAGTATATGCAACATTTTCTTCTGCTTGCCAATTTTCAAGATAGCATCATTGCTTTCCTTTGTCATCCTAGTATTGTATTATAAAATACATAACATTTCTGTTATTTCTGCACATTTGAAGCATATATTTTGAATGAAGATAACAGTATATCCCCTACATGAAATCATGAATGAGAACCTCTAATTAGTACTTCATAATGTAGCTGGAATTTTATTTTGTTGTATTGCAAAATCAATCACATCATAGTTATGTTTAAAATTCATCATGTCTACATTTAGGGTTTATAGAATAAAATCCAAGGTCTTTTAAAATGCTTCCAAGATTTGGTATAGGCCCAGAGAGGGTATTAATTAAAACTAACCTTAATATAATAATGATCAACAGCCTCTCTTTGCCATACTTCTCTCCCTTGAACACTGGAAGGAAATTAGCCATAAAATTCAGAGATTAGATGGAGGTTCACGTGTTTGGAAGTTGGAGAGTTCGTAAAGTTCACATTCAGAGGAATGAGAACGCCCCCCAGGGAATAAAGCTGATATTCATCTATTTTACATAGTATAGGGAGGATTTTCCTCATCCGTCAGTCCCTGGGTCCTAGAGCAGCCATAACTTGATTACTACATGTTGTTTTATCTATCTCCCTTTGGACATTCTGAAAGGTGGTAAGCAGGAAGGGAAAGTGTTCCCAACAGGTTCTGTTTCCCATAAAGAGTGGGTATGATGAGACTGAAGGTTCTTAGAGCTCCTTCTTTCCAATAATCACCTCAGGGATCAAGTTTTGTTACTAAAAGCACAAGTGCCTATGGCCCTCACATTTCCCAGATGCAATATTTAATCTCCTTTGGCTTGGCTTGACCATTGTCCTGCCTTCTTCAGTCTCACATTGGTCAAGCTGCCTCCTGCTTACTAATATCCACTTGGATATCTTTTAGTATTGTAAAGACATTATACTTGTCACTCTCTGGTAGAAATATACACTTTACCATGAAGCACTTTCCCCTTTTACTTCTTTCATCTAGAACTCCAAAACAAATAGTATAGGAGTAGTTTCACTTGGTCTTAGTCTTTTCAGAACCTAGAATAGGATAGTTCTTTCTGAAAAACATTTTTTAAAAATTAATCAATTTTATGGGTACATTTAATGTATATAATGTAATCACATTCAACATTGGAAATCTGCACCTTTACATAATCCATCTTGGTTTTTAATTTTCCCCATTCACCTGTCCTCCCTTCAATTAACATGAGAAAAAGAAAAAATGGACAAAGAATTTGTAGAAAGGGAGGGTTGGAGGGGTTGGAAAGCATTCTTATAATGCATGAATTTCCACTATGATCAAATTTTTTAATGAGGAGGAGGAGGGGGTGAAGGGAGGGCAGGGACAAGGGGAAAAAATGAGAACCAAGACCTGTCACATAAAGGTACAAGATCCCAGTAATGAATGTAACTGTATTGTATACCTAGAATGTACGAATAAACTCAATAAAAAGAAAAAAAAATTAATGAACATAATTATACAAGATTTTCATTCTTTTACACAATACACACACACACAACACACACACACACATACACAAACAACAAGTCAGCAAACTATATGAAAACATTGGTCATTGTACATTATTAATTGAAGTCATGTAGATGATTGAATTCAATTTTACTGGATACCCATTTTCTTATGTTCAGTATATTTAATTTTTATATGTTTCTTTGTCCTCATATACTTATATTGACTCAAACTATTTTTGGTCCCTATAGAACAGGTTATATTTTTCATATGTACTCCACCCCATTACCATAATACTGAGATATGGTTTGTGACCAAGTGTTGAACAGAATAGAATATTCTTGACAAATTATGTTCATAACTTCAGTTGTGAATATAATTTTATGAGTAACTTCTGAAACATTATGAATTAGAAACTACATGAAAAAAACATCACTCTGAAGAATTTATTCTGATGCCCTAGGAAATCATGCAAAATTTCCTAAGAATGTTATGCTTGTGTAGAATAATAACATACAACATCTTGATTGATAGATATTAAAGGAACATCTAAAAGTATAATGTACAATTAATGATGGAAAATTAAACATGCAATTGAGTTACTCTTTCTGCTGGAAGGAGAAATCAAATATACAGGAAGCATTAGTTTCCATTTATCTTCTACTTCTGATCTTTATTCACATACATGTATTTGCATTCATAAATTCATATTTAATAAGCAGAAATGATTATTTTAGCCTGCGACTGATTATATAAAGCCTATAAGGATCAGACTTAAAATGTAACTCTTAAAATTCCAAGAAGTCAATCAAAACACAAATTACTAAACTAGTGACTTCACACTTCTCCATCTTCATTAACTGCACTATTGCCCTGAGCAAATCTTGAATTCAACCAGAGCTACTTATAAAAAAAACAACCTTTCTTGAGTAAATAAGTGTTACCACTACTCTCTGTCTTTGTGCCTAAATGAGGATCTGGCATGATGTTTAAATAGATGAGCCTTCTGTTTTTTTCTTTCTTTTCTACATTTAAAATAAACTTGTTTTTTTTAAGGCACTTATATTTCTATTTAAATGCATGCCAGTTTTCACAGGCACACTATCTCTTATGAGAAAATTCACATCTCTTATAAGGGCATATCATGCGACTTCCATTAAATTAGTGAGTTTCAAACTTGGCTGCACTTTGGAATCACCTGGGGAGCTTTAAAAAAGGATTTATGCCTGGGTCACACCCCCAGAGATTCTGAGGTAATTGGTTCAGAGTTCAGCTTCCTTGGCATGGGAATTTTAAAAGCTCCCCAAGTGATTCTAATGTGCAGCAAGGGTTGAAAACCACTGCACTAATTAATAGAATAATAATGATTGCCTAATCACAGGGAAGACCACACAGATAAAACCATGGCTATAAATGGGAACCTATTATGTTTTACAAAGAATATGTTTGAAGAAATGAAAATATTAAATTTGAAGTTGTATGACTGTATGACACGTCTGCTTCCTGGAAAATGTGGTAAATATTCTAGTGAATTATAATTAGGGTACTCACTACTAAATTTGTGTTTACTTTCTTATACAGTTCAGGCATAAAAGGAACAGGACAAGATTCAGCTATTCATTATTTCAAAGAATAAGGAATCCTTACAAATAAATTTCTCACTCTTTTGACCCCTCTTGTAAAATAAGTAAGATGAACCCCATTGTTGATTTTCAACATGAATTAACCTTAAATTGAAAAGGGACAAAAGTTTCAAAAGATAAAATTTAACATAGAGTTCACCATTACCTTATACAAAACACATATATGAGCCAATTTATATCCTATCAAAAGCATTCCAGGGCCGGGGATTTAGCTCAGCGGTTCGGTGGCCTGCCTTGCAAGTGCAAGGACCCTTGGTACCAGGAATAGAACTGAGAACCTTGCACTTGCGAGGCAGGCGGCAGAACCACTGAGCTAAATCCCCGGCCCTTAGTTTTTATTTATTTATTATTATTTTTTTTTTGGTAATGGGATGATACTACACATAAAATTAAATGAATAAATATGATATGTGAAAGTTCAACATAGATGGTAGTGGTTGCTCAATAAATATTTGTATTCCTTTAATTTCTTCTGAAGCTCAGCTTATCATTGCGATAAAAGCACTTTTAGTATGTAATTGAAATATCTTTTCCACTCCAAATTGTTACTTACATAGCTTCCAGATGAGGCTTACAAAATTAAACTTTTGAAAATAATACCGAGAAATACAAAATACAAAAATGGGACATCAGGAACAAAATCCTACCTTTCTTTCAATAACAATATAGCATGCAATTCCAGAAATTTTATGCACAACTGCACACAATGTTATTATGTACAAAAACATGAGCATATCTGTATATTTATGTATGTGTACATACAAGCACATATGATATTTGTATTTATTAGCAATGGACCTACCTTTTTAAAACTACTTCATAGCATGTATAAATTCATTTTAGTTTTCCATTAAAAAAACTATACTTGTTTTAAATTTGTAATTATGAAGTATTCCTCTGAGAAGAATGCATTTGTATGCGGATGGGAAAGATGAAATAGAGTGAGATGAATTGATGATGAAACAGAGAGAAAATGTGATCGGTGCAGAAATTAAGTCTGCGAGATGCTGAGAGAGGGCAGGCTCTAAAGAGCTGGGATTTGATACATATAATTTATTTCATTTGCAACATGAGAGGAGGCAGTGAATACACATGAAGATGCAGATGGTTTGATAAAATTGTTGGTGAAATATGAAACACCAGCATCTTTCTATAAATTTCTTTGTTTTAATAAAGTTTTAGAGAGAAACATGCACAGGTTTTGGAGGATAAGGATTCTATGTAAAATGATCTTCTGGAAAAATGGTGATATAAATACGCAAGGAAGTAATGTGAAAATTCTGGCCAGCAGAGAGTATATTTTGATATTAATAGTTATTAATTTAAAAGGAAATATGTCTACATAAAGGTATATTATTATCCACTCAGCATTCTTCAGCTAGGAGAAAACCATTTAGTAGAATAACATCTAGTTTTAGCCAAGATGGGACCTTCGCCAGTTGTGCACAATGCAGGGAAGCGAGAGCAATGACTGACTAAAATTATGAACCACAAAATCCAAGTTAGATTTTGAAGGAAGTGAGTATGTGAAAGATGCCTGCTGCATCATCCAAGTACTGTATGATGACAGGACAAGAGGTGAAAAGGAAGAGAATAAGCTAGGTGCTGAACATGGATAAATGAAAAATGGCTTTGCAGCTGTCAGATAAAGAGATCAGTTAATGTAGACTCATGGACTGCATTTCAGAAGACCTGGAGTTTTAAAGGAGGAAGAGAAATAGTTCAGAAACAGTAGTGAGAGCAAAAAAAAGACATATTTTCTTCAATCCCTTCTTATTTGTTGGGCTTAAACTTTCTACACACTTGCAAGCCATTGGGGTTTCATCTTCTATGAAAAATCTATTGCAATCCTGTCTTTTCTGTACAGATGTTTTCCCAAGTATACTTGTTTTCAGGAGTATTTTTATGTATTCTGAGTTGTGATACCATGTTTGTTATATATGTTCAAATAACTTTCCCAAGGCTGTGTGCTTTAAATTTTTGTGGCATTTTTTAACAGATTAATTTTGAGTTAGTTATATTGTCAATTTTTTGGATATTTTTCTTCCTTGTCAAAAGCAAACAACTAGTTTCTGGGGTTCACAGCATCAGCTTTGGATTCAGTCCGAAGCACTGACCTCATTTCAAGCCATTGTTCAAATTGTTAGATTCCTAAGCACTGAGAGTAATTTAATATTCTTCCTCACTGTCTAGTTCTTCCTCTCCTTTATTTATTTTTAGGAATTCTGGGGCTTGAACTCAAAGCTTTGTTCATGCTAGGTAATTTTTCTTACACTCAGCTACAGCACTTGTCCCTAACATTTCTAATCTTGAAAAGCTTGGGTTCAAGACTTAATTTCTATCACTGCAAAGCAGTAATATCTCGTTCAGTAAAATCTTTCTCTCATTCCGTGTGTGTGTGTGGGGGGTCTGGGTTCATATAATTATGGATAAAAGATACTCTCCATAAGTTAATGTTAAATATAAGTAACATACTTTGGGGGAGGAAATTATTCAATTTTCCATATGTATTAGATTACAATGCATTTATTTTTATAAGTTTACTTAAAAAAGACCACCATTCTGTGAGACTCAGTTTAAAGACTCCACTAGCTACTATCTTACCTTTTCCCAATTATTTCAATCAATCCTTTTGGATATTATCTACAACTTTATTTAAAAGTCAATTGTCTTTTGTGTCCATAATATAGACCCACATGATTCTTGAACAATTCTTCCAAATTTTATGTAACATTTCCTCAGTGAAGCCTAGATTTATTATACTCATTATACGTGAAGGATAGAAAGGGTTTAAACATTTCTCTTCATTGTTTCCTGTCTAACAGTGTATGTGTCTTGGTACTCATCCAAGTTTTAAATCATATTAAACTCTGTATGTTCCTTTTCATTGCCCTCTGTAATGTGTAAGCTTTTGTATATGAGTCTTGATTTTTACGTGGAAGTTATGAAATCTGCAATGGACCATTTGCTATTTCACTGTGCAAGACCAAGATCTGCATCTGATTTGAAGAGTTAAAAAGGAACTATTTAGTGTCACTCAAATTTTATACTTAATTCCATAATGAAATGAATTAATAACTTAATGAGGAAATTAAAATGTTTTACTAAGCAAATAGATTAGAAATCCTTTTGTACTCCATAACTGGAAAATTATTGAGAATGTAATACAGTTTAGAAAACTAGAAGTAACATTTTACTTCTAATGTGTTGACCATTAAGAGTAAGCACAACTACTAAGAATGAACCAAATATAGTACTTAGCATGGCAAGCTTGTGGAAAAACGTATTAAAAATCAGGTGTCAATTTCCCATGATTAGAAAATAATAATCTAATAATGGTGACAAATGCTGTCACATTTAACATGGATAGCACTTACAATTCTAAGTGTTTTTATATATTATTTCTAATTACAATTCTGTAAAGTAGGTTTATTATAAAGTTTGTTTTATAAATAACCACTCAGAAGCAGCTAGGAATTAAACACCTTCCCCAAGGGCACACAGATAGGGCACATTAGATAATAAGGATAACCTTCTGAGCTCCAGAGTTCAGATCTTAAAGACAGTGCTGAGGCTCATGGTTACAGGGAGGCTTACTAGCTAGATAATTATGTGTAAGACCAGTTTCTGACAGAGAATTGAAAAAAAAAAGGTTGAAGAGGATCTGTTATGAGAGAGAATGTCTAAACTATTGGAAAAATAGTTTATACTTTGATACTAAGAATGTAGAAAAGGAAACAGAGTACGTTTATTTCTTACTTTGAACAGTAAATCTATATAAAATTACACTTTTTTCTTAGAGGCTGAATACATACTACTTTGTTGGTCCATAATGGTAGTTAATGAGTGGCATCACATACAATTTACCTCTCTATATCAAGTACTTTTATTTTTATGTTTAACAAATGCTAATTGCACAAGTAATAGATACAGTCTGCTTGTAAATTATTTTTGAAGTATGCATAAAACTGAAATCCTTTGTGAGCAATATTCCTATGTTAATTATCCTTTCCTACATTTAGGAAGAGACATGCATATCTCTCTATTCTGTAGGCAATTTGAACTAGGTTCGGCCATGAAGTCCTTTTCCTGCTGCACTTGGAATCAGCTGTGTTCACTCAATTTAGTTGGGTTGCATGGGGTGACTGGGAAGACTCTCTCTAGAGAACTGTTCAATCCCCAAGTAGGTGGTCTTAGAGTTCCAAGCATTTAATCAGAAGCTGTAAATCCTTTTGAACCCTAGGCTGAGTACTTGGATAATGTGACAAAGACAGTAACAACATCATCCCATATTCCAGGGATAGGAAAGTGGATTCTACCTCTTAATTCTAGAAGTTATAAAGAATTTGTCACAATTTCCAATATATTAAAAGCTCCAGGGCCAGGGATTTAGCTGAGCAGTTCCACTGTCTGCCTTGCAAGCACAAGGACCCGAGTTCGATCCCCAGTACCAAAACAAAACAAAACAAAACAGCTCCAAATTCAATCTTTTTTCTTTCTAAATGTTATGTTTGTAGATAATTTCTATATAAGCAAAACCTGCATTTATGAGCATAATTCATTCTAGAAACATGCTTGTAATCTGAAGGATTTATATATTTTAAATTTATAACTTAAATTTCCCCATTAGAAATAATGGAAACTCAGATGATTCATTCCACAATCCAAAAATATTTATATAAAATGAATATTAGAATAGAAAATAATAAAGAAAATACAAAATATAAAGAGAAATAAATTAACCTGCACTTACCTTCGAAAACCTTTGTGGTTGTTGTGAGGGAGGCAAGACTTAGGAGGGTTATGGTGTAGGACTACTTTCACTATCACTAATGGAATCACTGCTATCTATTGGCTCAATGGAATCTTCTTCCTTCTTGAAAATTTAACAAGGAACTTATCCAATGACACTGGCCTTTGCCTTCTTTTTAAGATTTTCCAGAAATGTGACATTGCACTGTCATTAAATAGATTGATTGCTCACAGTGCCACAGCCTTATTTTGTGGTGATTTTCTACAAAATTTTGCACTGTTTCCTGCATTTTACACATCTCCCTAATCTCATTTGAAGTGAGGGATTCCTCTACCATTTTTCTCCTCCTCCTCTGCTGACAAGATCTCTATAATCTCTTGGTGTTGGGAGATTATCCCCCCAAGCCCTAAGGGAGATGGAGAGGGAGAGGGAGAGGGAGAGGGAGAGAGAGGAACCATTGGCTCAGTTGTGACCATAGGACATTTGACATCATGTAATAATTGTTTTGCACGATATCACTGATTTGTCAAGTTAAATTATTAGAAATGTTTGCTCATCTTGCAGCAGACTTAAAGAACAAATTACTCACAATTCACAGTTTTATTGCATTTATGTGTCTCAAAAAAAGTATTATTTTGTAGTTTATTTACATAAACTCTAACTTTGTTTTATCTCACAGTTTACTTTTTTAAAACTACATAGTGTAGCTCTTTTTAAATCAGCTTGTGTGTATATTTGGCATCAATTGCTAATTTTGTGTAATATAATTCATGGAGAAGCCACTTTATATTGTATCTTCTGTAATTTTCCCATTGATGGAATTAGACCATAAGCATTTTCTTTCTTACTACTACACAATTCATCACAATTAAAAGACCAGGAGGAATAATTTCAAGAGATCTATTGTACAAAATGTTGCTTATAATTAGTAACAACATATTGTTTGCTTCCTATAGAAGTTGAAATTAGAATGGTGTTCACCAAAGACCAGCAATAACAGATTAGAGGGGAGTGGCCATGAAATGATGATGAATATGTATTAAGTTTCACTGGCTAGGAGGAAGTTCTTAGTTACTGATGCAAGTAAGTTGAATATAAATAATAATTATGTACTGTATGTTACAAAAAGCTAGAGGAAGAAATTTTGAATGTTTTTACCACAAAAATTATAAACATTTGAGAAGATTAAATATATTTAAACTGACTTAAGCATTATATAACATATATACATATCAAACCATACATGACATCTCATTAATATATACAACTTGTTTTTTGTATATAAATGAAAAATGAAAACTACATTTATTAGCATGTCTGTTATTGTCATTCTTGGTGCTATTCTTAATCTGGGATTTTTTCCCTATACTATGCACATTTATCATTTCTTTGTGTATGTTTATGACTATGAGGATGGGGGTCTTAGAATTACATAGCTGTACTTTTTACTGTGCATAGCAAAATTCTACATAAGAATTCAGACAGCATGTTACTTAAATGGTTGAATAAATGTAGCTCACTCAGAAATACTTACAAAATTCTTGCTTTTCAGTAATCAATATTTGTGTTTCAATTTGAATATCTACCAGAGAAATTATTTAACAAATAATTAGGAAGGCTTTCATATAAGAAGACTGTATTTGTCATCATGAGGTTAACTCCATGACTGGGAAGAGAGCATCAGATTTTGAGATGTATCAGTGGTCTGGGAATCAAAAACTACCTTTTAGCAGTAAAGTTGTATGGCCGTCATTTTTCTCATATGAAGGTTTAAGTAAAATATACAAGAATCAACTAGCACTGAAGAGTCAAGAGTTTTTATGGAGGCTTCTACAGGTTTTGGAGTGTGAATATAATAAGCTGGATTTCTGCTAGAACACACCTACCATACCACAAGGATTTGTGTGAAGTGGTTTATTTAGAATGTGATCCTAGAGACACCTGCTGACAAGGGTAGACATACTGACATAGGGCAGAAAAGGAAGACCATAAAGAATAAACAAGTCACTCGTGTCTGCAACCCAGGCATAATTGCCCGGGGGGAACTCTGGGACACTGTGTAGCCTGTGCCTCATAGATACCTTAGGTGAGGGATAAGGAAAGTTGGATGTTCGATTCCAAGTACCATTTACTATTTCTTGAGAGCCCTTCTTCAAGGCATCAACTCAAAAGGGATTCTGGCTCTGTCTAACATGTGGAGGAGGAATTACAGGTGATTCCAAAAAGATGGCATTGGCTTTAGTATATTGTAAAAACTAAATACAGAGAAAGCATCAACATATCTGCCACAAAACAAAATGAAGAATCAAATGAGTGTGACCTTAAAATTCAGGTTGCACAAGTTCTCTGGGCTCCTAAAGGGTATCATCTTACCTCCTAGTGTTTCTCTTATCATAGGATCGATTGCACTTTATTTTTTCCTATTTAATTTTCTATATTCTGCACCAGATGTATGAGGACATACAGCACGTCAACTTGAATCATCATATAACGCATCAGGGACTAGTACAATTCTTCAACATAGTGAATACTTAAGGCACAGCACCCATGGATGAGTTAAGACACAAACAAATGAAGTTCTAGTGATAAGAGAATGACTGAAGCATTATAAAGGGGAATCTCATACTTATTCATACTGTATTATACAAAAGATGAAGCTTTCATTTACTCATGCGTAAATTTAGAGCTTTTAAGAGAATTTCAGTTACTAACTAAATGTTTCATTAATTGAATTGAAAGAAGATGCTTTAAATTTCATTATGCAATGATCTGTGAATGATAGCCAACAATAATTAATCACTGTAATTATTTAATTTTATATCCAAAGAGTACAGGTAAATATATATCGAAAAATTATAATGTAGGATTATATTTGGTGGGGTTTCTATTAATTATGAGTAAGAAAATGTTACATTTTATTTAGAAAGGTTAATTTCTAGCTGTGCAAAATCTCATCTTATAATCAGTGTATATGTCTTAATTTGTCACTAGACAATTAAGCACTTTTCCAATGATTATGAAACTAAATTTCATTAAAAGTACTATAAATATTGTGGCCTTTTCCAAATTAAAACCAAATTTTAGGAGCTTTCTAATAATCATTTTTCTTCCTTTAATTTTGGATAATGCCATCACACAGCACAGTATTCTTTCAGAAATTTTCTCTTTTAAATGATTTTATTATGAAATATTCTTAACTGAGACAAATTACACAATTCCAATACTGATCTATAAAAAAAATTAAAGTAAAAAAAAAGTTAGCCTTCTATTTGATATCTCAGGAAGCTAAAGCCAGAATTAATATCCTTTGATTATTTAACTATCAAATAAGGTTACATTGATACTGCTGAATCCCTAAATAAATGAACTTATGTGAATCATTAGTATCATTATGAAAATTAAACACTAGGACATAGAAAATATTTATCACAGGGCTTAACTGCATTATCTATAATTTAAAGTTAGTATTAAAACAACTTTTCCACATTGAAGAAATATATGAATCAGAAACAGCATTTTTTACAATAATTCTGATTAAGAAAGAAACCAAACTCAAGAGTAAGAAACAATAAAAATGTTCTAAATTAATTATATGAAAAACAAATGGAATTATATGGCAAGTGATAAAGTAGTACAGATTGCTAAACAACAACAAAAGTGAATATCAGGAAACAGCACTTATGGGATATGATTTGAATACTATAATAGTATCAGTAATAACAAGAAATGGCAGTAACCTTTTCCACATGAAATTCTCAATAGATATTGGTTGAGTAATATCTTCAAAGGAGCAAATCCAAACACTGGCACTGAAGTCCTGTAATTAAGTTACTTTACAGGCAGTTAAAGAAGTGGCCAAACTGCATATGTCTGGGAGTAATGTTAAGAAAATAATAATAACACATGATGGACTTATGCCTCTTAAAATGAGGGTTAGGCATATTTTAAAGATGAGAATTAGGGGGCTATAATTCACTTCTTTGATTGCCAAACGTCCCTACTTGTGAGCCTTCCCTTCCCTTTAGCCTTAGGCATTCGGAATGCACAAACAATAATCCTAGTGCTCTCTGAGCCCTGTTTTGTTTTTGTTTTTTTTTTTTTAAGAGATGCCCTGAGGCATCACTGTAGAATAGAAGGGGATTTGGGATTTTAGAGGTTCCTTCACCTTCAATTCTGCCAGGGTAGCTCTTCTTTTATCTGTTACTATGTATTTTTGAGCAAGATTTTGTTTGAAAAAATACACTTTTAAAGTTTGACAAATACTACTGTACCTTTCTTAAACTCCATCCCCAATAAAAATATATTCTGCTGATTTATCAAAGTAATTTTGATATCACATTAATATTTTTCCATTTTATGTAGGGGAAGGGAAATGTAAAAGTTGTTTTTTCCCCCTTTTCATGGTATTCTATAAGGAAAAATCAAATATATGAGAAATTTATTACACAGAAAGAAATTTTGTAGTTTCCAGGTTATTGGATCTCCATGACAAAACCATAAATCTTGTTTTGATGTGCTAAAAGCTTTTTCTATAGATGACCAAGTCATTATGGGCCTTATATTTATTATAGTTTTGGGGGAAGATTAAGAGATACTAAAGATATTTAAGCACATGATCTGCTCCTGGTCCTTAAAACTGTCATTTATCACCAAGAAATCAGGTCATAAAGAAAATCAAAGCTTTACTTACATTACCCAAATGTGTCTACATATTTTTAATGTCTTCTTTATAACTTTTTTCATTTCTTAAAATAATACATTTAAATAGCAAGTTCAGAAAGGTGCAAAATGAAGAGAGCATGGAAAAGCAATCAAATAGGAAAACAGTTATCTAAAAATTAGTCTGCTGGAATTTGTGAGAACTGATCGTAGGTGAGATGGTAGAGCCTTGCGGGAGAATCATAACTCTGCTTACTCATCAATTCTGACTAAATAGTTCTTGTTCTTCTAATTTACTTTAACATTTCAGCACTTTCTGCACTTCTGACCATCTTTCGGCCACAGTCCTTACATGAAATCTCCTGCATTTCTTACATGAAATTTCTGACATTTCCTAGAAGAATACATTCATAGGAAAATGGATACATATTGAGGATATACTCCTAAGGAATATAAATAAGTCACACATGTGTAAATACCGAATAGTTTCTCTGGTGTGAAAAACTATAATGGTACACAAGATCCTATCGGTATAATTGACAATGTGAAATAGGAAGAAAAGGGTTAAAGGTGTAGGGAAAGTGGGAAGGGTAGGGGAAAGGTAATAAGGGGAAAGAAAAAAATGAGAAAATGAAAAAATGGAAATAAAGTGTAAATAGGGAAGGGAGGAGGGGGTGAAAGGAGGGCAGGGATAAGGGGGACAAAAGGAGAACCAAGACCTGTCATGTAAAGGTACAAGATCCCAATGATGAATGTAACTGTACTGTATACCTAAAATGTACCAATAAACTCAATGAGGAAAAAAAAAAAAAGAATACATCCACATAGTCCAGGGATTTAGCTCAGTTTTAGCTCAGTGGTTCCTTCCACAGCCTGCCTTGCAAGCACAATCCCTGGTACAAAAAAAAAAAAAAAAATGCACAAAAGAATACATGCACACTCCCACTTCTGGAATTTTCTAGCACTAATGGTACAGTCCATTCATAAGCAGATGTATTTGGGACTTTGGATATGTGCCTGATCTCTCACCAGGATATTTGTAAGTCAAATCTTGTCTATCTCAGTGTAGTAATTCTAATTCTCTTCTTTTTTTCAACAAATATACACAAAGAGCCTATAATGTGCCTGGCATTTTAGAGAATAATGAAGATACAATTGAGAATAAGATGAGATATGATCCATATTCTCATGAAGTATATGTCTGGTACAAAAAGAGAAAGTTAAACTGTAAACAAAAATATTCATGAAAGTAATTTGGTAAACTGTGCATGTTGTGCCAAGAAAAGTTGATGATGGTGTTATGGGAGTCTTTACCAAAAATGTCTCACTTTGTAGGTAATGTGGAAAAGTGACACTAAGGTTAAAATTCAAAAGATATATAGGAGCAATTTCTAAAGAAGAAGAGTAATAAAATTCATTAGCTAGAAGAATGTCATAAGCAGAGAACTTACAGTGGGGAAGAATAAGTTTTACATAAAATACTTTGAATAGAACGTTATAGCTGTGACGTATGTGATGGACAAGTAACCAAATGTATGGAGGTCAGAAATTTAGAAGACCACTAAAAATCCAAATGTGAGAATGTTTTGTGGGTGTGTGTGTGCCGTTATGTTTGACTATTAATTCCTGATCTTAACCTTATTTCCTTTCTTTTTCACATTGAGTTTATTGGTACATTTTAGGTATACAGTACAGTTACATTCATCATTGGGATCTTGTACCTTTACATGACAGGTCTTGATTTTTATTTTTTCCCCTTTTCCCTGCCCTCCCTTCACCCCCTCCTCCCTTCCCTATTTACAAATCTTTATTTCCATTTTTTCATTTTCTCATATTTTTTCTTTTCCCTTATTTCCTTTCCCCTACCCTTTCCCCCTACACCTTCTGCCCTTTATTTCCTTTCTTCTAAAGTTTTCTTTATTTGTTCATCTTTTCCATTTAATGCCCAATATGGGTAAATTTAAGATTATCCCATTTTATAATACAGGATATACATTTTGTCTTGAAGCCATTTATGTTGAGCACATTTTGATATATAAATGCTTCTCTTTCCTGTAATTTTAAGAACTAGATAATATTCATTATATTGATTATGATTTCTTTTTTGGGTCAGTGTACTACAGGGTATATCTTAAATTATTTCTTAAATTCCAAATACAGTTTCTTAATTTCAAATTAATTACTTTTTGCTTTTTGTGAGAAGCCATAGTCAATATGAAAAGTCCTTTAGCAGGGGACTTAGCTCAGTGGTTCTGCTGCCTGCCTCACAAGCACAAGGTCCCGAATTCAATCCCTGGTACAAAAAAAAAAAAATCCATGATCTTGTGTTGATGTTTAGAACCTCTAGTTCTGGATTAATTCTACAAGGCCAGGTGTGGTGGTGCACACCTATAAGCCCAGCACTTGGGAGGCTGAGGCAGGAGGATCACTGTGAGTTCAAAACCAGCCTGGGCTACATAAAGAGTTCCAGATCAATCTCAACTACATAGTGAGACCCTGTTCAAAAAAATAAACAAACAAACAAACAAAAAAATGAAAAGTCCTTTGAAGCTTTATGGACTGGCTTCTGAACATAGTGTCTTGTCAGTTTTAAGTGATCTCTGTAACTGAAAATAATTTGCATTTGCCAGTGGATGAATGTACTTTTGTTCATATGTACAATAGACCAAGTATTTTTGTTTTTTGTTTTTTTGTGTACCGGGGATTGAACTCGGGTCCTTGTGCTTGCAAGGCAGGCCACGGAACTGCTGAGCTAAATCCCCGGCCCTATAGACCAAGTTGTAACTGTGTTTTTATATTCTTTTTTATATTTCCCTGCTCAATGTCAAAGATATACCTTTACAGTCATTTTAATGTTGATTATTAGGTTTAATTCTCTTTTCAGTTTTGTCTCTCATTTTGTATTCTTCTTGGCCATATTTATTGGTAATCCTTGATACAAAATGTATTTGAGTAAACAAGTGAATTATTTTTAACACAAAGTTAACACTTTTTAGTCCTGTCAACATTGGTAAAAAAAAAAATCTAATTGTATAATATAGATACAGCTACACTGTACTTCTGAATAGTTATTTCTGTCATATTCCATGACTGTAGGTTTTATCTTTCTTTGTATTCATCATTTATGTGGATCCTTAGTAAATAACCAGCTTCTAGGTTATTTTTTTCTAAAAATCAACTTTTTAACCTAGGTTTAAATCTTGGCTGTTACTCAAAACATATGGATGTGGTAAAATGTCTTCATGTGAAAAACAGATACTATAAATATATTTGCCAAATGTATTAAAAGAGAAAAAGTTCCCCAAAGAAGGTTAAAAAAAACAGTAACCCACTTTTTAACTAAATGTGTAATTTTTTAAGCAAAGTGCCTTTTGAAAATAGAATTTACATATTTATGGTTGTACATAATAGTTTACTAATGTTCAATTTTTTATCATTACAATGACATTATCTCAATTGTATTGTAGACCCTTCTAAATATCATAACACAATTACAAAACAATTATATAAACATAAGCCTGAAATACTCTGTCATCCTAAACAACTCTAACCTAAAGGCCAACAGTATGATGTTCTTTTAATTTTTTCATTCCAGAAGGCCTATACATTTGCAAAACAGAAATGTATTTAATATACCATTACAATAACCATAATTAGCTATACATATATATATATATATATAGTCGCTTAGGTTTTACTTTTAAAGAAGTATTTATTTATCTATTTAGAAAGTGTCTCACTATGTAGGCCAGGCTTGCCTTGAACTCACAGTGATCCTCCTACCTTAGCCTCCTGAGTGCTGGGATTACAGATGTGCGTCACCTCGACTGGCTTAAGGAAAAATTTAGATTTCTTTAACAGGTTTGTATGGTGTAACTACACTGACAAGAATTTTCAAAGTATCTTTAGACTTCTTACAAATTTTCACACAGATATATTTTGGTTTATATTTATCATCTTATTTTGTGCTCTCATTATTCATTTTTAGTTTATTTCTACATTCATTTGTTCTTTACCACTTACTGATTTATCTCATTTTAGTTATTTCCCTTTCTTTGTTTGAAAACTATATAATCTGAATAATCCTATTAGTAGTAACTTTTAATTTTAATATACTTAGGTAATAAGTTATAATATTAACATATTTTAATATCTCATATAGACTTTAGATAATCATTAAGTTTGATCTTATCCTGCCTTATAGACTTTATAATTTTAGTATTAGTTAACATTTAAAGTCATAGTTACATTAATTCAATCAAAACCTATTTATTAAAAGGTACTTTGTTCTTTCTGATCCCTTACATCTAAAACAACAAATGTGGTAGCTTTCTCCTTGAAATTAAGTGCCTCAGAATTTCCATTACTATGCATTTATTAGATGAAAGTTTATTTGTCTGAAATTATTTGTACTTCATCTTCATTTGTTGAGGATACAATTTTAGATGTATTATTATTCCTCTCAGAAAATTGGGATATTATTCTGGACAACCAATACTTCATTTTAAGAGGATAATTTTCAACCTTTTTAGTTTAAAAATTATCTCTTCTATATTGTTTCTTTTCCATTTTCTAGACTTGATTTTCATAACAGTGCTTTTAAATATAAATTTTTCAATCGGTATTGCATTGAATCTGTATAGCAGTTTTGGTAGTATGACTATTTTCACTATGTTGGCTCTTTCTACCCAACAGCAAAGGATGTCTTTCCATTTTCTCATCTCTTTCAGTTTACTCTAGTTTTCAGTGCAGAGATCTTTTGTCTCCTTCACTAGACTGATTTGTAGATATTTCATTTTGGGGGGATGCTATTGAAAAATGAATTGTTTCCCTAACTTGACTTTCAGTGAGTCTGTTACTTGTTTACAAGAAGGCTATTGATTTTTAGTGTTGACCTTGTAACCTGCTACTCTACTGAATCTGTCAATTAGTTCTAGAAGTCTTTTGGCAGAGTTTTTTTGGGTCTTCTACGTAGAGTGTCATAAAATCAATAAATAATGGCAGTTTAACTTCTTCCTTTCTTCTCTTTATTCCTTTTATTTCTTTCTATTGTCTAATTGCTGTGGCTAGTGTTTCCAGAACTATATTGAACAGGGGTGGTGGTAGTGGACATCCTTGTCTTGTTCCTGATTTTAGTGTGAAGGTTTTCAGTTATTTACCATCCCAACAGTGTACTTCACAAAACTAGAGAAAACAATCCAAAAATTCATTTGGAACCAGAAGAAATCTAGAATAGCAAAAGCCATTCTAGGCAACAGAGACATGACAGGGGGTATCACAATCCTCAATTTGAAACTATACTACAAAGCCACTGTGATAAAAACAATAGGGTATTGGCAAAGAAACAGACCCAAGAATTAGTGGAATAGATTACAAGATGCAGAAACAACTCCAGACCTACTCAGCTACCTCATCTTTGACAAAGGAGCCAACCATCCTCACTGGAAGAAAGATAGCCTCTTTAAAGAATGGTTTTGGAAAAACTGGATTTCAACCTGCCAAAGATTAAAACTAGACCCTTATCTTTCACCATGCACTAAACTAAAATCGAAGTGGATTAATGATCTAAATATCAAAACAGAAACACTAAAACTGCTGAAAGATAAGTTAGGTAGAACTCTCAAAGACATTGCCATAGGAAAAAACTTTATGAACAAATCCTCAGTAGCACAGGAACTTGCACAAAGAATCAACAACTGGGATCTCATCCTATTAAAAAGCTTCTGCACAGCAAGAGAAATCACCAACCAAGCTAAGAGATAACCTAAAATGTGGGAAAGAAATTTTTACCAGCTGTTCCTCAAACAAAGGTCTAATAACTTGAATATACAAAAAACTCAAAAAAATCAGACCCCCCCCCAATGATAAAGACCCAGTTCAAAAACGGGCATCTGAGGGGATGGGAATGTGGCTTAGTGGTTCTGCTGCCTGCCTTGAAGGAAGGGCCCAAGTTCGATGGTACCATCAAAAAAAAAAAAAAAGGGGTCTGAAATGAACAGACATTTATGAGACAAACAAGTAAAAGCAGCAAATGAATACATGAAAAAATGTTCAACATCGCTGGTTATTTAAGAGGTGCATATGAGAACAGCACTGAGATTCCACCTCACCCCACAAAGAATGGTTGATATCAAGAAATAAGCCAATAACAAATGTTGGTGAGGTTCTGGGGAGAAAATAACCCTTCTCCATAGTTGGTGAGAGTGTGGACTGGTGCAACCGCTGTGGAAATCAATATGGAGATACCTCAAAAAACTAGGACTAGAGGTTTCATTTGACCCAGCTATTCTTCTCTTGGGTATCTTCCCAAAAGAATAAAAAGAATTATACCACAGCAATATATGGTTACCCATGTTTATAGTGGCACAGTTTGTAATAGCTAAAACTTGGAAACAGCCCAATTGCCCATCAACTGGAGACTGGATATAGATGTGGTTTTTCTATAAAATGGAATACTACTCAGCCATAAAGAATGAGAAACTAGAGACATTCATAGCTGAATGGATGTACATTGAGGACATACTCAATTGAAATAATAGGACACACATGTGTACATATCAAATAGTTTCTCTGGCATGGAAAACTAAAAGTGTAAGTAAGGTTCAAATGGTATAATTGATAAAGTCAAATAGGAAGAAAAGGGCTAAAGGAGTAGGGGAAGTGGGAAGGGCAGGAGAAAGGAAATAAGGGGAAAGAAAATATAGGAAAAAGTAGAAACAAGTCATTTTAAATACAGAAGGGTGAAGGGGGTGAACAGAGGGCAGGGGAATGGGGAAAAAATAAAAACCAAGATATATCATGGAGAGGTACAAGATCCCAGTGATGAATGCCACTGTATTGTTTACCTTAAATGTACCAATATATTTAATGGAAAAATTTATAAATTCTTATGTTTATTTAAGGTGGGATTTTTTAACTTTATTACTAGTGAAAGATTTCAGTTGTCTTTTTAATATTTTCCCAGTCCTATTCTTTCTCTTTTATAGAGCTCCTATCTGATGTATATTAACTGTATCACTAGATCTTCCATATCTCTTAAGTCTTCTAATGACTTAACGTCTTTCTGCATTGCATTTTAGAAAAAAGGCTTTCTTTTCCCATTACTTAGACATTATTGTATCAGTGTTAATAGATTTCACCTGCTCCATATTCTGTCTACTCATGTGACAGTATCAATGCATCTCTGTTACCAGTATTTTATTTTGATACTGATGTCCAAAAAACTTAATCCTCTGAATTTACTGATTGATATATATATATATGCATATATATATATATATATATATATATGTGTGTGTGTGTGTATATATATATATTTTTTTTTTTATATATAGTTGATAGTTGAGACTGCCCTGGAACTCAATGTGTAGCCCAGGCTGGTCTCAAACTCACAGCAATCCTCCTGCCTCAGCATCCCGAGTGCTGGGATTACAGGCGTGCGCCACCACGCACAGCTCGATATTCTTTTTATTGTAATAAAAAAACATAGAAAATGAAAATTTCTATCTTAATCATTTTACTTGTTTTCTAGAATTTATTTATACTATTGCAAAACAGATTTTCAGAACTTCTGCATGATTTATTTCCTATGTCTATTAAACAACTTTTTCCCTTCCCCTAGACCATAATAGCTACCACTGTATTTTCTGTAAGTTTATCTATTTTAGATATTTCATGTAAGTGGAATTACACAGTAATTGTCTTTTATGATGAGCTTGTTTCAATTAAATTAATATCCTCAAAATGAATCTACGTTGCAGCATTTTCAAGACTGAAAACATGTACAAAAAAAAAGAAGGGTGTCAAGAAATGCAGGGAGTGAGGAGGAAAGGAAGGGAAAAGAGACGAAAAGGGCATTAAGATGTGCTGTGTATACGTGTCAACTTCCCAAAAGGAATGTAAACATTACGCACTACACGAACGTACTAATAGAGTAAAAAAAAGACTGTGTAATATTTCTGCATGTGTACAACATGTTTTATTTATCCTATCATTCATTGATGGATATTTGGATGTTTTCACCTTTTGGCTATTGTGAATACTGCTCTTAAGAACCGAAGTATGAAAATATGTCTTTGAGATCCACACATCCTAGTCTTATTCCTGATCTTAAAATGAAGAGATTTTAGTCTTTTACAATTGAGAGTGATGTTAGAGGAGGGCTTTCTACATATGGTCTTTATTATCTTTTTTTCCTTTGAGTTTATTGGTACTTTTTTAGGTATACAGTACAGTTACACTCAGCATTGGGATCTTGTACATTTACATGATGTATCTTGGTTCTAATTTTTCCCCCTTACCCCTGCCTTCCCTTCTTTATTATCTTTCAGTTTCTTCCTTCTATTCCAAGTTTGTTGGGTGTTTTTTAATGAATAGATGTTGAATTTATACAATGTTATTCCTGCACCGATTGGATGATTATATGGTTTCTGTCCTTCCTTATGTTAAGGTGATCTATTAAATTGCATTATTTTAATATGTTGAAAAACATATATATTCCATAAATAAATTCTACTCATTTATGCTGCTTAATCCATCCAAGGTGATGTTAAATTTGGCATGTGAGTATTTTGTTAAAGATTGTGCATATATTATCATCAAGCTAGTGACCTATAGTTCTTTTTTTGCACAGTGTCTGTCTGGTATTTTGTCAATGTAATTTCTGCTTCATAAAATGAGTTTGAAAGTGCTCCCACTTCATCAATTTTTCAAACAGTTTAAAAGGATTAGTGATAAGTCTTCCTTAAATACTTTGTAGAATTTACCAGTGAAGCTATCTGGTCTTGAGTTGTTTGTTGTTATGTAATTTTGATTACTGGTTTAATCTCTTTATTCATTACTGGACTCTTTGGAAATTGTATTTCTTCAAAATTCAGTTTTAATAAGCTGCATTTTCTAGAAATTATCTATTTTGTATTGTCCTATATGTTGTGTATCATTGCTCATAGATTTTTATGGTCCTTTTCATTTCAGTGACATGAGTTGTAATGTCACCTTTCACTTTTGACTTGAGTACTTGAGTCTTCTCTTTTACTAGATTTTCCTTAAGATCTTCTCATTTTTCAAATTCTTTACAAAATTAATTTTTTATCTTTGTCAATTTTATTGTTTTACTATTATCTATTTCATTTTTTCTCTCTAATCTTTATTTTTTCCCCTCCTGCTAACTTTAAATTTAATTTGTTCTTGTAGTTATTTCAGTTGTAGTTTATTTAGGTTGCTGATGTGAGATATTTCTTTTTTAAATGGAGGTAGGAGTTTATTGCTATAAACTTATTTATTAGTACTGACTTTGCTGAGTAGCACACATTTTAATGTGTTTCACTTTCAAATTTTCAATTTTTCCTGCGACTTCTTTGACCCACTGGTTATTCAGGATCATCTTATTTAATTTTTACATATTTGTGAATTTCCCAGTTTTTCTTCTGCTGCTAGTCTCTACTTTTCACCCCATTGTTTTGTAAAAGATACTTGCTATAATTTTAACCTTCTAAAACGTATTGAGATTTGTTTTTTGAACTAACATATGACCTCTCCTTAAAAATATTTTGTGTGGGCTTTGGAAGAATATTTTTTTCTCATGCTGTTTGACAGAGTATTCTATATATGTCTGTTGGGTTCAAATGTTTCATGTTGTTAAAATCCTCCATCCCTGTATTCATTTTCTGTTCAAATTTATGGATTATTGAACTTAAATTATAGAAATTTATTACTGTGCTGCTGTGTGTTTCTCCTTGAAAATTGTCAACACTGGACTATATATTTGTGTGCTCTGTTAGGTGAATTCTATTGTGCAGATGAGTTTACATTTTTATTATTTTATAATATCCTTATATCTTCTGTGTCTTAAATTGATCATGTATTTTGACTGACATTTGTATTGCTACCCATGATGTAATTTGGTTACCATTTACATGTAAAGTCTTTTTCTATTTGTTCACTTTTAACCTACGTATATATACTTATCTATAGTGACTGTTACAGAGAGCATATAGATTTTTTTTTTATACTGGGAATTGAACTCTTATAACTCTTATCTATTCAGATGTTGATGAACATATAAGGTGTTTGTAAGATGTAGCTATTAAGAATTGTACTACTATAAACATAGGCATGTATACATCATTTTGATATGATGTCTTTAGCTCTTTTGGGAAGATGCCAAGAAGTGGAATGGCTGGGTCAAGTGAAATCTCTACTTCTGATTTTGGAGGAATTACTATGCTGATTCCTACAGTGGTTGTATCAGCGTACAGTTCCACCACCAAAGGAGAAGGTTTCCTTTCTCCCAAAAGCCTTGCTAGCATTTGTTACTGGTTGATTGCTTGATAGTAGCCATTCTTTCTGGAGTAAGACAGAATCTCAGTGTTCTTTTAATTTGCATTTCTCAAATGGTCAATGATGTTGAACTTCTTTATGTTTTTATTGGCCATCTGTATTTCTTCATCTAAGAATTGCTATTCATTTCAGATGCCCGTTTTTAATTGTGTCTTTCAATTGAGGACTCTAATTTCTAATGTATTTAGTTCTTTACTAGTTCTTTAGGAGCACCTGGCAAATATTTTTTCCCATTTTGTAGATTGTTTCTTTACTCAATTTGTGTTTTCTCTTATTCTGCAGAATCTTTTAATTTGATGTGATCCAGTTCTTGATGTTTGATATTCTTTCTTGTGCAACTGGGGTTTTGTTCAGAAAGTCTTTGCCTACACCTATGTTTTCAAAAGTTTTACCTATTTTGTCTTCCAGCAGATTGTTTCTATTGTAATGTTTAGATCTTTAATCCATTTCAATTTTAGTTTAGTGCATAATGAGATAGGGAACTAGGTTCAATCTTCGGCATGTAGACAGCCAGTTTTTCCAGCACCAATTGTTAAAAAGGCTATCTTTCTTCCAGGGAAGAAATTTGACCTCCTTGTTAAAGATAACATAGCTGAGTATACTGAAGTTATTTCTGTATCTTCTATTCTGTTATATTGATCCACAAAAATACTACTTTGTTGTCTTAGCAGTACTAAGTTGTTTTTATCACTGTAGTTTTGTAGCATAACTTAAAGTCTGGGATGGTAAAACCCATACCTTGCTTTGTTTCTCAGAATGCTTTAGCCATTCTAGTTCTCTTCTGATTACATACGAATTTCATAATTTCTTTCCTTTTGTCTTTCCTCTTGTCTTTTCTTTCCTTATTTTGGCAAGATTGGTTAAGTGTTTGTCTACTCTATTTAATCTTTCAAATAACCAACCCTTTGAATAATTGATTCTTTGAGTGATTTCTTTAGGCTCAATTACATTAATGTTGCCCTGAACTTTATACTTTCCTTTCTTGTATTAGCTTTGAGTTTGAATTGTTCTTATTTTCTAGGGCCTTGAGGTTCATATAGTTAAATCTTTATTTTTTAATCATTTCAGGCACTATGAGTTTGTTTTTTTACTTTGGTACATTTACATTAAAGTAATTACTGATGCTAAGGGACTTAATATCATTTTGATAAATGCTTTTTTTCTGTCATGTTGTTACCCCTCTTTGCCTTTCTTGCTTTCCTTTTGCTTGTTTTGTTGTTACATGCTTTAATTCCATTCCCTTTTTCTTTTGTGCATCTGCTATAGCTATTTCCTTTGTGCTTACCATGGGTATTATACACACCATCTTAGAATTATAAGAATCTATTTTAGACTGATAACAATTTACTATTCACCACATATAAATATTCTAATTTTTTTACATCTGCTTCTACTTTTTGATGACATAAACTACATCTTTTTATATTTTGCATTCATTTCTATACTTTTATACTTATTATTATGCTTTTATCCCTTAAATTTCATACCAGACTTAAAAGTGACATACACATCAGCATTACATTACCACATGATTCTCTATTTGTCTACAGACTTACCTTTTACCAAAGAGCTTAATATTTTCATATGCTTCATTTTTATTTAGCTCCCTTCGAACAAAATCAGGAACCAGTTCACCTAGTACAATGAGGTATTGAAGCATGTTATACAGCCACACACACACACAAACACAAATACATACAAAAATATATATGCGTGTTGTATATATATATATATCTATATGTAAATACATAAATATCTATTAATAATTTACAGATATATCATATATTAGTACTGTACGGTAATACCGTAGTATACAAATGCTTCTATTCACATAAAATTCAGTTTGAAAATAGAATTGTTCAGTAAACTTTTGCTTCCATTTCCAAACTCCACATCTGGTGACAAACATGGCAGGAGCCATCTTCCTCAGAATTGTGGAAACAATTAAGTTCGTGAACTGAAGTACCACTGTATCATGGTATTATAAAAGGGTTTTGTGTTTGGAATTTTAATAATTCTATTCACTAGTTTCAGACACACACACACACACAGAAAATAATATTCTAAAACTGTTTAAAAATGAAGATTTTAGTTTGCTGAGCCAATATAATCATGAGATTTGTTTGCCTTATTATTATTGACTTTCTTTGAAAATATACAGTGGATAAAATAAGTAGTCAAGAAAGGCAAGAAAGAGTCAATCACATAGTCAATTTAGCCAGGGTAACCAAAATGAGTTAGAAGAGGAGATAAAATTGCAAGCTGACATGTGATTATTCTATGTTCCAGTCCAAAAAAGACAATGCTCACTAAAACACACAGACCCTGATAACATGTTATGCAGTGCTTATTTAAACTCATTGCCTTACGTGATTTGAGATATTTATAGGAACTCTAGTGGCAAAAATAATGAAAGTAATCCACAATATTTTTAATTAATTTTGTTTAATGTATACAATATAATAACATTCATTGTTAGAGATTTGCACCTTTACGTAATCCATCTTGGTTCTTACTTTTTCCCCATTCCCCTGCCCTCCCTTTAACCCCTCCCTCCCTCCCTATCCACAGAGATTTTGTTTTCATTACTTTCCATTTTCTCATGTTAATTCCATTCCCTTCTTTCCTTTCCCCTACCCCTCCCATTTCCCCTTCCCCTTTGTCCCCTCTCTTCCTGTTATACATAATCTTAACTTTATCTCTCAGACTGGTAAAACTTTATAAAAGTTCTAAATTTCATATACAATGTGTACATACCTCACTTTCTTTTTTCATTATAAATTGAAGGTGATTTTAAAAGCATTTCACTTGGACTATTTATCTAATTGCAATCCATCTAACTGGATAAACACATTTTTCATGTTTTTGCATTTTAACATTTAAGTCTCGGGAAAATTCAACAAAATACTTTATAATTTTAAAATCATTGTTTTTTGTGTAGCTTATGGTAATGTTGTATTATTTCATTGTCACATAATATTTGCTTTTATATTCATATCTGTATGTATTCATTTTTGATATAACAATGAAAATATTAATAGATACTAATAAACCAAATAGCTAAGAATTTAAAGTAACCATTTCCAATTTTGTGACTTCAAACAAGTTTTAGACAGTTTGTGCTTCGCTTTTCTCTCAAATAGGTTTACTAAAATTAGCCTACTTTGCACAGCATTATGAAAGTTTGAAAAGTTAAAGACATTTCTTGATGTTAACCTCCTGTGAAAATAGAAGGTATCTTTTCACAGACAGTAAGTGGAACTATTGAAGGTAACCCAATACGAGATGATGAATTCTACATCAGGAAAAGGGGGTATTAGTGTACAAATAAACCTAAATGTGGAATTAAAAGTTGAAATGAAGCTACAACCTAAACTGTTTTTCTTATGCTTTCCCCCCCCTCCCTTCCCTTCCCTTCCCTTCCCTTCCCCACCTCTTTTCCCCTCCCCTCCCCTCTCTTTTCCTCTCCTCTCCTCTGATTTCCTTTTTCTTTTCTATTCTTTTCTTTGCAATCCTGAGGATTAAACCCAGGACTTCATACACGTCAGGAATGTGCTCTACCCTTGTGCTATCCTACCATACCTAACTTGTTTCCTTAATTGGGTGAGTAGAAAAGAAATTGTTTGCTTTGCTCTTCGGAATTTCACTAAAAACTACGGATATTATTTAGTTTATTTTTAAATCTACAACTATTCATCCCCTCCATTAATGGATGATATCTTCCCCATGGCTGTGTTTTGTTCGAGAGTGACAAGCCTTGCTCACAAATCCATGCAAAAATGCTTGGCTTCATCAGCACTATTAGTATAATGGGAGTAGATTGCTAGTATCTTTATCTTAAGCAATAACAATAAGTTCTTGACTTTCAAATGAGTTACATTTAGCGAGAACAGTCTTAAATTGGATTCCTTTGTAAGCTGACAAAGTGAGCATCATGGTAGGGGCTAAGAAGACCAGAATGCGGATATGAATGCAGCTCTTAGTGACGCTGATGTGAGAATGCTTTTGAAAGTTAGACTATAGGAACATGCCTTGTCACACGTCAAATAATATGAATGCATTATGTTCACACTCTGATATGTACTGGGAGGCTAAGCTAAAAGATGAGAAACTAGTTTATTTGGTGGAGGAAACCTCAAGGCATTTAGGCAGTAGAATGGATCTTCATGGTTTACTGGATGAAGGAATCCTCGGGACATTCAGGAGGTGGCATGGGTATCACAGATGGCTTTTAGCCCAATTTATAGTTAGAACTGAGAACAAACAAGAGCAGAGTAGAAAGATGTGAGAAATTGGCACCCTTGGCTAGAAAAGGAGTGCATGTAGTGTTTTTGCCGATGGAAGGTGCAATAATTAGTGCAGGTAAAACGAAGTCAAGTGCTTTGCACAAGAATAATAGGAAGAATGCATCAAGGGCATCTGAGGAATCTGTAAGGCTGCCACATCCACCACAGACCCAAAGGTGTAAATACATGAATTTATTTATTATATACCTTTGAGATCGATCTATCTATCTATCTATCTATCTATCTATCTATCTATCTAATGCAAAGCATAAAAAATACACACAAAAATACTGTCAATAAGCTACTTTGTTTGACAGTTACCTTAAAATGATAGTACAGTATAGAAAAACTGTAAATAAACCATTTTAAATTTTAGATTTGCCTTAAAAAGGTAAGGCAAACACATGAGCTATTTTCGCAATTTGTTCACATCTATAAATGTTCACAATGTAAGGTCTGTTGTATCTGTGAAAATTCACTACTGGAATGTTCATAAATCAAGGACTTACTGTAATATTTTCAAAATTTTTTATTCATTTGTGATACCAGAGATCTAACCCAAGTCATTTATCTTGAACTACATCCTCAGAAATTTTTTAAATTTTAATTTTTTTGAGAAATATTCTCATCAAATCACTAAGTTGCCCAGGCTGGGTTTGGATTTACAGTCTTCCTGCCTCAGTCTTCCAGGGTGCTGTTATTGCCCACACTCAGAAGATTTTTTACTTAAGCATTTCTTCAATTAACCTTTCTTCAAACACATGTATTATTGTAATCTCCTCCAAGTAAATTCACTTGCATAAACATAACAACTGGATACAGTACCCAGCAACAAGTTGATATTAAAAAAAGTCTAAATGATATTATCAGAGAAGTTAGCAATTCAAAGCCACTTGTCCTCATTATCTCTGTGCCATTCTTATAAACAATTGTACTCTTTGATCTTTTTTAAGATTATACAAAGAGTTGGAGAGAAATTATCTTTCCTTCCATAATGTATGAAAGAAATATCTCTGAAGAACCTTACATAAGATTTGGAAATACACAGAATATTTGTGTTATTAGGCATAAGGGATATTCTCAATAATGAACCCTTCACAAATAGGCATATGAAAGAAAAATTTCAAGATAGCTTAGAAAGCTTTGTAACTCTCAAGTAAGTAACTCAAAGCAGTATAGTAGAGTTTTATTTAAATATTGGAAATTCAAAAGTCTGTCTCTCTCTCTCTCTCTCTCTCTCTCCCTCTCTCTCCCTCTCGGAACATACTAGAATTTGTGGCCATAGTTAATCCTCAGAAGTCTTAGAATTTTAAGAGTATATTACTTTGGATTTATATTGGATTAAATTGCTTACACATGCACATTTTTTGCATGTACTACTTACTCTGTTAAAATCATTTTATTCGCATTATTTCATTTGTTGTATAGAACTGTACCAAGTGGCTATTACAATTCCCTTTTTTCATATTTGGAAATAGACACAGTAATCTTTTTATGGTTCATTGCTACAAGTTAGTGACATTATAACTTTAAAATTCTCTGTGGTCCTTCTTCCTGTAATAAGATGAGAACAACAATAACACTTCTTATATACTGAGATCCGATTTTACTCTGCCTTTGAAGTTACTCTATGTAACAAACCTACAGAGCCTATACTTTTAAAACCTCATTATTATATGAGGTACTTCGGATTCAAAGGTATTCAGTTATGTTATTCATGTAATTTTCTTATCATAGTATTTTAACCGAGAAGAAAATATGTGATTGCTGCCTTGAAATCAAATATTTTTAATAGCCTGTCCCCTTTAAAGGTATTTTAGGAACTTTTCTTTGAATCTCTGTTATGGTTTAAATCTAGAATGTTACCAAAGAATCATGTGTTCAAAACTAGGGCTTCTGAAAGGTGACTGGATCATGGTGCTGTACTCATCAGTGAATGAATCCATTGATATAATCCATAGCTGAGTGTGCTATGAGGGGGCAGGACCTGGCAGGAAGAGGCAGCTTCCCGGGGGCGTGACCTGAAAGGGTAAATGTCTTTCCCTGCTCCTCTGTACTCTCTCTACTTCTGGTTCCTATGACATGAGCAGCTTCCCTCTACCTGGCCCTTTCATTGAGCCTTTTCTGCCTTAGAGGCAATCAACCGTGGATTAAATGCTTCTCCTTTAAATTGTAGATGTGAGATATTTTGTCTCAAAAATGTTAAAAGTGATTGAGTCTCTCTCTCTCTCTCTCTCTCTCTCTCTCTCTCTCTGTGTTCTCTTTTTTCACAGAATAATTTTGATATAGGACATTAATGACATAGCAGATAAATGTCATAAGATCAGCCTGCAGACCTCTCCTATCACTATGGACAATTTTCTTTAAAGGCCGGAGAGTTAGTATGAGGAGGAAGAAAAGAGAACCCCCAAAAGTATTTTTATCTAGCGGGCAGTACAATGATTCAGTTCACGGACACTTCTGTTTGCAAACAGTTCAGATTGTGAACAGAAGCACTGGGCAAATTTTTGCTTCTCCTCACGAACTCCGTATTGGGTGAATACATCTGTGGCCTTCTTCATACAAAACTAAGTATGCTATATTCCCCAGAATAATGGAATGAATTAAGTTCATGAACCTAGGTACCACTGTACTTACAGTTATCTCCCTTTTTTTGCTTATTACTGCTTTTCTGCCTGATGCTGACTGATATTCCTGTAGCAAATATTCAAAGATAGTCTTTCTATGGGGCACATTGTTAGGGGATTAACTGATCCACAATTCCTTGGCTTCTTTATTTGTTGGTTCAGTTTAGATTAATGTTAAGGACTGCAAGGGAATTTGTCAGACTTAACTCTGGTCTTTTGATCTAACTAGACGATAAACAAGTATGGAAAGCAAGCTCTGAACTGTTCATTACTTTTCTATCAGCTCTCCTGGATACTCTCCTCAGCATTTTTTATTAACTGGTTCTATGCTAGGAGGCCCTACATTACTTAGCTCTTTCCAATCTTTTCTAGTTTTAGTCTTGCTATTTGATTTTTAGCATTTGTATTTGTGCTATTATTGGCCTTTACTTAGACATATTCCATTAACCTTGGGTAGAAAACCTATATTAATTGGCTATAGTCCCCTGCTCGAGTTTGTCATCTGGATAGGTTCAGCGAGTACTCCCTAATGATCTGTCTCCAGATCTACTCTTCAATTACCTATACTCACTCCAAACACAAATTTTAGCTTCTGCTGGAAAGACACTGCAGAACTCCTAAAGTCACCATATCTGACAGGCTGGCAACCATCTTAAGAAAGATACTGGCAGGAAGGCTCAAGCCAAATTACCTGGCCCATGTTCACTTGTCATCTGTGATGAAGAAACCGGGCTGATCCACTTTCTCTTTCTTTCTATGGCCTGACAAGTCTCTTTTTTACTATTCTACTTGAATAAGCACATAGCCAAATTAGTGAACCTGATCCATTTACAGACATCAGAAGTGTTCATAGAAAGTCAGTCCTTCTTTATTTTTAATCTTTACAAGTGATTTCCTTTTGTATTTGTCAGTTTTTCTGTCACTGGGACACAATACCTGACATACATAATTTAAAAGATGAGAGGTTTAATTTGGCTCATGGTTTCAGGGGATTCAGTCCATGCTCAGCTGGCTGCAAGTCAGAAACATCATGACAGAGGGAATTGGACTCAAGCTGTTTAGTTCATAGCAGCTGGGAAGCAGAGAAGAGGGCAGTGCCCAAGAAGAAGGTCTGGAGATCAACTATACTAACCAACATCATGTGCACATTACCTACTAAGGCACAGCAGAAGTGTGCTCTATTATTTAGTTGTTCTTGAGCCAATCAAGTTGATATAATTAAGCTTAATCACATATTTGAACTTCTTATTCAAATTTGAGGATTAACCTTTTGTGATAATTTGCTTTTACTCTTGTTGTATAAAAATGACTCCAAAACCAGTGACATAAAAGCCAATTTTACTATATTTACAGCTTCTGTGTGTAATTTAAGCAAAGTACAGTAAGAAAGGCTTTGTCTAAATTGGGAAGTCATGATGACAGAGAGCTAGAATCATCTAAAAGCCTCTTTACTCACATAAGCAGCAGTGCATTTTGGTTGTGAGATGGGACGTAAGCTGGGGCTGTGAACCTGAGAAACTATATGTGGTCTACCTGTGTGGCTTAAGCTGGTCTCAGGATTTCGACACGGTAGTACAGGGATCCAAAGACAAGCAGCCAAAGAGGACCAAGCCGAAGTTTCATGACCTGTTCTCTTTTGATGCCCTCCTGAATGAGAAGCAAGATAACCTTTGACCTGAAAGTAGACTAAAATCACCAAGTGAGACTTAACTCTACTTAACAAGAGCCTCTGAGATTTCAAGATTTCTAGGATGAATCAAAGTATGCTCAAAGTCTGAATTATTTAAATTGGCCAATATTTGTTAAACCGCTAAGAATTATATTAATGGATGGGCTCATAATAGGCGGTGGTATAAATTCACTGAAAAAATAATTGACTTAGCTTCACTCAATTCTTTTAGCAACCAGCTCCCTTTATGCTGTTCAGTAAGAAAAATCGGTAGATAAAGTTTTTCTAGCATTAATTTCAATTTTCATAAATGAGAGTACAGAGTACATTGAATTCTTAAAATCAGACTTCCACCTCAAATTAGACTAAAACACCTCTTCACAAATCATGCCATATATATACATGTATAATTAAATCTGGCAGCCCATCCCTACCTTTAGGCTGTACACAGAAAATTCTTGTGTAAAAAAAATCCAGTAGAATTCCCTACTGACCAAAAAAGTTATTTTGTTAAAGGCAAAATCTTTAATTTTATCATCATAAATGAACTGCAATATGATGGTAGAAACTACACACTGAGACTTATTTAAAAAAGAATCTAATAAGTTTGTTGAACAAATTAACATTGCATTTTGGTAAGAAAATATGTAAGGTTAATATAAAAGTGAGGCATTAGTACAATATTAGATAAAAGAAAACCACTATTAAAGGAAGGCAAAGACTGTACAAAGGAAATCTTAAATGATGTTTTAATATTGGGCAATATGTAGAAAATATTCAGACGATGATATGCACAAGCTATTTTTTGCACTGCACATTTGTATTTCTTCACAGTGTATCAAGTACATAAATGACCCAAGGCAGTATGGCTCACCTAATTCAAGAATCTTTCTTGAAGCAAAGCAATATTTTAAAAAGAAAATTTTCACTTCCAAAATGAGTGAAAAAGCATAGAATAACATTGTTATATGTAGATGTTTATACTTCTTAAAAGTGTAAAAATATCCAGTAGTAATGATCAATTCCTTCTAAAATTCCAAATAACCTGATGGCACAAAGCATTCTCTAATAATTTGTATAATTTACCCAATTATCTGCGACTTGCAATAAGAGAAATTACTCAAACTTCAGCCCCAAATAAGAAGCTATTTACTTCTTTTTGGTATTATTTTTGAAAATTATCAAAGAAACGACCATTAAATCACACTATCCAGGCAATATCTCCTAATATCTCAATTATAAAGTCATACATACATCACAAATTCCTTGGCAGTCAACTCTCTAAGTGCTCAATTGTAAGCTTTGTTACGTATGGCCTAAGTTATTAAAGCATTCAGAGGCCACACATACAAGTATGAGGGCATTAATAAGATGGGTTACATTTCACTCTTTCTTCCTTTAACTCGCCTGTGCAGTTACTGAAGCACCTCACAGTCTTCCCTCAAGTTCTGAGTCACTAATGGTGTCTCCTGTTGCTAACATCATGCTCTGGACTATTTTATTGATAGTGACTATAACAAAAAAGACACAAAAAGCAACTCACCATGCCATGACTAACACTGTGAAAAGGTGCAGGTGATATTCTTACAGGCAAATCTGTGCAAAATATCTTCAGTGGTTTTGATGAATCCTTTATCAAGGAGCATATCTCTCTTCTCCCACTATATTGGACTTTATCACATAAATACTACACAGATTCACCACAAACTGTAATTTATTTTCCAAGATGGGAATAAAAAAATGCTAAAGAACTAAAACATCGGGTTAGTAGCATAATGTGGGATTCTGTGGGGCAAAATAGGACATATGGTCATCCTACTACTTGATCTGTGTTGCGTGTATTCCCTTTTTTAACAGGGATCCTTTAAAAGCACTTCCACTTTCTGCTTACAACTTAGGCTCACTTAGTTTATAGAGAACTTGAAATACCCTAGGATAAGAAAATACTAATTGAGACAGGTCCTAATTATATTCTGCTCCTGCTCAACCTCAAATTACCCTGAAAAAAAAAATTAAACACAACTTTTCCTTGTTCTCATTTAACCTAGAACTCTTTCTCCACAAATTGTAATGATGCTTATTCTACCACCATATCAAACCTATCTGGGCACAACTCAATTTTCATTTAGGGTTAAAAGCAGCTCATCCTAAATTAACATATATTTGAATTAAAATGAATTTGGTTTACAATCTCAAATTCACAGTTATCAATAGGTCCTTTCAAATATAAATATACATACATATATACATACATCCTTTTCATTTGTAGAACCCAAATAGTTAAACAAGAAGGAAAGGTTGATGTAAGAGGGAAAAAAAGGCTACAGAAAAGATAAAATAAAAGCATTTTGAAAAAATCATTAATACTGAACTTCAGAGTTATTTTATATACTAGAAATTTTATGATAGATTTAAAGAAAGGTGTCAAATAGGAAACATTGAACCTCTTATTAGTTTTTAGAGTGAAAACTTTTGAACCAAAAATAGACAAGTAAACATTATTTTGTATTCCTTTCAGTACACCGATAATATTTTGTGGTGTGATGGATTGAAGTGGTTTCAGATATTCTACATTTTCAGTGATTTTCACCCACTGAGACTCTATTCAGATAAAAAGATCAATCTAAATTTCAATGTGCCACTTTTCACTCATATTTCAAGAAATCAACTGAATATACCAAATAATTCAAAAGCATTTTTATTCTCTCCCAACCCTTTGGGTCTGGCTTTCAATGAAAACTAATTTTAATTGTTCTTTAGCACAAAGTAGAAAACGAGTTATAAGAAGAAACCTTAGGACAAAATTCAGAGTTGTCATATACTATCTTGGATACTAGTGTCTGAAAAGACTTTAAAGAATCATTTTCATATTTTTTATCTATTAAAGATTATAGAATGCAATCCTGGTTGCTTTTATATTTTTCTATAATATTAGGAAGATTGGAATAAAGATCATTCTTAATACTACCTTTTAATGATTATGACATACATTTTAGCTATAACCATTCATTTTTGTTGAGAAAAGTAGTTAAATAGGAATGGTTCAAAATGAATACATTTTATAATGCCTTGTGGGAAATGGTTCATAAGGATGCTAGAAACAACGTCTCTCAACCTAAATACTCTCTATCAATGGGACATTTCCCCTCTTTCCTCAAATAGCCATTACCATTTTTTCCTTCCTTAAATCTGGACTGGTTCTGTGACTTTATGACAAGTAAAATATGGGAGAACAATAGTGTGCAAACTCTGAGGCTTGGTCTCAGGAGAACTTGCAGCTTCATTTTTACTGACTTATAGTCTGTGGAGAAAAGGCTACTCTGCAGGAGAAGCAAGAGAACTGGTATTCTTGGTTAGATGAACCAAGCACTAGAAGTGAGAGAAGCCATTTTGAGTCATTCAGCTCTATTTGAGTTTCTGGGTAATTGCTAACACATGAGTGATCTCAGACAACATAGAGGAAGTAAAAGAACTAGTCAAGTGAACCTACCAAAGTATAGAAGTATGAATCATAAATCCTGGTCAATTTGGAAGAGTAATTTGTTATGCAAGGATAGATATAGATAATGGATAGAAGACTCAGATCCCACTATAAATTCATTCTTTCTGATTATGAGGAGAAATACATTTCTTTACTTCAAAGACTAAACTTTTGTCTTTGCTCATTGGTTCTTACATTTTCTTTTGTCAATTATGACTTTTTATTATGTATATCATGTATCTTTTAGTACTACCTCTTCTTTTTGAAGAATAAGTATTGCACTGCATGTATATTTTGCTTCAATATAAACTATTTTGAATCAATGCCAACATTATGTAAAGCTGAAAGAAAATGAATCATGAGAATAATTTGAATAATAGAAAAAATCAAATTAAATCTCAGTGAAACTGATAGTCAAAACACATATGACTATGATGTATATGTTGTACAAGGCTCCAAGATAACTAAAGCAAAGAGGGAAGTAGAATTTGTTGTAAAAAATTTAAAATCAAAGTCCCAGGAGACTAATCATTTTCCTTGAATTATTAAAATGAATAAAATGTTATTTACATGGGAAATGGTCACATCTCTAACAATAACTGTGCAACAATGTACATAAACAATACATAATTACCTCAATAATTTAATGTTACCATAGTAGCAATTTATTTTAAAAATCTATATTAAAAAGGCTCTTAAAATCCTAAGCTATAGAGAAGTAGTACAAAAAGAAATAATACAATGATAAAAATTTTTAAAGAAATTCTATGTTAAGTTTTTTCTGTTTTTTCCCCCTTGAACAACTCTGTCAAAATTCTGAATGAACATGTAATTATCTGACTTAATAATTTGCTCAAAGATCCACCATTTTTCTTGTCATAAAATATAAAAATGAAATAACTTCTAACATTCTATACCAAAATAAAATGCCTATGGTTGACAATAATTAATTGAATATTCCCAAATAGCTAGCCAAGAAGATTGGGAAAGTTCAAAAATAAAGAAGCATCTTAGATATCTCAGTTATTCTGATCTTACAATTACACATCGTATTCATGTTTTGAAATATTTTTTCCTCATTGAGTTTATTGGTACATTTTAGGTATATAGTGCTGGGAAAAAATGAGAACCAAGACCTGTCATGTAAAGGTACAAGATCCCAATAATGAATGTAGTACTACCTCTTTTTAGTTCTCTCCTATTCACATGTAAATATTGCGCATTCTTTTCTATACTAAAATATCTTTTCTGCCGTATATCACCTCTTTATTAGCAAATCTCTAATCTTTACAATGAAATATTATTAAAGAGTTAGCAACACTCAGTGATTTTACTTTCATTTTCCAACTTAATGAAATCTAACTTTGGATATCCACTGAAACTTGATATCCCCAGTGATCTTTTATCCCCAAGATCCAACTGAATTTTTTTAGTATTTTTCTGGATAAACCTTCCTGGTTAACCTGATATTATTGGACAATGGCATGTTCTTTATTAAACACTACCTATCCTTTTATTTATGACATTCTGTATTCCTGGTTTTGCTCTAATAACTAACCTGTCCTTCTTGGTGTCCTGTGATAATTCTTTTAATTGTGTTCATCCCTGAAACTCTAGCTTCCTTTTGACCAATGGTCATCATATTATGTACTACAATGAACTCTAGGCCTCTGCTTTTTTTTTTTTTTTGCAAATAAACTTTTATTAGACTATAGCCATACCCATTCATTCAAATATTGTCTTTAGGTCTGAGGATTTAGCCCAGTGGTTTCCCTGCCTGCCTCACAAGCACAAGGTTCTGAGTTAAACCCCCGGTAGCAAAAAAAAAAAAAAAAAGAAATATTTTGTTGG
>NW_022900951.1:22533744-22553314 GCF_012274545.1 Fukomys damarensis
CGGAAAAAAAAAAAAAAAAAAAAAAGTGATGTATTTTGCTGGGAATTTACCTTTCAGTGGTGCTGCTGCCTGCCTCAAAAGCACAAGGTCCTGAGTTCAATCCCTGGTACCAAAAAGATAAAAAGAAATGAAATGAAGGGAAGACAGGGATTTGGGCCGGGGATTTAGCTCAGTGGTACTGTCCCTGCCTTGCAAGTGCAAGGTCATGAGCTCAAGTTCCAGTACCAAAAAAAGGGGGCTTCTTTCAAATATTGTCTTTATGTTCAAGTCAAAATGTTTGAACTGAGTAGTGGTGATGGAGACCATATGGTCCACAAAACCAAAAATATTTTCTATCTGAGCCTATGTGGGAAAGTCTCTGACTTGAAGTTCTAATATATGTTTCTGTTCTAATTTCACTATATGATTTCCCTGAATGAGTTCATTTATCTCTCACAATCCACAGTGAAGTTAACCTCTACATGATAGTTGACAGCTTCTGAAAATCCTGGCTTTAACTAAGGTTAGAGATCCCATGTTGAATGTCCCCACTTAATTTTTCCATGCCCCTCATCCATTATTCTCTACACTGCTCTATGACTAGAAATCAAATCTTTATTAACTGGACTCCTTAGCCCTTTGCTTTTAACTGGGTTACCTCAAACATAAGAACTAGTAGTAAATAGAAGCACAAAATAAAAGATGACAATGTACAAATTGACAGTGCTTTTTCTTTCTCTCTTACTGAAGGCCACACCTCTTTAACTGTGACACTCTTGTATAGTTATATGTCTTCTTGAATTGTGGTTACTGCTTATCCTCCTTTCTCCTTTAGCTCTGAATAAAGGATTTTGGCTGCTCCTAGCTTCAAGTGCTTACATGAATCATTTTGGTTTCCTTAAACTCTACCTATATTTAATAGCAATCCTACATTAAAATATTTTTAATCATTCATTATGGATGTATCTTTTATTTTCTTCCACAATTCTGATATAGACCAGCTGCCTACTAGACATATAAACATATGTCTTATCAATTCAGCACAGAATATCCCAAACTAATCTTCACTGTCCCAAGGTATTCTGTCAATGAAAGCTCTTGTGTATTTATAATTATAAAAAATTATATCAACTTTCACCAAGTTGGCAGTGCTACAAATCTGATATATGTCTTCACCTTGTTGCAATCTCTCATAGTCCAACAGTAACAAGATTATAATGTTCTTTGTACATTTTCTTACCTAAGCACAATGAAACTCCTAATTACTACCTGGTTCCACTTCTCTGTCCCAAATTTTTCTTTTTTAGTTTAACCAGGTTCATGAACACATCACTTTACGAAAAATTTATATTATATATCTAAAATAGAGGCCAAATCATTTAACATGGCATATTCTTTTTCTACTTCTTGTATTGTATTCAGTACTCTGAAGCATGCTTCATCCACTTTAGTTTTCTGAAGGTGGCATGTTCTTTCTTGCTGTGGTGCCACATATAAAGAATAAAGAAATTGTTTAAACTTCATTTGGATAATTTCTATTTATCTTCCAATTTTGACTTTAGATTTTGCTACTCTCAGGAAGATTTTCTTTGCATTTTCAGACTGAATGTATCACTTTTCCTGTGTTCTATATCTGTACTAAATAATGTTTGTTTTATGGGAGAAACTGATTTTATAATGGGCTGCCAGCCAACGGGGGTAGAAACTCCATCCATCTTATTTGCCAATGTTTCTAAAACATATATCATTTGTCCATGCCTACTATAGAACATAGATGAAACATAATTTTATTAATTTGATGATAAAATGATTTATAGTTTTGAATGGTAGAATGACAAATCTAAATTGGATTCAGTTTCATGGCAAATATTTTATAGGTGCATATGATGCATGCATGATATTGGAAAGGCCTTGTTCTAGATATTCCTTGTAGAAGTTTTCATAGGTAGGGCTTTGTGACTAGATATTCTCAAAGTGGCTACAATGGCACAATAAATCGGAAGTGATATGATAATTTACAACAGGTACCATGAGGGTAGGTGAATTATGACATGAAATATAAACTCCTTAAACATTCTAAATAAGTGAATAACTTTCTATTGGCTCTTTCTTCATAAAGCTTCCAGAAGTAGTTTTCCTATATTCAAAATCTTTTAAAAGTACCCAGTTAATATTTTAATTTCAGCTGAAGAGACATTGCAAGCTATGAATGTTAAAACTAGAAGTTTGTCTATGGTGTGAAAAGAAAATCAAGCATCTCCAGCCATTTGAGGAAACACAGATACATGAAAGAAAGATGTCAAACTACAAAAAATTAAATTCACAATTAAAGAGTTAAAACAAAATACAATAGACTTAAAGTAAGTATAATGCATATATTTAGAGGAATTCAATTTAGATATCATGTCCAAAAGAAAAAAATATGCATTATAAAATGGGGGAGGGAATAATGTCTTTAAAATCCTTTATAAGCAGTGTTTTTTTTGAATTATCTTAAATTCCTTTCACCCACACTTGCTTCACTTACAGTATAATTGTCAGTGATATACTTACTCTTAAAGTAAATTTAGTAGCATTCATCGTTTGTTCCTAACAAGAGTCCTCACCACTGTATCAATACCGCAATATTTCAGAATCCCTATTCTGCCACTAAATGGAATGTGCCAGACAATTCACTGTCTACACTATGCATACCAAATAAGCTTCTGTGAAATCTTACCTCCTATGTGAATCTCCAAGAGGAAATCGATAAGCAACCTAGATTCCTGCCAAATACTATGAAATAAGATAATGATAATGGTGGAAATCCCTATGGGATTAGGGGCATTGTACTCACTGTCTATAGTTTCTTCTGTGCAGTAATAATTCCATAAAATAATCAAGGAAATTGATTAATATTCTTATTGAATAATTTATTGTATAAACAGGAGAAATCTTGCTCTTCTACATTCCAGAGTATTGAACTTTCAAAAGAAAATGACTCTTGATTATAATGATTTCTACCACTGAAATGATACAGTGAATGATACTTCACTCAGAATGTTACAATGATGGCTGAGCATGGTGGTGCACACCTGTAATTCTAGAACTTGGGAGGCTGAGGCAGGAGAACTGCTGTGAGTTCAAGTAGCTCAGACTCCATAGTGAGTTTAAGGCTGGGCTGCACTACATAGGGAGACTCTATGTTGAGGAAAGGCAGGAAGGAAGGAAGGAAGGAAGGAAGGAAGGAAGGAAGGAAGGAAGGGCAAAGCAAAGCAAGCAAGTAAACTTATGTCTGGTCTTTGGTGAAATAACCCTATAACCCTATGTATAAGGGGTAAATCAAGGATAATAGGAAGTACATTATGTAAAGATTACATAAATTCTACATTTCATGGTATAAGATTATAACTGCAAACACAAATAAATCCAAGGCAATTTCAGCTCTGAAAAGTGTTGAGGCATTTGATCCAGATATGTTTTGCTGACATCCATTCAAAGCACTGGGACTAGATTGATTAAAGTATTTTCTATTATCAGTGACTAGAGTCACCAAGATAACATAATACATGAAGCTATATGTTGGTGACAATATCAGTATTTTCCATCGAATAAGCATTAGGAAGTGAAGTACAAGTCTACTCTAGCTACATATAATAGTCCAAAGACATTTAAAGGCATCCTTGACTCTTTCAGCTAGGAATTAGTGTGATGTTTCCATCTCCTCTCTTTTAAACTAACTGAAGTATACTAGTGATTTATCTAGTAGCAAGTACTTTATGGTTATTTTGAAGGTTACTGTAGAAGGATTTCTCAAAAATACCCTTTAATATCTCAGATGTGTCTCTTCCTTTCAGAAAATATACCTTGATTTAACTTAGAACTTTTAGACAAGTAATGTAGCTACCCATTGCTGCCACATGACACTTTATTTGTTGCTGGTAACTTTTATGTAACTATTGCTATTCTCTACTTTAAAGGCATCCTCAAATTTGACAATATTGGATACTTCATTTCAAGAACTCACATTTCAAAGCATAGAATTTCTCTCTTGGAACTACTCTACTAGTGGCTTATTTTAGTTCTATTTACCTTGGGAAGGTACAGTACTTTATGGATACTGAATAATTGAGTGTGGTTAGGATTAATGACAGTGTTCCATATTAGACACTTCTTGTGTGACACAGATTCTCTTGATTTCACCAATTTTTTGAAGCTCTTGGCTACTAATTTCAACTTCCTCTAAATATAGTGATGTTATCACCTTTGTGAGACTGTACACAAACAAAACCCAACATGACCCCTTTTCTTCTTTTACATTATGTCTCTGGCCTTCCACTTAGAACTTCCTGCTACCACTAAGGTGTGAGAAAAAAAGTAGCCAGAAATGTAAGGTGATTAAAACTCTAGTTTTACCTAATGGGATTGGAAGGCAGGGAATACAATTTTCACTACTTTTCATCCCAAATGATGTTTCCAAGACTCTTTAGTTTAGAAGACTTTTCACAAGACAGTTCAGTGAGTTTTAATAACCAGTTATATCTTATGTCAAAAAGAGCCAGTGTGGTAAACTTCATACTGCCCTTTCCCCATTTTTGCTTCCCTGGGATTGTATTCCCTAATAAACTAATAATACATAAGATTTTCTTCAAATTTTGCTTTGGGGAAAATCTAGACCAACAGTTGGTATCAGGAAGGACCATAAAACACAGTTATATCTCACTTCATTTACATGACTTTCTTTTACATAATTTGTATGTCCTTACCAAGGAATTTGTAATTGAACATGATTTGCTTTATAAAAAGAAATGTGAATAGAAAGTGTAGGGGAAGTGGGAAGGATAGGGAAAAGGAAATTAGAGACAAGAAAAAATATGGGAAAAGGAAAAAATGGAAACAAAGTTTTTGTAAATAGAGGAGGGTGAAGGGGGTGAAGAGAGGGTGGGGGTATGGGGAAAAAATGAGAACCAAGACCTGTCATGTAAAGGTACAAGATTCCAATGATGAATGTAACTGTACTGTATACCTAAAATGCACTGATAAACTTAATTAAAAAAGAAATGTAAGTAGAATATGATGTGTCATTTCCAGACTGAATCATCATACTCTGTCCCTTTCACATTGCCTTAAGACTTAGGAGGAGGAGAGCCTCTTGTTCTCCCATGCAGCAGGAACAACAACAAAAAAAATACATCATGGTGATATAAGCAACTAATAATTTCTGAGATGTAGAACAAAGTACACAGTCATCTCTCTTTATTATTACATAAATTTGCACTTAGAAATGTGGTTCTGCCATAAACAAAAGCTTCAGAGAAGGACCAGGCAGAGTGCGGGGAAGAAACAGGCTATAAGCATGATGATACATACTGTATAGGATTAACCATTTGACGAAATTATTGGCAGAGATTATCTGTAAAACAAACTGTACCCAGTGAATTTGTAAATCAAGAAATAAAAAATGAGGAAAGATGCAAGTGTATCTGATGATTTTGGCCTTTCCTATATTTGATAAAGACAAGAGTGGCACTGACTCTGAAATTATTGTCTGATGTGCAAGCAAGAATCAAAGGAAAGAGCAAAACAGAAATTTGGGAACTTGTAGGATTAGAAGAGGCAACTGCTTTTAACACTAATCAATTTTGTGAGACCAAGGCCAATCAAAAGTTAGCCTTATAGCAGAAATAGAAACAAGAATATGCCCTGTAAATCCACTATTAAAATTTCTGAACAATGAAGATCTTTCAGAGAGAAATGCCAATTAAGATTTTAACACACAGTAAATCATTTCAGTTGGACAAAATGACTCAAGAAACAAAGAATAAGACCATAGCACTCCTACTGGAAATTGATCAGCTCAAGAAATAAGCTGTTAAGTTGAAAGAGACATAGGAATGAGAATGTAAAGAAATACAGTAAACCTGAGTCATGTGCAGAAATGGACTGCATTACTTGTAAAGTAAGGAACTATCATTAAATACATAAGCCTACTGTATTTCTTAAGCGAATGTTACTGCAAAAGAAGGTAAAAACCTTGATATTTTAAGCTTCAAAATGGTCTTTGGAGCCCCATCTTCCAAGCAGCACGCTAAGAAAACTGCAAACAGGGGCCCGGGGATTTGGCTCAGTGGTTCTGCCGCCTGCCTCACAAGGAACCAAGTTCAATCCCCGGTACCAAAAAAAAAAAAAAAAAAAAAAAAAGAAAAGAAGGAAAGAAAGAAAACTGTAAAGACAAAAAAGAGAGATATTCTCCCTTCTGATTATTTTCATGTGTCCAAAGAGGATAATGAAAAAGAAAAATCTTCAGAACTGATATCCAGAACAATGAACTGAATGTACCTTTTCCATTGTATGAGCAGAGCTCAAAGAATAGTCTACTAACTCATATTCCCTTGCTTTTACCCTTGAAAAGGTCTTCTCAACATCTTTCCAGTCACATTTCTGAAATTTACAAATGAAGGGTGCCCTGCATTTCCCATTTTTCTTTTCTGCATATGAGAATATTAACTTTCATTTCCAGGTTGTATGTATATATAAAATTCATATATATTGTACTTGTAGATGTTGGTGTGAAACATCACTTACCCATTTGTGCTTAGGTCATAATACACTGGATCAACTGTGATTGTTTCTGAACTGATGTAAAGAATATCACACAACACTCATATTGTGAAATGTGACATAAATTTAAGACAAGATGACATTTTCAAATATTCTCCTTTGGAAAGGTGGCAAAGTTATATATATATATTTTTCAAAGGAGAATAATGAAACAAATATTTGATAACCAGCAATGCAGACTGTGGTAGCCATTAATGATCTTCAAAGTTTGGAGTTCCTTTTTATCCAGAAAAAGCTAATATATTCAACGAACTGATTTGAATTTGATTATTAACTGATATTTTCTAATCATCTTTAAGGAAATGACTTGTTCAAAACAAATTATACATACACACATGTATTTTTAATTCAGAACTAAATTCAGATGATTTTTGTATTCCTCCTTGTAGAAAAAATGATTTTATTTATAATATTTACTTATATAAATAATTTATGATAATGAAAAAGAAAAATCTTCAGAACTGATATCCAGAACAATGAACTGAATGTACCTTTTCCATTGTATGAGCAGAGCTCAAAGAATAGTCTACTAACTCATATTCCCTTGCTTTTACCCTTGAAAAGGTCTTCTCAACATCTTTCCAGTCACATTTCTGAAATTTACAAATGAAGGGTGCCCTGCATTTCCCATTTTTCTTTTCTGCATATGAGAATATTAACTTTCATTTCCAGGTTGTATGTATATATAAAATTCATATATATTGTACTTGTAGATGTTGGTGTGAAACATCACTTACCCATTTGTGCTTAGGTCATAATACACTGGATCAACTGTGATTGTTTCTGAACTGATGTAAAGAATATCACACAACACTCATATTGTGAAATGTGACATAAATTTAAGACAAGATGACATTTTCAAATATTCTCCTTTGGAAAGGTGGCAAAGTTATATATATATATTTTTCAAAGGAGAATAATGAAACAAATATTTGATAACCAGCAATGCAGACTGTGGTAGCCATTAATGATCTTCAAAGTTTGGAGTTCCTTTTTATCCAGAAAAAGCTAATATATTCAACGAACTGATTTGAATTTGATTATTAACTGATATTTTCTAATCATCTTTAAGGAAATGACTTGTTCAAAACAAATTATACATACACACATGTATTTTTAATTCAGAACTAAATTCAGATGATTTTTGTATTCCTCCTTGTAGAAAAAATGATTTTATTTATAATATTTACTTATATTAAAATAATTTATTTCCAGGATTCAGACTACTTTTCAGTTTTATTTGCTATTTCTAGTCTAATGAAATAGCATATATTCGATCAGATGTTCCTCATATAAAAACTATCAAAAATTGTAGACTAAAATACTTTTTAAATTATTTTGAATATTATGATATATATGCAGTATAAATGACATAAAACACTCATAAATGTATTAATTGGAGAATGCTTAGAATAATGTTGAAAATAGCGTATTCTGATGGCAACAGTTAAGATTTCTTAATTTCTAAAAAGAGAATACATATGATCTATGAATCCATGGGGCTAGTTATGACATGGAGATATGTGGAAAGGGGGAGAATAATACATAAGTTGAAATTACATAACAAGGGGTATAGGCACAGGCATAAATAAGCATCATGAAACCTATGTGTCCATTACATCCCTGCCCACTACAACAGAACTAGATTGTCAAAATGGTAAAGAGGCAGAATTGGCAAAAATCCTGCATCTGGAAGTTGGTCAATGACTCTATGCAGAACTTAAATAATAATTTGTCATTGTATTATCAAGCAACATTTTAATAATTCAGAAATTATTATTGAGCTCATACCATTAAAGTATACTATTCTAATATATGTAACGTTTTTGGGTGGGGAGTCCAAATGTGAATCAAAATGAATAATGGTGGAATAGAAGGAGCATAAGTTTTGTTTAAAAAGAAAAGTCAGACAGGGTCTTATTTAAATCCACTTCTGCTATACATTTGCATTATGCCCTTAAACAAGTTACTGTCTTTTAACCCTGGTTTTTTCATGTGTCAAATGGAGATCGTGCTACATACTTTGGAATTTTAGTGACCAAATTATACAATAGACTAAACGGATAAATACCTAGTAAATACTGGTTGCTTTTTTTCCTTCCAAATATTTATCCCCTTGTGGAACACAGAAGTTAAGCAAAGTTAAATAATGTTACCTTAAATTTATGTCTGTCAAGAATCACAAAATTAGAAATAAGATATTTGCAGATGTGATCAAGTGAAAATGAGGTCTTTCTGAATTAGAGCTCGCTCTAAATCTAATGACGGAAGTATTTATTAAAAGAAGAAAATTTGGAAAGATGCAGAGGGATGGTTGCCATATGAATATAGATACAGGGAATGGAGTTTTGTTAGCAAAACTCAAGAACTCACAGTTTTTTGATCACCATTTATTAAAGAGGTTATCTTCCTTCCAGTGAGGATGGTTGGCTCCTTCGTCAAAGATGAGGTGGTTGAGTATGTCTGGAGTTGTTTCTACATCTTCTAATCTGTTCCACTGATCCTCAGGTCTGTTTCTTTGCCAGTACCTGCTGTTTTTATCACAGTAGTTTTATAGTATAGTTTCAAGTTGGGGATACTAAACTGGCTGGAAGAGAGGTTACATAGAACTCTTGAAGACATTAATGTAGGAGAAGACTTCATGAATAAAACCTCAGTCATATGTGAACTAGCACAAAGAATCAACAACGGGGATCTCATCCTATTAAAAAGCTTCTTCACAACGAGAGAAACCACCAACAGAGTAAAAAGACAACTCACAATGTGGGGAAAAAAATTTACCAGCTGTTCCTCAAACAAAGATCTACTATGTAGAATATATAAAGAATTTCAAAAAATCAGACCTCCCAAATTTAAAGACCCAGTCCAAAAATGGGCATCAGAAATGAACAGACATTTCTCAGACAAACAAGTAAAAGCAGCAAATAAAATGAAAAAAATGTTCAACATCACTGGCCATCTGAGAGATGCAAATGAAAACAATGCTAAGATTCTACCTCACTCCAGACAGAATGGCTGATATCAAGAAATCAACCAATAATAAATGCTGGTAGGGTTGTGGGGAAAAAGGAACCCTTCTCCACTCTTGGTCGGAGTGCAGACTGGTGCAACCACTGTGAAAATCAGTGTGGAGATTCCTCAAAAAACTAGACTCAGAAGTCCCATTTGACCCAGCTATTCTCCTGTTAGGTGTCTTCCCAAAAGAACTAAAAGAACTACAGCAATACGTGGGCATCCATGTTTATAGTGGCCTAGTAGCTAAATCTTGAAAATAGCCCAAATGACATCCATCTGGTAACTAAAGATTTATTTTTTTAATAAAAGGGAGTACTATTCAGACATAAAGACAGATAAACTAGAGACATTCACAGCTAAATGGATTCACATTGAGGTCATGCTCTTAAGTGCAATAAATAGGACACACATGTGTAAATTCCAAATTGTTTCTCTGGTGTGAGAAACTAAAAGTGTAAATGAGGACCAAAATGTACACTAGATAATGTGAATTAAGAAGAAGTGGTCCAAAGGGGAAGGGAAAGTGGGGAGTGGTAGGGGAAAGGAAAGAAAAAAAATATGAGAAAAGAAGGAAAAAATGGAAACAAAGTTTGTTTGTTTGTTTGTTTGTTTGTTTGTTTTGTAAATAGGGCATGGGTGGTGGAAGAGAAGGAAGGGGAATGGGGAAAAAAGATGAACCAAGATATACCATGTACAGGTACAAATTCCCAATGATAAATGTGATCATAATGCATACCCAAAATTTACCAATAAACTTAATTTAAAAAAACACACCCAGCAATTACCAAAACTAGGAGAGATGCACAGAACAGATTGTCTCTCCGAGTTCCCAAGAAGGAACCAATCCTATCAGAACCCTTCATTTCAGACTTTTGGTACCCAGAACTATGAGAAATTAAATTGCTGTTGTTTTAAGCCCTACAATTTGTGCTAATTTGTTAGGACAGCAATTGGAGACCAACATATATAATCAAATTTAAATTTTTTCATTAACATATTTTTAATTTTTTTATTTGTAAATTAACAGACATTATGAAGCATATATATTTGTATATACATGCCACACAGTAGGATGATTAAATTTAGCTAATTAACAAAGTATATGAATTATTATTTTTGTGGTGAAAGAACGTAACATGCCCTCTCTTTGCACTTGTATCCAAATTCTCAGTGATGTGCAAGAAGGATGACGATGTCAGTATATTATTTACAAATGTCTCTTCTCTGTAAAAACTGAAAATGTAGGGATCTCTAAAAATAATTATTTTGCAGCACTGGGGATCAAACTCAGGGCTTTACGCACGCTAGGCAAGTGCTCTAGCACTGAGCTTTAAACCCTGCCTTAAAATTTATTTTGAAAAGACAACCAAGAAAGTCTTTCTAATTAGATTATTATATCTCTTTTGGAACACAGTGGGCTAGGGAATTCTAATTTATACAAAGAACAAAGATATCTTTGAATATTCCTAGCATTATACTTTTGGATAAAGGGTGGGTTTTCAATTTTCCAGTGTGCAGCATGGGTAGACTTAGGCATTTGCACTGAGCTACATCCTCAGCGTTTTTTTGTTTTTTTTTTCTTTTTTAAGACAAGACCTTGCTAAGTTACTAAGTTTCCCAAGCTGGAATCAAACTTGCAATTCTCCTTCCTTAGCCTCCCATTGTTCTGGGATAACAAAATATGCTACCATACTCAGCTCATAATTTCTGATTTTAAGGGCATCATATTGTGGAAACAGACAGACATTAAATAATGAAATAAATGAATAACAACAGGTACAAACTGGCCATAAGAAAATACAAGAAATGGACTTTACAAGGAAAAGTGAGAATTCTCTTCAAAATGTACGGGACATGATATCTGAAGAATGAGGAAGAGTTAATTAGGCAACAGAGTGGACACGCGATGAACAATTTCAATAACTTGTGCAAATGTCCCGTGGTCTAAGAGATATAAGATTAGACAAACTGTATATTATAGAAATAAATAATTGTTGGAAATTTTTGGAGTGTGTTGATATTGGACAGTGACATAGAATGAGGCCAGACTCTGTAGATGAATATAAGGAGTTTTAAGTTTATCATTTGAGTAATAACAAGGAGCTGAAGGATTTCAGTAAGGAAATAACAATTTCATATTTGCATTTTAAAAAATAATCTTGGAAGATTCAAAAGGTAAACCTATTTTATATTTTATGTATAAGTACCCAATAATTCTCTTGGATGAGCATCAATGTTACAGTACACAGTCCCTTCTGACATGATGCACAACACGATCTTAACAAAACTTCTGGTATGTGTCTTGCATACATCTCAAGAACAACACAAAGTGTTAATTATCAAAGTATGTTTCTTCAGAATTCTGAATTTATCAAAAACTGGAACAATATTTCTCTAAATTTAACATGCATGAACATCACCTAAAGAGCTCAATATAGCAAACTTGTAAGTCTTATTCTCAGAATAAGATTTGGAGGTCTGAGGCAGAATCCGTATTTATAACAAATTCCCAATCATACAGATTTTGCTGGACTGGGCATTGTATTTGGAAAACTACTAAGCTCACTTTGTAATCTTAAGAATTACTTCTCTTAGGTTGGCGATATAGTTCAGTGGTAGAGCACTTGTCTAATCATGCATGACATCCTGGGTTCAATCACAGGAAGGAGAGAGAGAGAGAGAGAGGGAGAGAGGGAAAGAGAGAGAGGAATTACTCTCAATATTCTTCAAATTCAATATTAACCCCCAAACGTTCATATTTTCATGACAGTGTCCTTTCAATTATAATGTATATGCACTTTGTTTGTGAATTATATTAAATACTAATTGAATGTGATTCAATTAGTCTAGAGTGGGAGCCAAAGTTCAGAACTTCTAAAATGTTTCCAGGTTGATGATCAATATGCTGGCCCGTGGAAAATCCTATGAGTAGCAATGTCTATAACAGAAAAGCAACCTTGGAATGGCCCAGAAGCTTATGAAAACAATGCAAAAATGTCAGGCTCCCCTCCTCACCAAGTGAATCAGAATCTGGATTTCAAGGGTTTCAGGTGATTCTTAAGCATATTAAGTTATAATAAGCACTTGTTCTTAAACATGGATAATGAAATCACATAGATATGTGAAAATACAGGGATGTCCTTGACTTACAAGGAAAATTCTTTATTTGTTTGGTGTTGGTTTCAGCCTGGGCCTTGGGGTTTTTAACCATCCTGGTTATCTCAAGATGCAGCAAGTTTGAGTATGATTCTTCTAATGCCTTGTTACTTAAAGTGTGTTCTTTTTGAGGTATCATCTGGGAACTTGCTAGAACTGCAAAACTCTCAGGTCCCATCTGAGACGCACTGTTTCAATTTTCTTTTAAATAAGATCCTTTGGTTTATATTATGCCTTATAGAGCTTTTCTAATGCAGTGTTTTCTTATACCAACAAGGTAGCTAATAGCTACACATAGCTAATTCAATGTAAATGAATTAAAATTTAGAAATTTTAAATGTAATTATTTTCTTACTAGCTACATTTGAAGTACTCAATGTATGCACATGGATAGAAGCTGTCATTTTTGGAAAATGTAGATATAGAACATTCTCATTATTGCAGCAAGTTCTAATGGACAAGACTATTGAATTATGGCATGCTTGTATTTAAAATCATTGGACAAAATCAAGTTTAAAATAGAGAAAGCTGGAAATAGATCACAGAATCCGAAATAAGTACCCATGGAAACATATATACACAAAGCTTTATAAATTCACATGATTATAAATGTATTTCTTAAAATTCTGACCGAGCTTGAAGATCATGTGGTATCTCCTATGCATAGGTCCTAGATGACAATTACTTTTTATAAAAGTATTCCATATAGGTTTATGGGAAGAGAAAACTTTTCCTGCTTTATATTCTGAAAAGACTATTTCTTTCCAGCCTGCATTCATGCTGAAGGCATCTCTGAATTGTGTTCAGGCAGCTCTGCACTTACAAGATGCTTCAGGGAATAGGAATTTACTCCCTCTACTTAAGCCAGGAGGATAACTAGGAAGCATGCTGATTTAATTTGTGAGAAAGGTCTTGACGTTTTGCCTCTTTTTGTAAAAATGTCCTCCGGGGTTGAGTGACTCACCAAGCCAGCCATCATTTTCATCCCAGGTATGCCATTGGGGGCACACTTTGTTAACATGCAGCAACTGATCACTGCCTAGGGTTATAGCTTCTGACACACTCCTATTCCTGGAGTGAAGGATGTTTGGAAGTTCTCCTTCCTTTTTAATTGTGAAATACAAAATGGGAACAGTTTGTTTTAAGGCCCCCTTAGACATTACTATCTATTATTTAGGATTTGACTGTAAATAATCAGCTGCTTTAAAATTCTTTTACCAATGAGCCTTTCATTTTGAATTAATGCTTTGGGTTCTAATTTACAAATAAATCTCCTCTGTCTGGTGGAAAAGCATATTGTTACAGTGGAATAAAATTAAATAATGACATATGGGTTCAACATCATATTGTAAATAGTCTACAAGAGGGGACTTTTCTGCACTTTTCATAAGAAAGGGATTGTTAAATTCTGTTGTGGTGTGCCCTGTGAATAGGAGAGTGAACTGAAAGTTCATTTCTAACATAATGACGACCTCTCATCCTCATTCTTTAGATACATCATGAACCCAAGTGAATTGGGCTTCTTACATTTATTTATCAAGTTGAAAAACTATATAAACATATATAGGCCACACCTTAAAAGAAATTTGAAGTTGCAAATAAATATTACAAAAGAACATCCAAAGGCGTAATATTTACCAAAAGATGTGCACATATATACATTTTCAAAGGCATTGCTTTATCTCCTTCCAGAGGCATGCACGCAAACAGTTGTGTTTAGACAATAGATGTAGAGTCTTGTTATAGTATTTTAATGCATTTCCTACCTTATGTATATAATTACATAAATTATAAAACTTCAAGCAATGCAAATTAACAAAAGAAATATAGAAATTTCTTGATTATCCTTGTTTTTATCCCTTAAAAAAATTCTGATTTTTACCAGGCAGGAAATTTGGAGTACTATCTCAAATCTGGATTGTAGTGTTCCAGCTGAACTGATGCTGTACTGATAGCAGCTTTTCCCTGAAACTCAGCTGGTTCAGACACCCTTAACTGCTCAATGTCTGCAACAGGTGGAGAATGAACTTCCAGAAAATGGTCAAATTGCTTAACTATTATTTGCAAATAATATTCCAACCTGGTTGTGAGTTCAAGCCAAAATCTGCCCTAAGCTTGCAAACAGTAGAATTTGCATTTCTAAAACTTAACCATTTGCTCTCTGGCTGAATAATATGAAAGATGCAGTGGTTTCTTGACTGTTATCTGTGTTTTCAGTGGTAATTGTACCATGCCTACTTCCAAAGTAGGGGAATGCAATGTTCAGACTTACCTGGTAACAAAAATAAGCTAAAAGTTATCTTGTCCATAAGCCCTTGATTTTAGCCACAATGTTTACTATTACAGGGAAGTGGAGTAAAGTAGCAGAGACACAGATGCCTGAATTTCATCTCACAATCACCCCAGGAAGTTCATGAATAGCGAAAGCAAACCACAGAGAAGTCATTAGAAAAAGAAGTTACTGACAGAAAAAAAAAATTTTTTTGAAGGGCAATAAACATGGAGAAAGAGAAGTAAAGGTCACTAGAGGATTAAAAAAGATATTAGAAATTGGTCATTTACGTTGTCAGTATTTTGTAACAACTACCACAGAAAAATTGTGTGCTGCATAAATATATATTCAAACATACATATAAGCAAAACTTTCAAAATAAGATATGTTATAGACTCCATCTATTAGGCTGACATTTACATGAATGCCTGAGTAGTATAAAGGGGCAAACCTTCATACACAAGGGACAGTACCAGAGATAACTATGGGGTCAGTCTAGTTATATAAAGAAATGTTGGACTTAGATATAACTCAGTGGTAGAGTGTTTGCCTAGTGTGAAGGAGATCCTGAGTTCCACTTCTAGCACTGAAAGAAAAAATGAAATGGGATAAATGGGAACCGTGCAGATAATGTGGATAAACATAAAGAATTTAGGAACCTTCACATTTACACAGAACTGGACATGGCTTATCATGAAAAGAACAGAGAGATGTGAAAAATAAATGTAAGAAGAGAGACACCAGTCAACGAATAACTACAAAATAAATTTTTAAAGAATTCAAATATGATTCTAAGATTTTGCATTTCATCCTTAAAGATATATGGAAGAAAAAGATTTGTTGTATTTTAGAAAGATCATGTAAAATAGATTTCAGAGAATTCTTTTTCCTTGGGATACTAATTTCTTCAGAGATCATTTGTTCAGAATAGGAATTTATAATGTCACAACTGGAATTCACACTCTGATCATCAAACTCATTTTTGGTTCATCTTAGGATGCCAATATCATTTGTTTTATGATATGACATAATAGTCTTTTTACAGAGGCAAATACAAAACCAAACCAATGACATTACTTTATATGCAAAGGAACTATCAGAATTTCATTGAAAATTTTTGTAGACTTGGGTTATATGAGTTAAATATATTTAAAAAATAAGTAATGTGGTATATATATGTCTATATTTATACACATAATGTATGAAAATTAATGGTGGAGATATAGGGCATATAAAATTGCTCAATTTCACTTTGCACAAAATCATTTCAAAAGTTAACCTTCAGAATTCATTAGCATCATTTCTAATTGGCTCAAATATTGACTTATGTGACCTTTAGCAACAGCCTTAATTCACACACTAAATCCAGCAGCAACAGAAGAGACTCTAAAGTAGTTCATTTTATGTCATTCTATTTTTGTTATGAAAAGCTTAAAAATATGCTGAAATAGAGGGTAGTACAACAAACTACAACATGCCCATCAGCTAGCTTCAACAATTACTAACTCAAAGTTGATCTTGTTTCCTCTAAACCAGTGATCCTCAAAACAGTCCAGTTTGCCCCCATCTGGATATTTGTCAGAGCCTAGAGACTTTGGTGATCACAACTGGTATGAGTATGTGTAGGGGTACTACTGTCTACTGTCATCTACTGCGAATTGGCCAGAGATGCTGGTTACTATCTCACAATGCACAGCTGCCTATGACAAAAAAAAATTTCTCATTACAAAATGTTAGTAATGGAGCTGCTGAAATGTTAAATATAGACTCTAACCCACTCTGTCTACTTTCCTGGATTATTGCTATGCAAATCCCAAATACCATATAATTTCACCATATTTTTTTTTACTGTGGCTCTAAAATCTAAGGCTGTTCTTAATAGTCTTAAAAACATGGTGACTAGGTTACTTAATGTTTTACATTCTTACATGAAATCTTATATATTAACCTGCAAATGCATAATCATTTAACATTTTATATTTGAGCAGTAGTTGGCATTTTTTGTTTTGCTTTTGTACCAGGATTCAAACTCAGGACCTTGTGTTTGCCAGGCAGGTGCAGCACTATTGAGCTACATCCTCAGCACTGGCAAATATTAATTAGTGAAGGAAACACTAATTTTTACAGGGCTAAAAATTATGAACTAGCACTCTGAAAAGCTTTTTGGGGCCAGGGATTTAGCTCAGTGATGCCACTGCCTGCCTCACAAGCACAAAGTCCCAAATTTGTTCCCCAGTACCCAAAAAAATGTTTTTCTGGAAAGGACCAGATAGTAAATATTTTAGGCTTTGTGAGCAATATGATCTCTGCAATTACCTATTTAAACTCTGCTGCTGTAGCATGAATGCTGTCACAGACAATATGCAAACAAATAAGCATGGTCATATGTTTACAATAAACTTTATTTACAAGAAAATGTGATGAGTGCATAATTGCTCCCATAGGCCATAAGCTATTTGGAGTTCCAAATGCACATATTCCATTGATATCCCTCATACAGACTAAGTACATTTCTATCATTTTACATTTGGTGAAAACTACAATTCCTTTCTCTTAAGAAAGGCAATTCTTCAAAGATACGCTAGCCTTTATACTCCCAGTATTTCATTCTTTTGAAAGATTGATATCTTGGGGAAAAAAAGGTCATTAGGCCAAAACATGAGACCTCAGGGATAAACCTGTAGAAAACTGATTGAATGAACAAACCAACTTACTCTTTTGTAAAAGTCTCTCTGCAGGTTTATTCAGTGGGATGAATAATATCTTGACAACTAGCTGGAATTTTTTTATATCAGATTTTGGTTCCACTCATCAAACATCCCCAAACAAAATCAAATGTTTAAAAACTAAATAGTTTGGCCCCATATAAATAAAAGGAACATACGACTTATTTATATTTCCATGAGAGTCTGACATTTTTAAGCAACCCTCTAGTTGGATGTATTGTTCTTGAAGTTCAACTCAGTTTCTCGTTCTTTGTACGTCAACAAAGAGTATTTGCTGAATAAATGAACATATTATTCCAAGGTGATGAAAACATATAATCATAAGTCATGAACAAGCTAAGACTGGATATTCCATAAATATGAGTATTAAAAATTGACTTGTCTGGACGAAAATATTTCAAACAAGGAATCTATACACCTGAATGCATAAAGAGCTACTAATTTAATTGAATGCAATATTTTCTTTGAATTGAATGGTTTCTCCCTGGTGTGATCTGGCAAATTCAATATCCACAAGCACATAAGAATACTGAGATATATCTTGGGGTTAAGGAAGTCTAATGTCATCGTAGATTTGTATAACATTTAAGGTTGAGAGTTCCTTCCAGGTGCTAGAATGTCATATAAGAGTCCCCAGTAACCACGCATGTAGGCAGTCCTAAACAGGCTGCTAGTTCCTGAGTGTCTATATTTGTGATGATTTGTGAATGAATCACCATGCCCTCCATAGAACTTGGCAACTGGATCAGCGCTTCTGCATCTGGCATTGTACACAATTTGCATATTGTGGAAGTGAAGCACTTTGCAATCTTTGAAGCCCATCTCATTATGGTGCGATGAGCTCATAGCCATGTGCTTTCCATCTTTAGTTCTAATTTCAGAGCAGCCATAGTTAAACCTAAGGACATACATGCATAGCTTTGGATAATGAGTAGATAAACTGTTTTTTACATTAGTAAACTTAAGCAGTTAAATTAAGAAGGTAACTTATTAGAATGGAAAAGAGGACAAGTAAAAGTTTTTAATAGTGGCTTTTACATATAAAAATTGTATAAGAATTGAGTTAATTTAATTGAAGACAGCACTAGAAATAATTATTAAACTCTAAACTACCTCCATAGAACACATTTGGTTTCCATGAAATGCTTAAAAAAGCATGCATTCATAGCAACCACATGATAAAAAAAAGTCTGCAAAATCCAAATGTCACTATATTTTTTCTATTCTTTATGCAGCTTAATTTCATTATTATTTAAACATAAAGAATAAAAGAAGATATGGGAGAGGTATTTTTAAAAATTTTTATCATATGTATTTAAAATTAGAATCAAGAGATAATTTTATGTGTGCGGGTATCCATTAGGTAGATTACAATCAGACATGTAAATAAAGGAGACACAATTAAAAACACACTATTACTATAAGAATTCCAAATCATGTGGACCATTATAACTTTAAAAATGCTTCCTAGAAGCAAGGATCCTGGCTGCAGTGTTCAGCATGCCCATAGATATACTAGTTCCTACATTTTTTTTATCATGTGAATGGCAATTTTGAGAATTAGATATTTAGAACTAATAGATTTATAATGAATACATGAGTTGATGTATTAATAACAAAAATTGAAGAAAGATTACTAATTAAGGGGAGGGGAAAGGAAATAAGGGAAAAGAACAAATGTGAAAAAGGAAAAAAATGAAAAACAAAGTATTTGTAAATAGGGAAGGGTTGGACCAGGGATTTAGCTCAGTGGTGGAGCCTCCTGCCTTGCAAGCACAAGGACCTGAGTTCAATCCCCGGTACAAAAAAAAAAAAAAAAGGG
>NW_022900951.1:22553370-22556795 GCF_012274545.1 Fukomys damarensis
CGATAAAAAAAAAAAAAAAAAAGGGAATGGTGAAGGGGGTGAAGGGAGGGCAGGGGTATGGGGAAAAAAATGAGAACCAAGATATATCATGTAAAGGTGCAAGATCCCAATGATGAATGTAACTGTATTGTTTGCTCTAAATGTACCAATAAACTTAATGGGAAAAAATAAGTATGTTCAGGGTATTTTCATAGTATGGAGAAAGAAGTAAACTTAAACATACAACAAAAATGTCTTCTCTAGGCTAATAAAATATTTGTCTGAAAAAGATCAATTTATTTTGTTCATATACTTACAATTGTGACTCATTGTTTGTAAAAACCAATGAAACCACTGTTGAGATATTGTCCCACAGTCAAATACCAAGTGTTGCCTAGTCATGGAATTCTTGAGGAAAAGTATACATACACATATGCACATATATGTACAACACACATACATGCATATGTCACAAATGCTTTTTGCAAATTGCTTTGAAATTTAAGAAGTACAATCTAGACAATTAGGTATAGCATAATTGTCTTGCCCATGATGATCTAATTTTGGTTAAATTCACTAGGCTCTCACTTCACCAACTATAAAATCAGGAGTTTGAGAGGTTATAAAAACTCTTTCATCTTTAATTAGACTTATTTGTAACCTTGGAGAGGCTAAATATGGAATCTCCTATATGGAGTTATTGTAGAAATGAAATAAGGTCATGAATTTATAGAATTTCACATGTTTTATGGTAAATAATGCATGTTTAAAATATCAATATATTATTCAGGATTTTCAGTTTTCAGTTTAGGTTAATGAATACTTAAATTATAAAAGGGATTATTTGATCAAAATAATCAATAAATAGGCCTTTATTGCACCTGGTTAGATACTGATGTTAAAAAATGTCATTGTCATATTCCCTCATCTCGCAGATCTGCTTTCCTCTATTTTGGCTTTTTTCCTCATAGAAGGTCTAAACACAACATGTTGAGACTGGCATTCACAATGTAGAGGTTCACAGAAAAAGGAAAGGTCATTCACTGTAGTCCTGGCAATAACTTCAGAAAGGCTCCTGTCGAGCCAACGGAGGCAAGGGAGAAGAAGCTCTCTGGGGAGCACGAAAGGATCCCTATTCCCTGCTTTGAAAGTACAAGACTAATCAAAATAACTGTGAATTTAATAAAGGAAAATATAATTTAAAGGCAAATGGACAAATCAACTAACAATTACAAGTTATTATCGTAACAATTATTATCATTATTAAAACTCACTCAAAAGGATCTTGAAGTATCTTTTAGCATTGTGTTTTCTGTTATCTTTATCTAAACTGTCACTGTATTTCTCTAAGATTCTCTTCTATTTTGTAGCTTAAACTGGCCAACTACAAACATTAAAATACTGACATTTTATAAATTTAAGGTTACCTATGTAATGCAGTGAAGATCTAGAGCCTCTAGGAAGTGATTTTTAGAAAATGATGAGCATGCAAAGACTACATTTACTAAAATATGAAGTGGAAATAGATGCTTATTTTAGATATTAAAATGTAGAATAAAAATGGTCATTGATGATTCAAAACTAATGTGTTGGAGAGGGTAAAAGCATGACTGAAAAAGGCTTCTCTTATTATTAACCTGACCCCTAAGTACATCTGTCAACAAGCAATAGTCTTCACCTTAGAAATAGAATGGGCAGAGTAAATATCAAATATTTTACAACATTTCCTATGGTAGACAATATTTTTCCTGTTTTCTTCCTTAGACAAGTGAAACTCAGTTACAAATTAACAACAGACTCCAATCTTCCAGGTTATTTATGAGTATTTTTACTAAAGACAGTATTCATTGTATCCACAAGAAAAAAATGATAGAAGAGCAGAATGTTATCATCTTGGCATTGCGATGGCATTTTCAATATAAGACGTAAATCTAGCATTTAATGCTGTAATTTGAAAAAGAACAGATTTCTTCAATTTTATGTGTGCATTTTGGTTTTACTTGTAAAATAATTTTTGATTTGCAGAATAACATGAACAAATATTTGTCACATCCTCCACACTGAATTTTCCTTAGTATTAGCACCGTACCGATGTGGTATATTTGTCACATTTAATAAAGCAATGGTGAAACATTATTATTAACTAAAATCTATTCTTTGTTCAGAATTCCTTCATTTTTACTAATGTCTCCTATAACTTTTTCTGTTCCAGGACCCCATCTGGTACATCACATCATATTTCATCTTATTTCCCTAGCTTCTTCTTGACAATGGCACTTTCCCAGACTTGCCTTCTTTTCAATGACCTTGAGAGTTTTGAAGAGCACCATGCAGGCTTTTTATAAAATGCCCCTCAAATGAGGTTTGGATGTTTTTCTCACATTAGACATAATTATGGGCTTTAGAGACAAGGAACACGGGCAAGGTAACCAGCTGTTTTCTTTCTGTAAAGATGAGAGTGACAATTTCCACATTCTTTAGATGTCAGAGCTAAAACTGAACTCATGAATTTTTAAGTAAATTCTTAGACACGAAAACAATTGGTATCAGGATTGTTTAAATAGACTGTAGAAACAGAACTACAGCTCTTCTTAGATATCTCTCTCACAATTTTTGTCCAAGGAATGAAAAGGTAACTCTGTGGCAGAATTGCATTCCATAATATTTTCTTGATAGGATTTGTACCCTGATTGACGTTCATGCACATGAAAAATCAATGATTGTGGCAAAATGCTTTTTGTCTTTAAAGGGAATTATTTGATTCAATAGAAGTAAATCTCTTGAAGGTAACATCACAAGAAGTAAAATTATTATCAAAACCAGTGATTTAATTATCCTCCATAAAATACTTATATTATGGTTGGAAAATTCAGAGTAATGTCTCATATAAAACTGTCATGGTTCTTTTTTATTTTTGTCAGAATTCAATTTTAAGAAGGAATATATCTAAGAACACCAAGCAGGATGCATGCCCCTCCTCAAAAAATTCTACATCTGGGCTAAACATATTCAATTGGCAGAAAATCAAATAAATAGAAAATCTTGAAAGAAACCAGTGGGGTGGCGGTGGGGGATTTACCTATTGAAAAGCAAAGAAAAAAGTTACGCCTGATTTCTCAGACACCATGCAAGAAAGAAAAAAAGTAAACAAATTAAAGTGTTGAGTTTCAAAATAATACTACCAACCTAGAATCTTACATACTGCAAGATTACAAGAGAAAACAAAAGACATGGAAAAAGGGTTTGGGGAACAGGGAAGGTGGGACAGCAGGGAAGACAGAGGAGGAAGAATTAAGATACTTCATGTATATGCATCAATTTCCCAAGATGAATATAATTATTATATGTTAAAAACATATACTACTAGGGCTAGGGATGTAGCTCAGTGGTGCTCTGCCTGCCTGGTAAGCACAAGGTCAAGGTCCTGAGTTCAATAACAAATATAT
>NW_022900951.1:22556883-22633534 GCF_012274545.1 Fukomys damarensis
AATGTTAAAAGTAGTACTTCAGAAAGAAGTAAAATAAGATAGGTCAGATAACTGTATTAATAAAAAAGGAAGAACAGTAAAAAAAAGTATAATAGAAAGGAAAACAAAACCTAATTTCTTTATTTTTAACTGGCCTAACAGCCGTTTGTTCAAAACAATATAATAACAATATATTGGGTGGTTATAACCTATAAATCAATGAAATGAATGAGAGCAATAACTAAGAAACAAAGGGAAGGAATTAGGAATACTTTGTTATGATAAGATCATGTCACTGCCCGTGAAAGATATAGTGTTATGTCAAGGTGGACTTATATAAATTCTAGGTGTATATTCTAAAAACACAGGCAAGAACTAGGGATTTAGTTCAGTGGTTCCAGCGCCTACCTCGCAGGTGCAAGGGCCTGAGTTGGATCCCTAGTACTAAAACACACACACACACACACACACACACACACACACACACACACACACAGAGGCAATTTTTTTTTTTAGTGGATAGAAAAAGCCTAGCTCTGACAGGAAGCACGGACTGAACTCAGGACGTTGTGCTTCCTAGGCAGGCGCAGTAACACTGAGCTAAATCCCCAGCACTTTATGACTCAAATCTTCCTCTCAACCCAAATAAATGGGAAGAGTTTTCATTGCAAGGAAAGAGGGGAATGAATAAAAAAATATAACAGATAAGAAAATTCCGCTGCTATTTATTCTTCTAGCCATCCTTGGCTTCCTTTCTTTCTTACTGAAGTGAAACCAGACCCAAGACCTCCTGGGACCAGCATCTGTTTTAGATGAACATGCTGCAAGGACTGATAAAAAATAATGTGGATGCTTAAAATTTTAAACATGTCACAGTAAAAGATACCTTATCACTGTCCCTCAAAGTACCCCTTCACTCCAAACACATTCACCCCATTGTTCTCACCATTTTTATAAGTGCATGTTTGTCATACATAATGAATATATTCATTGGGACATTTTGGTACATGTGCATATTACACACTGATCCTTTTGACATCCTCAGAATCTGGATTTGAGAGTGGAATGAGGAACGAACATTCAGCCCATAAGAGTTGGTGAAGGGTGGAAGGGGTGGAGGGAGGGCAGGGGAATGGGGGAAAAAACAAGAACCAAAATATGTCATGTAAAGGTGTAATATCCCATAGATGAACGTAACTGTGCTATATACCTAAAAACTACAAATAAACTTAATGAAAAAAAAGAGTTGTCTAGAAACAACACTCTCCCCCCAAATTCAATTCCTAAACCAAAACATGAAGGTCTTTGGAAGCAGAGACTTGGTCAACAGAGTGGAGCTTCATGAAGTTATTAATGCCCTTATAAGGAGAAGATAAATAGAGCTCATTTGCTATTATGTGAAGAGATAGTTAAAGGGCAGCTATTGCAGAAGAATAAGAGATACATTTTAGTCACTTTATCCTTGGTGAGATACAATTACCGACACCCACAATTTAAAGTAGAAGAGAGCCAGTGATTTATCTCAGTGGTACCATGCCTGCCTCGTAAGCACAAGGTCCCAAGTTTGCTCCTCGGTACATAAATAAATAAATTAATTAATTAAAATAAATAGAAGAGAGTTTATTTTGGTTTACAGTTTCAGAAATCTCAGTCCTTGCATGGCCAGCCAACTCTGAGACAGGAACCGCATGGTAAAAGGACCTGGGTAAAAGCAAGCTTCTCTGGTTTAAGGTAGCCAGGAAGCAGAAAGGGAAGATAGGAGCCTGGGAGGGGTAATGACCCCGGTGAGCCACCTCCAACCAGACTCAACCTCCTAACTACAAGTTAGTTCTAGCACCCGCGATCCAAACAGCTTCCAAAAGCTTTGCCTCTCAAAACACGAGGCTTGAGGGGTCAGTCTATATTTAAACTATACGAAAGTTCCTCATCAGGAAGTAAATGTGGTGGCATACTGATTTTACAATTTTCAGCCACCATAACTGTGAAAAATAAGTATATTAAGCCACCCATTTCATGGCATTGTGTTATAGACATCATAGGTGAACAGAAGAGCAGCCAATTAATAAAGGGATAAAAATAATCACTATTTCAAGAAAGAGAAATGTATAATCATACAAAATGCTTGCTTAAGATCATGAAAGGAGGAAAAAAGAGTCAAAACCAAATATAATAACAAAGAATAAGAGTGTACAATAGAAAACAATAATAAAATACGGTGCATGTTATTTTTCTATTTTTGTATCAGGGATCAAACTGAGGCCCTTACACTTGTGAGACAGGCAGCAGAAATACTAAGCCAAATCATTGGCCATATCTTTATCAATTACAATTTAAAATCTCAGACGAGATTGGACATGAACTGTCTGTAATACAAATTAAAGACAGTTTTTCCACAATGATCAAAAAACAGGGCCCAATCATATGCTGTCTATAAGAAGCGCACTTTAAATTTAGAGAAAAAACCTAGATTGACAGTGAAGACATACCATGGTAACACTAATCAAAAGAATATGAAAGCCACTCATTATATCAGTGTGAGGTAGAACAGACATCAGAAAAAAAGAAAAATCTCAGAGATAAGAAGGAACATTACAGAGCCGGGTGTGGTGGTGCATGCCTGTAATCCCAGCACTGGGGAGGCTGAGGCAGGAGGATCACTGTGAGTTCGAGACCAGCCTGGGCTACATGTGAGTTCCAGGTCAGTCTCAACTACGTAGTGAGACCCTTAAAAAAAAAAAAAAAAAAAAAAAAGAAGGAACATTACATAATGAAAGTACTCGATTTGCCACAAGATAGATTAATCCTTAAGATTTCTATACCTAACAAAGTTCTAAAATATGTAAGAACAGATAGAACTATAACAGAAAGAGATAAGTTCACAATTATAAATGGAAATGGAAACTTGAATACTGCTCTAATGGAAATGGACACATATAAGTATCAGATAATCAGAAAGGGCAAAGGTGAAATTCAACTGCATCCAACAAGAGCAGAATATGTATTATTCTCAAGCTCACATGTAACAGTCACCAACATAAACCAGTGTTGTCCATAAAACAACACTGAATAAATTTTAAGAGTACAAGGCATATGATAAATGCTCTTAGAACATAAGGGAATTAAAATAAAATTCAAAACCAGAAAAATATCTGCAAAAATCTCAAAAATTTGGAGAATTACAAAATTTTTAAATTCCATCTAAGTCAAATAAGAAATCTCAAGAGTAGCTAAAAATATAGAACTAAATTAAGCAAAATACAAGTTATCAAAATTTGTGATATATACTGTAAGTGGTTCTTTCATGGAAATGTATAGCATCGAATGGGTACATTAAAAAGGGAAGACCAAAATCAACAATTTAAAATTCCAACTTACAACACTGAAAAAAGAAAATAAAAATTAAATCCTAATTAGAATAAATATAATAGATCAGAGATCAATTAAATTGAAAAGGAGAAATGAATAAAGAAAAAAATCAATAAAATCACAAGCCAGTTTTTTCAAAGAATCATAAAACTGATGACTCTATCCGTGTTCACGTTTAAGAAAAAAGAGAAAAAGAAAAAAATAATATTAGAAATGAAACATGAAAAAACTATAAATACTAAATAAAATAATACTGTGAAAAACGCTGTTTCAATAAAAGTAATAACCCAGATGAAATGTACCAATCTGTTGAGAGCTATAATCTGCCAAAACTCATACAAGAGGCTAACTGTTGGATATGATGGTGCATGCCTATAAATCCCAGCAATCTGGGAGGCTGAGGCAAGAGGATCTCATTCTCAAGCCCAGAATGGGCAACTTAGCCACTTAGTAAGACCCTGTCTCAAAATAAAAACTAATAGGGCTAGGGACACAGCTCAGTGAGAAGGGCCTATGTTCAATCCCCAGTACTATAAGGAAAGGAAAAAAGAGAGGGAGGCAAAGAGGGAGGCTGATTATTTCAATACTTCTGTATTTTTGAAGTAAATCACATTTTATATAATGTAGAATAAAATAAGTAGAGAAATATATTAGTTTTATTTTAACTATATGGAAAATGAGATATAAATTGGAAAATATAATATCCTAAATTATTCCCTACAATGTTAAATTTAAAAGAGAAATACCCATGTGAACACATCATTTTGAGATATATATAAATAATTTCTAGTTAGTTCATTAAAAAGACCTAGAGAAATGACACTGCAGTAGTATAGTCTCCAGAGGATTTTTTGGAAAAATCTTCATTTTAGATCTGGGGAAAGGGGCATCTAATTGTGTCAATAAGCAAGGAAGCAGTAAAACAGCTAATGGGGTCATGTCAATAGGACAAAGGGTCCAGCTTGAATGGTTCAGCCAGATCAAGGGATTAAAAAGGTCAAGTTAGGAACAATGCGGGCATCTAAAAAGTGACAGTAATTTACTGCAATAAAATAAATTACAAGGTACTAGATACATGCATAAAAATGAAAAAACAATGTCACATGAAACTATATGAAAAAGAAAGACAGTAAGTCAAAAGCTCTTTGTAGAATACAAAAAATGTCAAAGGGATGATAGAAATAGAAACATCATGATTTTACAACACCCAAGACAAAGGGTTTTGAAGAACACTAAACCTACAGGATTACAAATTCCAGGGAAATAGTATATTTACCTGGAGATGAGGTCAATCGTTCCTCCAAATACTGGAGAGATTTGGAACACCATTTTACACAAGTAATCAAATCTAACTTTACTGAGAGTAGGACAACCTGTCTGTATCTTTGATGTCATAAAAATATCACATACACACACACATATATATATATATAGCTTCACCTGCACGGTATCTTTACCAAAATAAACAGTTAATTTGAATCCAATAAAGTTGTTGTACCTTAAATTCAGCTTACAGGAAATGCAGAAATATAGAAAAACATTAATCAAAATTATATTATATAAATAAATTATCAAGAACATAGACATTTTAAAAGAAATATGTATAAGATGTTTCAAAAAGTCACTCTCAAGAGAAAAAAAAAACACTGGGAGACTATTCTACATTAAAAAACCTAAAAAGGCATAATACACATTTTTATTGCACTCTGATATTGATGACATTTTTTGTATGTATGTCAGATGATGTTTGGAAATTAATGTTATTTTTTAAATTTTTTGTACCGGGGATCAAACTTGGGTCTTTGCGCTGGCAAGGCAGGCAGTTGAACCACTGAGCTAAATCCCCGGCCTGTGATGTTTTTATTGGATGTCACAATAATATGGTTGTTATATAGAAAATAAAGGGTAATTTTCTAGGTCAAGTGTCAAGTCTCAAACAAATTGGTCTGAAAGAAAGTATAGAATTATGTTTATATATATATATAATTTCTCTTTATTTTATAATACAAACGTGAGCAAAATATAAACAACATAAGACTCTTCCCATAATGAACAAAATACGTATTCAAGTACACACAGTGAACAAATACATAATAGTCTTCCCATAACAATGCTTTAAATTAATTTCAAAATATTAAAATCATCTAAAATATGTTGTCTGATCATAATGGAATTAAAATATATAATTTCTCTTTATTTTATAATACAAACGTGAGCAAAATATAAACAACATAAGACTCTTCCCATAATGAACAAAATACGTATTCAAGTACACACAGTGAACAAATACATAATAGTCTTCCCATAACAATGCTTTAAATTAATTTCAAAATATTAAAATCATCTAAAATATGTTGTCTGATCATAATGGAATTAAAATAAGAATCAGTATCAGGATGATATGGGGAAAATTATTAAAAACTACAAATATTTCTAAATAACCATGGTTCAAGGAATAAATCAAAAGTAAAACTCACAAGTATTTTTAACTCACTGTAAATGAAAACAAATATCAGCACTTGTAGGATGAAACTAAATCAATATTTGGAGGAAAATGTGTATCTCTATATGCTCATATTTTTAAAAAGTCTTTTATTAATGACCAAAGATTTTACCTTAAAGAAAGAACAACAAATTAAATCCAAAGTAAATGGAACAAAATTTAATAAAGATGGGTGAAAAACTCAATGAACTACAAAACCCTCAAAAACAGACAAAAATCAATGAAGCCAAAAGCTGGTGCTTTTAGCAGAATTATAAAATGATGGTTATAATCTTCAGGAAAAAATAAACAAGCACATAGAAATTATCAACATACAAAATAAGACAGTCACAAGTCCCACATACTCAAAAAAGATAATGAAATAATATGTGAATAAATATGCCAATCACTTCGGCAACTTATTGAAATAGAAAAAATCCTTGAAAGACAAATTCTACCAAAGCTCATTACAACAGTAATACATAATCTGAAGAGTTTACTGCGTACAGATATTCAGATCAGCTTTATTTTTAATAACTAAACATGGAAACATTCCCAATATCCATCAGTAGGAAAATAAAGTGAATTATATTCCTACAATGCAATGGAGTAATTCTCAGGATTAAAGAGAAATGAACTAATAGTCGATGAACAAAATAGTCAAATAAACCAGATTTGAATCAGTACATATTGATTCCTTTTGTCAAAATTTCTGAAATATGCACATTAACCTATGCTGTGTAGGTAGGTAGGGTTAGAAGGTGCAAAGAATGGATTATAAAACAGTGGGAGGAAATGTATGGAGACGATAAATGTATTGATATATTAACTATCTTGACTGATGTGATTACTTCATGAGTATATTCATGTCAAAAGTTCTCTATTTAAATTCATATGGATTATTATGTTAATTAAAATATAAGGGTAGACTAGATTTTGCTTAAATTGCAGAACATATAAAATTTTAAATCTGTGGCAGGATTGACATAGCAAAAGTTTATTTCCCTATCAAACATAGTTGGATATTTTTAAGGCTGTTCCAGAGCATCTGTTATCCACGTGATGGTTATAACTTTTCCAATATATTTAGACGTTGTAGCACTTCCATATAAAACAAGTGCTCCCATGGGCACTGCAGAGAGGTCTGGAAAGTTGAATATTTGAGAGTGAATCATTTTGGCCACGAAGAGGTACATACGACTTACACTGGGCAGAAATAGCCACAAGGCCATCACTCATTACAGGGAAGCAGAGACCTCCACATAACAAAAAAAACAGAACTAGGTACTGTTGAGCATTAGTAATGACAGCAATATATATTTACAAGTGAGCCGGAATGGACAAAGTTGCAATTTAGAAAGCACTTGTAAGATAAAATTTTATGCCCTGGCAACATTCTAGACTTTAAGTAGGATGGTCCATTTAAACTCTACATACTGATTTTCAGCTTTATATAGTTCACATGAAAAAGGCTGTAAAGACACTTGTGGGGAGATCACAGACATTTATTAAAGTATGGAGTTGATGCTATTTATGGAAACTCAACGAATTATCTTGAGAAGAAAAGAGAAATTGGCTTCCATAGAGTAAAATCAAGCTCCCGTTCTAGAAGTTCATGGACATTTGAGTAAGCAAACAATGTTTATAATGTGATGTTTTATCTGAAATACCTCTTCTCCGTCATAGATTTAATTAACCCTGTTTCAACCTACAAATATGGTACAAAACTGGTTATAGTCTTCCAAACCATGTGGTGTTCATGGGAATATTTATCTGAATGAAAATAAGACAATGATAAAAGGAGGGCAAGAGCAAAGGAGAATGATCAGATGGGCATAAAAAAGAAGGGAGGAAGGGATGGCACATGGCTGTGCAATCAGCAATAAGAGATGACTATTAGCAAGATTTCAAATATTTTAAAGCTTAAATTCCGGTCTATAGGCTCTTACTTTTATTGAAAGAAATTACTATAAGCATCATTATAAGTAAATTACTACAGCATCATGGTTTGTTTTCTATAAATTAAGAGCCATGCATTATGTAGTCGGCTGTATAAATACAACAATTGATTTGTTCATTACCTTGTCAACATTGTCTATTATAGTGGCATTATTTACATTAAGGCAGAACTCTTCAAAGTAAGAGCACTAGCTAAGTGCAAGGTGACCTAGATAATTAATTTGTTTTAGAATTCTTCAAATTATTAGTAGAAAATGTTTTCTCTCACCTCTTTCTCATCCTTATCATTCTTATAAAATTTAAAGATGTACATATCTTTCCTCAGCATATTGGTATCCAGAGGATTGGTCAACAAGCTGTTTTGTGGATTTTTAAAAGTAAGGAGTGTTGGTAATTCCACATTCAACTGTATTTTAAAAATATATTGTATCCTTTGTCCCTTTAAAATTTGATGAATTAATTTTTAGTTGTTTATTTTTATTGATGGGATTTTTAAACTGACTTGACATTTAGGATATGTGAATACCATTTCATTAATCTAATACCAAAGAAACAAGAAACTCTAAAATTTTCATACAACTTTGGAATTCAAGAAAAATCAAAAGAAAAAGGAAAGACTCAAGCTAAATAGCTTAAATGGTAATCACCTCAAATTATATTTTTCAAGTCTCTATCTCATTAATTTTGCAATATATCAATATTTTGAAAGTATTTATTATTATCTGACATGTATAATTTGTCTCTAATGTTGCCTTTATATGCTGGCAGAGAAAAAAAGATCAGCAGTAAAATCAACAGATGTGAGGACTCATTTACTTGGTAATGATACCTTTATGGGCTTTTTTTAGGTCATCAATCTAGAGTTTCTATAGACCTTAATATTAAAACAATTAAATATCTATTTTAGTCAATGCCAATTATATGTTTTTAATTTACGACTATGAAGGGATGGTAGCTTCTACTTTTGTCTGTTCTAAACTAAAAACTGGATATCACCTGCACATCACACACAGGATTGCCATCATTCTAATAACGGCATGCCACTCTACCCTTTGTGTTTGAGAGGGCAAAAACAATTTCTACTATATTCCTTCTCATAGCTGCTCTTATTATCCTTCACAGTTGGCTTTTTTGAGACAAAGAATAATACTTTATATATTTTTTCTTAAAAGATCGAGAATACAATAATCAGAAATTGAAAGAAATATCCACAACAATGCAAATTATAATTGCACTAAAGTCTGGATATGTTCATTTTTAAGCATTCACAAGGACTTTATTTTCTTACAAAAAAACCCCTGTATTTACCTGAAATGTCTAAAAAATTACATTAATGTTAAACACAGAGTGAAAGCAAAATTCTGTGCTCCAAGAAATTCCAAATATGCACTATAATCTCGGTCACAAGTGAATATGTAGTTAATTTGAGAATCAAAAGAATACAGAAAATCTGATAAAAGTATATTAAATAATGAGCAAATAAAAATCAGTATTTGAAAGGAAAAATACAAATGTGTATTGTTGCTTATACCCTTAAAAAGAACAGCCTAAACACAGTCAATTTCAGTTACAAAAATTACCATTAGTAAAATGACCAAGTAGAAAAGGGAATGTATTTATTTTAGAACAAAGCATAAAATATTTTCCAATTGAGAAAGTGGTGTAGTTAACAAAATTCCATTGATAGGAATAAATGTGAAAAAGATTTTATGAAATTCGGACATACTTAAATTTTCATAAATAATTAAATATCTTTTATTTAATAGGTGATAAAATGTTTCAATTGATTTAAGAATTGGGTTTTAATTTTTTAAAAGCATGCATTTTAGTAATTTGAAATGCTATAAAGAGATCATTATATTTGAATTAATTTTTGGAAAACTGAATGTAGACTCCAAAATCAGATAGTACTTTGTTTTCTGGATTCAGTAAACTTATTTGAAATTTAGAAGTGATTTTTCCCACAGCATATATTTTCCTCATTTTCTTGCTTTCTAGTATCATTGCATCATATATTTTCTAAAAGACACTTCAGAGTTTGAAAGTTTCTTTCAAATGAAGGTAGTCTGTCCCTTAATATTTTCTACTTGATTACAAAATGAGTTAGCTTAACTTGTAAATCAATTTTTAAATTAACTAATATAGAAATATCAACAAAACAAAAATTTCCCTACCTTGTTCTCCACTGACCCCTTTGTAAAGCAAATATTTAGTCATTAGCTACTTTTTAATTTTATTTTTTATTTCTACTTTTGCATATATTCCTTTCTTAGTTAATTTTTCTCAATGCTGAGACAAAATACTCAACACCCAAAGTTAAACAAATAGAGGTTTATTTTAGTTCACAGTTTGTAGAAATTTCAGTCCATAGTTGTCTGGCTCCAAGGCAGGGTGGCATGGCAGATGGGCAGAAGGCAGCAAGCAGCCTTCTGCTTGTAGTGAAACAATAAGCAATGGCAGGAGCCCTCTTTCTGTCCCTTATATTCTATCTAGGCTACATGCCCTTTAGGTGGGTAGCACTCACACCCAGGGTGGGCGTTCCCATTATCCACACCCAGAACTATGCCAAACCAATCAATGGACTAATTTAGTAATCACACAACCTTGATCCAAGCAGCATACACTCTAGATCCAGCCACCTCTGAAAAGCTCTACCTATGACTGACTGAGGCTTTGGGGGACATATAGACAGAAGCCGTAACAATCATGTTTAATTTTCCTTTGCACATATCAAATTAGAATGTACAGAAAAGTTCAATGAACAACTCTATTCCAGTGAAAAGTAAATTCTTTGTGTCCAAGTAGCATATTAAACCCACAGTTTTAGTTCCTAGTGGCAACCATTTTTACCAGTTTTGAATAATCACCAAAACATACTTAGGTGTCTCACACTGCATAAATACAAGCATTTTCTCTTTGCATTTTGCATATACATCTGAACAATCAGTGTTCCTTATTCTTATTCAAGGCTGTAGAATGTTATTTAAAACATAATGGAGCTACTTAGTTTCCTGATGATGGACATTTCTACTTCTCTTGGTTTTCTTTTGTAATAAACAACTTTGTACACTTTCCTCAATGAATGGTTCAGATAAAATTGAAGACTAGTTATCACATGGGATGTGTATTTTAATTGAATAGGTATGGTAAGGGACCATCAACATGATTACATTAATGTAATTTCCATCAACTATTTATAAAAATGCTTGTTTCTTCATGAAGCTTATGATGAAATAGGGATAGTACGTCTACATTAATGAACATATATAATGATGGTGTTTATCCTTGTTGTTATGGCTTGTGCTTAGATGTCACCACAGACCTTCACGTTTTTCCAGAGGTGGCTGAATCTAGAATATATGATTGATTCATGGTGGGGCTAGGCCCAAAGATGCGAGGAGTAAGGGCACAAGTGCTACCCCCTCTAGGTAGTCTAAGATAAAGGGGGCAGGAAAACGCAGTTAAGGTCCCTTGTTGCTTTTGCTGTCTTCCTTCCCCATGAACTGTTGCCCCTCTGAGACCCTGCCTTGGAGTCAGCTGATTATGGACTGAAACTGCTACAAACTGAAAGCCAAATAAACCTTTCCCCCTTTAACTTGGGGTATCAGGCATTTTGTCTCAGCAACGAGAGAAAAGTAACTAACACACTTGTATTCATATAAGTAATAGCAAGTGTGTTTAATATATTTTGCAAAAATTCCTTTTCATTTTATTTGCCCCTTTTATTAAATTGCTGGCGCTTTTCATATTTGTTTATAAGCAACATTGTAAAATGTGGATATCAGCCCTTTTTCATGTTTCACTTAGTCATAATTTTTTACACTTTTTTTAACATTTGGCCATGATGAAAATATTAATTTTAAGTAGGCAGATTAATCAGTTTATTAATATTAATGAAGCATATATATATATATATATATTCTGTAGAAAAATCTTCATCATATTTTATCTCACATACTCTTGTTTCATTGTTTTACTGAAAACATTTTTCCAATTGAAATGTGTGTTTTATTAGAATGAGGCTTGGGTCAAAATTCTATTTTTCCACTTGAACATCCAGTTGTGCTAAAATTGTTTTGGAGTACAAATAGTTCTCCGCATTTGTTTTTTTTTTTATTTTTTGTACCAGGAATCTAACTCAAGGCCTCACGCTTGCCAGGAAGGTGCTGCACCACTGAGCTATATCCCTGGCCCTGAAGTACAAATCATTCTCCACAATTACTATGTATTTATACAATTGCCTTGGCTACTTCTGCATGCTTACTATTTCCATATGACATTTGAATTGTTATGATAATTGAGCAGGTTACATAAAGATTTTTGTTATATTTTAGAAAATGTATTTAGGTTCTTTTATCTTTTGTAAAGAATTGCTGTCGTGAAAACACTGAGATTTTATTTCAAATATTGGTCTATTTTTAAAATTCAATTGTTTTCTTATCATTGAATTTTGGAATTTGTAGATTCTTATTAGAAGTCTTTAACATGGAATGCAAATATTTCTTCTGAGTATATAGTTCCTTGTCATTTTAAACAATGTCTTCAGAAGAGCAGAAGCATTTAATTTGATTAACATAATTTTTTCATTAATGTTTGCTTTTTGTGTCATATTCAAGAAATTTTGTTTACACAAGAGAATTTTGCATGTTTCCCTCTAGAAATTTTATAGCTTTCATTTTCACATATAGTTCTCTGATTCATTTTAAGTTGGTACTTATTTATAGTGTGAGGTGTGAATGTGTTCAATTTTTTTGATTTTGGGTTTCTAATTGCTCCATCATCATTTCTTTTCTTTTTTCTTTTTTGGTACTGGGGATCGAACTCAGGTCTTTACACATGCAAGGCAGGTGGCAATACCACTGAGCTAAATCCCTGGCCTGACATCATCATTTCTTGAAAAGACTGATCTTTCTCTACTAAGTGTCAGGGGCAGATTTGCCAAAAATCCATTTAGTCAACTATTGAAAGGCAACACAAGCTAGAAATCTAGTACCCTACTAAGTTTTCCAGTGAGTATGGCCCTGATGACATAGGTTTCAGACTTCTGGTATCCATAACTATAAGAGAATAAATTTCTGCTACTTTATGACCAAAAGAAAAAAGTTAACTTAGGGCCAGGGATTTAGTTCAGTGACCTCACAAGTGCAAGGCCCTGAGTTCGATCCTCAGTACCAAAACAAAACAAAACAAAAAGTCCACTTATATATGGATAGAACAACATAGCATTCTTCCTATTGCAATAAGTACCCTAGCCTTACTGCTATAGTTTCTCCTCACTCCTTTCAATAATCATTTCAGTGGAATCTCTACTAAATACAAATTTGTTTTTTACTTGACATTTCATGTTACTGTGAGCCAGACAGAGTGCTGTATTTGTTTTATTATTCATGCCAATTTCTGGGACCTTTTGTGTCCCTTCCTGGCAGGAGAAATCAGAACCAAGATCGTGAGTCACAGCTCCTAAAATCAAGTGTTCTGGACATTATCAGTTTTAGCATGTTTACAAAGAGCTCTTTTTATTCTTTCTGATAAAGGAAACTGTTTGATCTTTCATGTGAATTCTCTTCTATTTTCTTTTTGCTTCCCCAAACTCAGGGTTTCATGTGTGCATTTCCTTGGCTTCCTGAACACCCTGGAATTACACACTGTTCTCTCAGCTTGCCACCTCCAGAGACTGACAAAGTAGTATTCTCTCAATTCTTCAGCCAAGGAGAGTGGCATATGGATTCCTTTGGATCTCTGTCTCTGGAGACTACTCATAGGCCTTCTCTCAGATCTCTGACCTTGAATATTATTTTAGAAAAATTCTTCTGATTTTAAATTTTGGCTTAACTATTAAGCTATTAATCATACGGGTCACTATTATTCTGTTATTCTATTACGTCATGGTTAGCCATTAAGGCGCTGACACAGTCTAATTTTTTTCAGAAATAGGAAAATTTCCTAAGGCAGCTAATTTTGAATTGAGAGAGAGACCACTCTCTTTGAGAAACTTAGAATCTCCCTAAACTAGCTCATCTAAGATTTATTCCATGTCATCTTGCCATTTGCCTACTTCTTTTTCATTGTTGTTACCACCTTAAAACTTTATTTAGGCTCCTTTGAGTCCTTTGATATATTCAACACTGATATATCCACCCTCAACATCTCTACTTCCCTCACTGATGAAAGACTGTTCACTTCCCTCAGTTGCCTATAGTCCTTGGGGATTTTGTCCCCCTTTTTATTTTATTTTTTCATGAAGAGAAAGCTCTAGAGGTTTATGTACACAGAGAGCAATCACTTGAAGCTCACAATCTAATTGAAAGCAGGCTGGATGTTTTATGTACTCAGAAGGACAATGAGGGCACAAAATTGTCTTCTTGATCTTTCCTCAATCCTTGGACCCAAGTCTAGTTTCCAGCCTCCATCAGTCTAGACCTCATGCAAAGAAAATATTGAAAATGTCTCCACCTACCTGTTATAGAAATGCTTCAGTCTTTATATTGAATAAGTAACCTTAAATTATCTCATCTAACAGAAAGACAACCCTGAGAAAAATGTAAAAGTGAGGCATAGGAGAGCCAAGTTCTTTATATCAACCAATGAATTTTGTGTTTCTGGGTTTATGCCTGACTTATAGCTGAAATTTTAGAATTTCATTTTTTTTTTCATCTGTGAGCTCTCCCTCTGTTATACATGGTTTAGTACCATCGGAGGTTTCAGATATCCAGTTGGGGTCTCGGAATGTTTTCCTTAATAGTGGGACTACTGCAAATGTAATGTTTTCCTAACCCTATATGGTATCAACAAATTAATTTGTAAAGTTCTTTCAAGCAGCACTCACAATTCTCATTGGTTTACAGATTTTTAAATGCTTATATAATAACATAACTTGGGAGGCTAAAGTATGAGAATCACTGCAAATTCAATGCCAGCCTGGGTTACACAGTAAGTTCAAGACCAGCCTGAAATACATAGTGAGACCCTGTTTTTAAAAACAAACAAAAAGTTGAAAGTGAATTTATTCCAATAATATGTCAACAACAATCATGTTTTATACTCTGTAAATTATGAGTTGATATTCAAGATCTTTTGATACATTAAAACTTTAGATTTATGCTAAAATTAAGAATCTAAGAAATATAGAATGTACTCATTATGGAATAAATAATTTTGCCCTGAAATAAATTTGCAAGTTTTTACACGAGAAATAGAAAAATCTGAAAGCAAAAGGTAGAACAAAATGGAAGTGAAGTTTTACAGTTTACGGAAAAGCAATTGTATTTGTTGGGTCAAAGTTAGTTTAGATTATGTAGGTTCATGTTATATTATTTTTCAAAAGGAGGTTTACTGTCAAATATTATAGTAATAAAAACTATAACTTAGTTACTCTCTATTAAAATGACAATTTCATGGACTGTTGGTTTGCACTTATTAAGAGGTTACAAAAATGTTTTTTCTTTACCTTGTAAATAATGTCTAGAAAGCAAAGATCCTGTCTTAGAATAATGTACCTTAATGTTGACTTTATCATGCCCTTGATTAGTTAAGAGAATAAAGCTTTGTCTATTTTGAGAGTTAAGATTTTATAACGTTATTTATTTCCTATATTTACTTTTGAAATCTTTTATACTCACGTGACTAAAATAAATGGCCAAATACTGTTTCTTTGTGACCTGATTGTTAATGAAGCATTCAAACTTCCTGATAACTTTTGATATTTTGCCTTCCAGAAAGCAAATCCTAAGTAATATCTTCTCAATCTCACATTTTAAGATTTCCTGGAGGTCCCTAGAAAGAGTGCTAGAAACAATTAGGTACATTCAGCATGTAGTGGGATTCAAAGGAAGTGTTGAAACAGAAGAGATAATTAACCTTTCATTGTTTAAATGTGTATAACATTACCAATACAAATATTTGAAAAAATATAGCAAGTTCTTAGAGATTTGTCAATGCTTTTGTTGCTCATGATACAACTTGCTGCTATTTTACCTGATATTAGATAACAACCCCACAGTGTTACTGGTCAATTTTAGTTAGTTTTAAAATGTATGCCAAAGAAACATCCAAATTATCATAGTGATTGCATTATTTCCTTAATAAACTCATCAGATTTTGTATTATAATTACTAACACATATTAATTATACAAATTAGTGGTTTTCACTACTTATCAGACCTTTAACTATGCATTATGTTAAGTCTTTGTCATCCACATAGTTTTATTTTATTCTGATACTCTCCTTAAAATGCTTGTGTTCAGTTATAGGGGAGAGTATTTTATCTTCAATAAAGAGACTACTTTGAAGATACATGACGGATACCCTGGAATACAGATATCTTAGGAATTGGTTAACATTGAGATAATACTACCATACCAAATCAAAATTTCCAGAAATCTAATGAAGCTGATAGTCATAAAACTATTAAATCAAAATCAGCATAATTTTAATGTTTCCCAAGAAAAAGAAAATTAAATAAATTAGCTAAATGTGTCTTATACCCTCACTTATTTAATATTTTTAAATTGCTTACTATTTTTCTTGACTATAAAAAATACGTTATTAGCGCCTAGCTCATTTTATCAAACATAAGGTACTCTGCATTCATCCAGGTTGCCACAAATGGGAAGATTCAGCCTTCGTCTTGAAAGCTAAATACAAGTCCAATATATAAGCACTGCATATTTTCTTTATCCTTTCATCCACTGGTGGACACTTAGATTGACTCTATAGCTTGGCATTGTTGGATAATTCTACAATGAACATGGAAGTGCTGACATCTTTATGAAACAGTATTTTCATCTTATTTGGATAGAACCCCCAGAAGGGAAACTGTTAGATCATATGGTATTTCTCTTCTTAATTTTCTGAGAAATCTCCATACTGTTTTCAATAATGTCTTAAACAATTCAAATCCCCATCAACTCTGTGCAAAAGTTTCCTTTTCTCCATATCTGAATCATAATCTTTTGCCTTGTTCATCAATGACATTCTAGTAGGTGTGACATGATATTTCACTGTGGTTTTAATTTGCATTTTCTTCACCATTAGTTATAGTAAACACTCATGGACTTGTTGGTCACTTGTATGTCTTCTTTTAAGAAATATCTAAGTTTTTTAACATTTTTAAATTATGTCTTTATTTTCTTGTCTTTCAGGTATTTGAATTCTTTATAAACTTGGAAATTAACCTTTTATCAAATGTAACAAACAATTCAATGGAATATTAAAAAGATATGATAAAATGAAAAAATGGAAACAGAGTCTCTGTAAATAGGGAGGGGAAGAGGGGTTGAAGGGAGGACAGGAAAATGGGGAAAAATATAAGAACCAAGATAGATTATGTAAAGGTACAAATTTACAATGATGAATGTCATTATATTGTATACCTAAAAGCTACCAATAAAATTAATTTAAAAAATAATTTACTATGATCCATTGGGATTTATTCTTTCAATCAAAAGTTAATCCAACATGTGCCAATCAATAAATGTCAAGTATCATATTATCAAAATGAACAAAAATATTCCATTATCTCTATATATATATATATATATATATATATACACACGCATTTGGCATAATTTATCATTTTTTCATGATAAAAGCTCTTAATAACTAAGTATTGAAGGGACAGTGCATCAACATAATCAAAGCCACAGCTAACAACATACTCAGTTGTGAAAAAAATTAAAGTTTTCCTCCAAGATCTGGAAGAAGACAGATGTCCAATATAGCCACTTCTATTTAACATAATAATGGTAGTCTTTGCTACAGCAAGTAGGAGAAAGAAATAACTGCTTTTAAATCATATAAGTTAAATTGTTTGTTTGCAGATATGATCTTATACATAGAAAATTCTAAAACTCTACAAAAAATGTTAAAACAACCCAATATATTTATGAAGTACACATGCAACCTATAAATGTCAGTATTATTTCTATATACTAAAACAAACTATCTGAAAAGGGTATCAAGGAAACAATCTCCTTTCATTAGCTAAAAAACCCTCTTACTAATAAATTTAAGCAAGGAAGCAAAACAACTGTACACTAAAAACTATAAAACGTTGATGGAAGAAATCAAAGACAAATAAAAGTACATCCGGTGTTCATGGGCTAGAAAAATTAAACATTGCTAAAATGTCCATGATACCCAATGTGATGTACAGATTCAATTTAATCCCTATCAAAATTCCAATAAGACTTTTTACAAAACTAAAAATTAAAGACTCAAATTTGCATGAAACCACAAAAGATGTAGAATGGCCAAAACAATCTTGAGCAAAAAGAATAAAGTTGAATATATCATAGGACCTGATCTTGAAATAAACTATGAAGTTATATGAACGAAAACAGGAAAGTACTAGCATTAAAACAAATATACAAAAGAAGAGAAAAGACTAGAGGACCCATAAACAAAAGTATTTAAAAATCAAGATGTCAAGAAAAAACAAGAAGAAAAGTAAAATCTCTCAAATAAATTGTGCTTAAAATACAGCATCAGTTCATGAACAATTTTATTTATAAACAATTTCATTTGCAAACAGAAGCATTTAGCAAAATTTTGTTTTTGTCTGTAAACTCTGCATTGGGTGACAAATATGACTATGGCCATCTTTTCCAGAATTGTAATAATTAAGTTTATGAACCAAGGTACCACTGAACTAAATATCTGCAAAGAATGAAATTGAACCCTTGTTTTACCCCATACACAAAAATAGATTAAAATAAGACCAGAAAGTATAAATCTGCTAGAGGTGAATTTAGGGAAAAGCTTCTTGACATTAGTCTTGGTAAAGATTGGATACAATACCAAAAGCACGAGCAACGAAAGCAAAAATAAGACAAATGCGACTGCATTTAATTAGTTTCTAGACACAAATGAAAATGTCAACAGTGAAGAGCTTACCTACCACAGAAAAGAAATTTATTTGCAAACAAAAAGTAGAAATTTTATATAAGAAAATAAAATAATTAATATGCTTAAACAGGGAAAATAGAGAATTTTTCAAACAAACTTTTTATTCAAGTTTTCTATGAAAAAAGGAAACAAATCAAGGAACTTTAAAAATTGTATACATTATAACACCAATCTAAAATATGAGGTAAGATAAAAATATGCAGTGAATATTTAGATTTTTTAAAATCTAATTTATTTTATTACAGTAAAAGACATGGTCATTAATTCAGCTTAAAATAGTCCTCCTCAATTTGAACATACTTATTCATCATTGTTGCCGCTATTTAAAGTAGTTCTGAAAGCCCTGTTTCATGTTTTTCATTAGACATGATCAAAAAATATGCTGAATGCTGCTGCCAAGTTCCATTCAAAGGAGAGGCAGGTTCCAAATAAATATAAAGTGAGGGCCTCGTCCACCTGATTCACCAGATCTGGCATCAGTGGACTTCTATCCCTTCTCCAAAATCAAAATAACCATTATCTTAGTTAATTTTCTCATTGCTGAGGCAATGATGCCCTAAGTTAAGGGAAGAAAGGTTTATTTAGCTCACAGTTTGTGGAGGTTTCAGTCCATGACTGGCTGGCTCCAAGGTAGGGTGGCATGGCAGAAGAGAAACAGTTCATGACGGGCAGAAGGCAGCAAAGTAACAAGGGATAACTACAGCTCTTTGTATCCCTTATTCCTTATTCAAACTACTTAGGGTGGTAGCATTTATATCCTTAATTCTAGTGTCCTTGAGCCTAGCATTCCACCATGCATCAATCCCAGCACCACACACTATAGATCCAGCCACCTCTGAAAAAGCCCCACCCTTTGGGCCTTTGGGGGACTTCTAGACATAAGCCATAACGACCATGAAAGTTAAATGCTTTGAGTCAATTCAGACATCGAGGCATCAATGATGGTGCAACTACCATACAGAAGAGGACTTCCAGACCTACTTCGGAAAGTGGCAAATATCATGGTTTGAATGGGCTTGAAGTGAGAGGGGATGTTCTGAGGGGAAGGGAAGTGATGGCAATGCAGTAGTACCTCTGTTCACCAATGGATCTGTCTGAAACAATTTGGTTTGTGAACAGAGCATTTGGCAAAATTTTGATTCAGGTGGTGAACTCAACATCAGGTGACAAACAGGACCACAGCCATATTCCCCAGAATCATCGAACAAATTAAATTCATGAACTACTGGGCATGGTCGTGCAAGCCTATAATCCCAGCACTTGGGAGGCTGAGGCAGGAGGATTGCTGTGAGTTTGAGGCCAGGCTGGGTTACATAGTGAGTTCCAGGTCAGTCTCAACTACATAGTGAGACCCTGTCTCAAATAAAACAAAACAAAAAATAAATAAATAAATAAATTCATGAACTGAGGTGCAGTACTATTGTATATAATTTACTGTAATACAATTTTTAAATTTTAAACGTTCACTGTATTTTTCAATCACACCTTGTACTTCCCAGCCCCAGAACACTTCCAGATCCTTCTGTCTCTGAGAAACATACAGGCTTATTTTAAGAAGAAAACAGGATTATGTTACATGCATTCTAGTAAGTCATATATTTTCCTATTATAAGGTCACATATGACCTTTAAGATCCAGCTCTTTAAGAACATTTCATGGACTGCACATAAAATATCTTTCATCAAATGCAAAAACAAAACTTTTATGTTTTAAGTGAGTCTATTAAAATTGGTTTAATATATTAACATGTATTTATATCTACTATATTTGAGATGTCTATTATCATATTATTTTTATGTTTCATTGTTCTGCATCTATACTAGGAGCTTTCGATAACATACAACATAAATCTGTGACAGCACATTTCCTATTTTGTTTTAATTTGCAGAAGTTTCAGAACCAAATTTGCAATTAAACTTGGGAATCTCAAGGTCATTGTCAAGGGAGTTTTTTTTTAAAGTAACTTTGTATCTTCTTTCATACTACTTCTCTACATATATAATTCCTTCTCATATTTCTTTTATATCTTTATAAAAACACATACCCATGTATTTATATTTTATGCATCATCTTTCTTACTGTACACTACCACAGACAGCACTTAAAATTTAATAAGTATAAAATAGAGCACAAAAATCATGAAAATTTATAGATCTTTGCTCAACAATTAGGATAGAATGAAAAATTCTTATTTTCTGTGATTTTTGAACAAATTATTAAAATTGACATAACAAAATTTTTAGGAATGTATCTTCATATATGCTGACACGTGCTTTTATGTAACCTATTCTCAAATACTAGACACCAGTATTTTTTACTCACATGACATTGTGGCTTATGCTTTTTGCTCTAAGTAAATGTTTTTATCCTATTAAATTTGAGCCTATTAAGTTCAGTGAGATCACTTCAATGATTTCATATTTCTCCATTTTAAAAGAAAAGTGCACATACTAATTACTATTTACAGTAGGCTGCCAAAATAAATTTAAAATTTTATAGCCCATTCCCTTGATTTATGTAGTATTGTTCCTTTACTCCATCAGATTATATCAATGATGTCTTTGGCAAAGCATTTTACTAAATAATGTGTGAATCACACTGTTGAAAAAGATACTCCAAGTATGACTATGCTCTCTGTTTTGCTTGCTGATTAAGGATGTTGGACGGACCTTGTCTTGGCTATGGTGCAACCCAGAGGCATTTCTGTTGTGAGAAGCAATGACAGCATCTCTAACGGTAAAGCAGGCAACATGGTGCCTATGTTTCCCGATGGTACAGCTTTAACACTCAGAAGTCACAGAAAATGACACCCCAATTCAGCACATTCGAGCTTTCAGCTTTCCCAGGGTAGAACCTACAGCAAACAGGCCAATATATGAAGCACAATGGAGTAAGATAAAAACTGCTATCGGGCTCTAGAAAATTATATGTTACCTCCAGCTGTTAATTATAGGCTTGGTGCATTTTGTTTTAATTCCAGAGATGTGCAGAAGTAGAACCCTTTATTAAGCTCATCCAGTATCAATCTATGAGCACCCCAATTACATGTTGTTTGTTGGTAGGGAGTCAGGTTGAACTAAGTAAGGAAAACTCAGTAGTAATATGTCACCCGATATAAAAAGAGATTCATGCCAAAAGCAGGATTCCACCATGCTGCATGGATTTTTGCCTTATTTTATTTCTTTACTAAGTATAAAACTGCCATGTCCTAAATATGAGTAAACTTTTGATATATACTTACAGTCTAGGCCAACTACAATTTTGCAATTACAAAACACTTCCTACTATATAATTGTTAAGATATAAGAAATAATTCTAGTTTGCTTATTTTAGTGCCTTACAAAGTTTGGAATTATTTTAAAGCATTTTAATTTCCATTGGGTATTCAGGGTCTAACTCATTAAGAAGCAAAATGAGTAATTTTAATTCCTGCTTCCAAAATATGTAAAAATATTTTTGAGATTCAAACAAGAGCTCACGTCTTCTCACCCATATGTTGTCCTTATCATCTGCTGAAACATTAGCCTTTTTACTGCAAAAACCTGTTGTAGTTTAAAAATGTAAACCTCATTAGCTGTGGAATTGTTTTGTCCGTTAAAAAAACCTAATGTTAATGTGTTTATAGATTTAAAATATCAACAAAAATGCTTGCTCGAGAAGTAAAATTAATTCAGTATCATTGAATGGATTGACTCAACAGTCTTCTGAAATAGTTTGAGTTTTATGTAAAGATTAAGTTTGCGAAAGTAAAATTGTCTAAAATGTCTATAAAGATGTATAGCTCATCTAATTGACAAAATGATGCCATAAGCTCTATGTATTTTATTAAACTGAAATCGCTTGCTCAATATTACACATCTACTTAGTTCTGTATATTTCATATATATTTTGGAATCTATTTGTAAGCCTTATCAGTTTAATTTTTATGTTTTTCAATTACTGAAGAAATGTTCATATTTCCTTGATACGTTAAAATCGATAGCAATGCATAGCCTTAATATATGGATTGCAATGTATAAGATGACATCCCATTTAAGTGTATTGAGAAGTACGTGTCATGTATGTGTCACATTTTGATTATGAACAGGTAATTCAATCAAGCTGAAGACAGATATAAAAATGGAATCTAAACAATGAGATAGACTATATTATACTAACACAAGCTGAAGCCAACACTTGGTTTAGCACATGCTTATTTTCTACTGGGAAATTTGGAGACGTGAGATTTTACCTATATTATGTTATAAGAATAATAAATCCTTAAGAGGGAAGATATCTTCAAAAATAGGTAAGTAGTCTTCTCTGAGAACTCTTTCTTACGCACTGCCTTTTTTTTTTGCCACTTTCTGACCACTGTCCTCGGTTTTCTTACCTAGGACTGTCTACACTGACCCTCATTCAGCTCCAGAAGGTTTTCTCTGGTTTCTTTTAAGTAATGATAAAGCTGATTTTTCTCGTTTTCATGATTACTCATTTTTCTGCCCAAGAAAAAAGCCATGATATTTGTTATTAGTGATATTAGTTACATAGAACAGTAGATTTGGTTTTGGTGCATTCCTACATGCATGCATCATACTTTCATCTTTTTTGGTCCCCATTATTCCACTTCCCCTTCTCTCCCCGTACACATTTATACACGAGTATAACACATTTTGACCATTTTCTTGTCCCTTTTATTCCTCTTTCTCTGCCTTCCCCCTCCCTCTGATCCCCTTTTTATTCCCTCATAGTCTCCCTTCTATTTTCATGTCATATTTCTTAAAAAAGAATTTATACACTGGATATGTGAAAAGAGTCTGATTAATTTGATTCTTATAATTTCATGAGCTTTCATTATCTAGGTATTTTATGAATGTAAAGGCTAGGGTTCAAACCTCAGAAAAGTTGACTTAGGACATGGACTATTTAAATACCTGATAAGGTTGAGTCTAAAACAAGATACATTATCAGGAATTAATTACTCTGACTAGATATGACAAAGACTTCAATGGGTACAAAGTGATATTTACTGGTTTTTTGTTTGTTTGTTTGGTACTGGGGGGATTAAACTCAGGACCTTGTACTTGCTAAGTAGGTACGGCACCACAGAGCTAAATCCCTGGCCCTGATATTTACTTTTTAGTAGAATACAGAAAAGAGAATATTTTCAAAATGAACTTTGGATCAACATAATGAAACAATTATCTTAATAATCTGAATTTTATGAAGTGAGATGAGCTCTATAATAAGTTGAAAAGCACAATTGTTAACAGTGGAGATTATATGTCTTCCCACTATATTACACTGTATATGATTGATGTTTGGAAAGGAAGCCTAGACCCCTCCCACAATTAGGATTTTGCAATTCCACAGTGGCCTTCATTTGCATAACCACTCAGGAATCAAACATTGCTTTATTGCTAATGGCCCAGCAGCTGTGCTAGAGGAGACAGTAATAGATAAAGCAAGGTTTAGTACTTTTAAAGTGCTTAGAGTTGGGGAGATAAATAGAGACAACCAAAAGAGTGTAAAAGCATAATACAAATAAGGACTAAATGGTAGGAAAGTACTTGAGAAATACATTTAACCCCATCTGGCTGTATCAGAGAAAGCTTCCTGGAGGAAACAAGCTAGAAAGAAAATGTACCAGAGGAAAGGGCATGAATAACAATTTCATGATGTAAGATTATACAATCCCCTTAGGAAAACATGAACAAAAATAAGCAAAATTGCATTACTTATGCACAGATCAGGCAGGTAACAGCAAAATGTAAGAAAGAACAAATAAGTGGAGTTGTCTGTAGGTATAGCTATTGGTAAAATTACATATGACTTAAAGCTTGGCCAATATTAAAGAAAATCATCAAAGCATTCCATAGCAAATAACCTAAAACAGCAGGGGACACTGAATATTAGCAATTTTGAAATATGTAACATATTTCAGTGGCACTAAGTGATCTTATTTTTAAATTTACATTTATATAAAATTTCAGTGTGCACAATTTATTTGAGTTTAATGGTATACCCAGATTTCACACATGGTTTTGCTATTCACAATCAAGGCTAACATCAAGTGACTTGTTTCATTATATACTTATCATAATAAAAGATATAATGAAGAAATAAAATGGAAAAAAAATTAAAATTTGAAAAGTCTTTTAAAACTGAACACAATCATTGCAAAATGAGACTTTTACTCTCACTACTTACACACAATAAGACAATAAAAAACTAGTGGGAAAAACAATACACTGCCAATATCTGCCATCAAAAATAATGCATTAAAAGGATCAAGAGCTTTCTAGAAATGTGAGCTTTGAGTGTAAGCTAATGCTTTTTTTTCTTTATTGGTACGTTTTACTTATACAATACAGTTACATTCATCATTGGGATCTTATACCTTTATATGATGTATCCTGGTTCTTATTTTTTCCCCATTTCCCTGTCTTCCCTTCACCTGCTCTGCCCTTCTCTATTTACAAAGACTTTGTTCCCATTTTTTCCATTTCTCTTATTTTTTCGTTCCCCTTCTTACTTTCCCCCTACCCCTCCCATTTCCCCTATATCTTTAGAGTGTTGGTTAATGTTTTGAGGATTTAGTACACAAATTCAGTGCTAGCTAATGGTACAACTAGAAACAGATCTAACATGTCACACTATTAGAAAATCCAAAATGAGAAATGAATTCGTTGTCATCTATAAGGGTTTTTGATTATTGCACATCCTCCTCTGAATGGAAAACTGCTGTGGAAAAAGAAGCATCTTAGGCTATGAATCACTGTCTATGCTCTAGTTATCGCGGTCGTGCAAAAGGAGGGGAGAAGGACGAGAAAAAGGTGCAAAGTACTGTGGTATGTGAATTTTGCTTTTTTAAAACTTTCATTAGTACATGTTTGCAGTACATGATTATTTTCACTGTAGGGAGTTGGTATACGTACATTACACCTTTCAATTCTCTCCCCGTTCACACCCTTATTGTTTTCCCAGCGTCAGATTCATTTTTCTTATAAGACTTCATAAAGTTAATTATCAATTTAAAAGAATTTTTGCATTCTATTTCACTAATAATACCATCTTCTTAACCCTAATGCATACCAGAATCTTCTTTGTGAAGTTACAGTAAAATGTGCAGTGTAGCCTCCTTGTTACAAATGAGGAAGCTCCGTTTTAGAAAAGTTACATAAATTTCCGAAAGCCACAGAGGTACTAATAGCCAAAGGTGAGATTCAGATCTCCTGTCTTATTTAGCTTGAAATCTGTTGCTTTCCTAAATGCCAGTGTAGAATGACTAACACACGGGTACTTCCCCTGATTACAGCACGTTCCTAGTCTTAACTCATTCATCCCAGGTTCTCTGAGGATCCCTAATTTCACAGCCATCCTGGATTACGTTTTCCTGGCGGAAATAACTGGCACACAGTGCTACCGGTTTAGTTGAATCATGACATAAATCTCTCTAAATGTAGAGGTAGGTGGGAGTGAAAAGTTCAGGGTCTTTCTTACCTTCCTGAAGAATCCACGAAGTGAAAATACAAAGCATAACTCCGGTAAACCATTTGTCGAAGTCAAAAACAAACGTCGAGTGATGAATCCTCATCCAGGAAGACTCAAAGGCTCTGCGTCAGAGAAGATCCAGTAACAGCTAGATCCTCCCAGCAAAACCTAAGGCTAGCTAAGTGGTCTTGGCTTCGGATATTGTTGTTTTGATCTGTTCCATCATTTAAGAACACATTAGCCAAAGTAAATTCAGCGGAACTTTTGCTCTGCCAGATTCTCTGGAAAAAAAAAAAAATCCCATGACCAAAAGATAAACTTGGGAAAATTTCCCCAGTTCTTTCTTGAAGATACAGAGAAACACAAATTATTTATTTTAAACAGAGCATTTTTAGGCATATTTAACCACTGTATTATTTTTGTCTATTTCTAGTATGGCTGTTAATCTACAGAATAATATTCTGAATATACTTTGGGAAATTTTATACTAGTACCATGGCTTCCAGCTTTTTTTCACCAACCAAAGCCCTCCCATTACTTCTTTCACTTGGATCTCATGTTCTGAAAATGAATTCACTAATATTTCTATAAAACATGTTTCAAGACTACTGCTAGACTTTCAGAGATATTAGTGGGCAAATTCCACATACTCTCATTACTCCTTTTAGAGTCTCCTTGAATCATAGATTTATAACAGCTTTATTATTCTAAGAAGAAATTGCTCAAGTATATCTTTATGGCAGAGTAGTACTCCACTATGTATAAATACTCCATTTCCTTCATCCATCAATCACCGCAAAGAAAGTTTTTTGCTAATATTGTTTCTTCTTTCTGAGAGAATATTTTTGTCTATGTCTTCTACGTAACTATTTTAAAGATGATTAACACTATACTAACTATTGCTATTCTTATTATTTTGTTATGAAATTTTATTTTTTGTAAAATAAAAAAAGAAATTGCATGTTATATAGATGCTATTCATTATTGTCATTTTTAGTTATTTTGTGACAAAAAACATTGTCATCTCAGCATGTTTTGCTAAAATCAGAGGCATGGAAAAAATGCAACTTTTGTCTGCCACTTTTTTTCTGGTACTGGGGCTCGAACTTAGGAACTTGTGTTTACAAGGCAGGCATGGTGCCCCCCGCACCGCGAGCTAAATCCCTGGCAGCTCTTTGCTTGACTAAGAATTCCCACAACTCCCCTTCCCAGGAGGAATATTGATGGGAATATGAGGGGTTTCATTTTCGACTTCATTTGGTAATTCACATTCTAGTATCTCCGCACTTCCCTGTATGTATGATCTGGTTCAGAGGCTTGGCCAACATCTGGCACATGTAAATTATCAAGAGACATTTCATTATATAACTTATTTAATGTTTAAGGCAAATATTCATATTGGATTTCAAATCTCACATTTCTCTAATCTTAGTTTTGAGAATAGGAATGAAATTTCTGCATTTGAAACAATAAACCAATAATAAATTTTAATAGCATAATCTCCTATAGTGTCCATTATAATATTATTAAATGCTAATTTTATACCTTTTGGTTAATTTATTATACACACTACAGTGGACCCTTGATTTACAAACTCAATTCATCCACGAAGGCTGGTTGTAATGCAAGTTTGTCAACTGAAGGCTCAGGCTTCTCTACACAGCCTTCAAAGTCTCTCTCCTGTACACAGGCAGATCTCGGTGTCCTTAGAGACATTGGCCCAGGATTTCTCAGCCCCACACAGGAAAGGATGTTGTCATGTTCCTTCCAGAACACTTTATTTTTATCAGATACAGAACATCTGTATCTGAGACTATCTGGAAGCACAAGTGGCCAGCATTCAGGCCATAACTCAAGACGTAGATAAGTTAAAACTGAATTCCTGGTCGTAACACAAATTGTTCATATGTCAGGCTGGTTGTAACCCAAGAGTCCACTGAATCTAAAATATTGTTTTCATTCAGTATGAGGCATCTTTAGTCATCTGATGTCACAAATAACACAATTTTTAAAACTCCATATATTTTTAACTCCTTCCTGGCTTTTGATACCAATTTACGGACACTCACAGAAGTATGAAAAAGTTTTAGATGATAAGGTAAAATTTTCTTTATGTGAATTTTAAATTTGGCTTTTCTTATTTACCAGATACACTATATACTATTTATAAGTTATGAGACTTCTAGGATGGGAAAATTGTCATGTTGCCCACCAATTTGCACGTCGTAGTTTGTTTCTCAAAGTGTCCCCTAAAGGGTATGTGCTAAAAGATTTACTCCCCAGATTATGGCACTATTTAGAGGTGATGGAAATTCAGGAGGTAGGACCTACTTGGAGGAAATAGGCCATAGTGTGCATGGATTTGAAGGATATCTTTTGTTTTCAGTGTCGCTGTCTGTGTGTCTGTCTCTGTGTGTTTGTCGCTCTGTTTCTCCACTCCTCTCCCTCTCTCTTTCCCAGCCATAGTGAAGTGAGCAGCCTCCTCTGCTACGTGCTCCCACCATCATAAAGCCTTGTCTTGCCTCAAGTCTAAAGCAATGGAGCCAGTAGACCACAGACTTAAACCTCTGAAACATGAGCTTAAATGAACCTTTGCTTCTTTATGATGATTTTCTCAAATGCTCGGTGACATTGACAGAAAGCTGACCTATCCAGGGCATCATTAGGGCCTTGTTTTATTTTTGTTTTATTCCTGCCTCTTTCTTGATTTATGACTGAAGGGATAGAGTACTTGTTCTTCCTATGAATTAGAAATTTTATATATAGTAGACATGTTATATATAATGATTTTACATATGATATATACATAATGCATTGCATTTATCACAGTTTTCTAAAATACTAAAAAGTATCTTTGGCTAATTATCAATGTGTGTTAAAAATGAATCCAAAAGATTTTAATCTTCAGAGGTCACAGCTGATCTGAGAGTCGAAAACCAAACTCGTACATATTGTTAAGGTGTAACACCAGACCCACAACATCCACAGGGTTAAATATGGAAATAATTTTTCGAAAGTGTATCATATCTATCCCTTCAAAAGAAAGGCACATGATCCCAATAACTAAAGCAAAACATCAAAATACAATGACCACATACAGACATACTTCCTGTCTCCTCCAAATACATACATATGCATACTTTGACTAAAATTTGGATATTTGTAAAAAAGGATCACTGGCTTCTTTGGACCTATAATGTTTGCTTGAGTGTCACTAGTTGAGTATTATTTAAAAGATTGTATAAGAATATGAGTTACTGACGCGTATTCAGAGTGTTTGACTGGAACACATTGACAAAACAGACACATGGAGGCTGATATGTAGACTTTTAGTTTTAATGATCTGAAAGTTTTAGTTTTCAAATACTGATTGCCATTTTCAATACATCAATTCCCTATGTGCTCACCGCCTGATATTCCAAGACTACAATAACATACACAAATATATTTTGCTTTTTTTTTTTTTCTGGTTTTTTAAGACAGGGTCTCACTACATAGTTGAGACTGAACTGGAACTCACTATGTAGCCCAGGTTGGTCAACAAACCCACAGTGATCCTCCTGCCTCAGTCTCACCAGTGCTGGGATTACAGACGTGCACCACCACACCCGGCTATATTTTGCTTTCTTAATTTTATCTGAATATAAGCCATACTTATTCATATTTTATGCATAAAATAATTAATATTGCTTAAAACTGTCTACAGAAATGTAAGCTTTTTGTTGTTTCTCTTACAATTTCATATGTTCAAACATCTGAATGCATGACTTTTCAGTATGATATTGTAGAAGAAAAAAAAGCAGGAAACCTTGCACAAAGAGAGAATGGAGAACTCTTCCTTTTCATTCAGGGTTTTGGAAAAGTTTACACAAATGAAAAATTTTTGAAAGCTGCTTATTTCATATATAATACATTAAATGCTGATCAAATAAATTTACACCCAGGCTAACAATTTTCATTACAGCTAAACTTGAGGGGCTTACTATTGAGATTCTACACTATTGTAAGTTTCTTTGGATTTTCAGCTCCTTATTATTTTTCTTTGAATAAGTATGCATTTATAAAATTTTTTTTGAATACTACATGCAGATTTATCTGTTTTGAATCTGTGGTTTCCATCAGCATATTTTTCATACAAGGAAGTCATTATTTGATGCAAAGTTTACAAAGTACCCTACTGATACTAAATGAGACTCAAGGTAAAAAGTTAGAGAAAAAGTCATGTCCAGGAGTTCACAAGTCATCCAAATGAAAGCTCAAATAATCTGAAAATAAATCAGCACATATCAACTAATACTATCTTTACCTAGGAAAAAATTGGGAAATGCATAAAATATAACACTGGTCTATAAATCCATTATGATATTCATGACATTATAAATCTAATTATTTGAATTAGAGTATCTATGTAACTATATTTTCATTTGAAATATATTTCTATAATTAAAGAAAGTATATAAGTGCTTATACAACAAAATTGTGATAATCATGCTGTTGTTTTTCTTAGCATGACAAATAATTCACAATTTTGTAAAAAATAGGAATTTTCTAATTACAGCAGCTTCTATTAGAAACACTCGATGAAGGGTAACTTTTGTTCTCTAATTAATTGTGCTACCTAACCATTGTATTGGCCTATTTTTTTCAAGGCTATAATAATAAATAAATGTAAGGTATGATTGTGAAATATGAAAGCATCTCAAACTATTCTTTTCATAGACAATTACATACCTTCTTGAAGTTTTGTCACTAATTTAATTTGCTTACCTTACCTGTTTATTTTCTTCTAATCCAAGATTTTTCTTTAAAACAAAAGAAATACAGGGAAGCTTTAAGTGGATGATTTACACACTGATAATTTTTTAAAAAGTCAAGCATTTTACGATAAGTCATCTCAGCTATACTGCTGAGATACTTCATGTGAGATGGAAATTAACTTATTGCTATAAAATTGGGTTGATACCATTTTTAAGGGTTAATTAGACACATTAGAAAATGTGAAATGAAAGCAACACCTAAGGAAAAAAAATCTCTGAAAAATGAGATTGTGTTTGATAAGTGAAACATATTTTTGTTTTTGCTTCATGAGAAAAACAAAATACAAGCTTTAATGTAATTCACCAATACCCCTAAATTGAGTTTGAAGCGCAGCATCTGTTTCTTGGATGACTGTGGGCTTACCACCCAGGGTGTTAAGAGACTAGCATGAACTGACTAGCTTCTCTTTGTTCTGATCTCTATTTATCTCCTCAGGCCCTATTCTCTCCTCCTCCTCCTGCAAAAGTCTGAAATTAAGTAATGCTGCATGCACTCTCTAATTTTAGTCCTAGCATTCTTCTCAGGATGGTGGGGTGGAGAGACTATATTGTGACAAATATTTCACCCTCTTTCTCAACCTAAGGATGATAATTTCAGTGTCGTTTATAATAGATATGGGAGGTTAAAAACCTCTCATCTTAGCAGCTGTAAAATTGTTATCATAAAATTCCATGATTTTAGCTATTTCATTTTATTGCTTTAGAATCAAGAGGAGGCGTTATTTTGATTAGGAAAAAAAAAACAAGAAAAATACGCTGTGAACGTCTGTTAACCTGGTAATAAATTTTCAGGTTAAGGCTATAGTTTTTAAGATAAATTTAATTTTATAATATTATTTATTTTTCTGATGTATAAGTTTATTATGCAAACTTGATGTTCACGGATATTTTTATTGAGTGAAATTATAAAAAGCTTCAGTGATTTTTATATACTAAATCTCAATTCCAAAATCTGCACCCTCCATATGTTGAGATTTTTATTTCCAATTCATGTTAAGGGAACATCATTTTTTAAGCTCATCTTTGATATAATTCTGACTTTTAAGTAGCTATAAAACGATTTACAAGCTGCTACTGATGGCGTGTTTCAGTTTGGCCTAGTCACAGGTTACTTATTATTTTTATGGATACATACTCTACAAAGTAGTAGTGGAATATAAAACCCTCTGAGTTGAATGACTGAAGTATGAAAATGTCAATATATAGAAATGATGAAGGAGATCTAAAGAGATCTGGGGGAGGCACTGGCTGTGTTCACACATTGATCTAAGTAGTTTCATTTGTTCCCAAGTTTAATTCAATCATTCCACAAAACTAGTTTGTAAAATATTACAAGTTAAGCACTTGGGCTTTCCTTGCAACAAATGCTGACACTGTCCTAGAAAACCTAGAGTACATAAGGCAGCACGTACCATTAAACCAAAAACTGAAGTACGATATGTGCTATAACAACGGCCCCCACTGCTAAAGAAACACGGTGGAGGAATAGTAGTACCTCACATAGATTGGGAAATCGATCAGCGCCTTTCTGGAGGAAGAGACATTGATGTTGAGATCTCAGGATGAGTGACCTCTATTTAAGTTAAGAGGAGAGGAGAGTCCAGAAAGAAGGTATCTAAAGAGCATGATGCACTTCCTAACCTGAAGGAGATTCTGTGGGGAGGGACCTATTTTGATGATGCTAGGAGAAACGGGGAGAGAGCTCTCTATACAATATCTGACTCATTAGTGGGAGGGGGCAACCTAACTGGGCAGTGATCTGCAGTGAAACTTGACAGATCGGCCACCAGGCATTCTGTAGAAATCCTTGACTGTAGCTATGCCTTTTTGCTACTTTATTGGAGTATTTGTCTTCTAATCATTTATAAATTTGCTTCCACTTCTGGAAAAAAAATCCATACACCCCCAAACAAATCTTGCATTCTGTCTTACCAGATTTACTTCTTTCAGTTGCAGCTGAAAGGAAAATTCTGAACCCTCTTAGGCTTTTTTAGAGGCAGCCCAAATTAGACTGAAGTTTACCTCATAAACCATTTGTCACTGCCAAGAAACTGGGAAGTCTGTAGAAGTAAACGCCAAATCAAATTTCTATGGATTCTTTCTCAACTACAAATGTTGACCTCTTCTGTAAGAATAAGTCTAGAAATCTAATGTACAACAGAAGCCCTAGTTAATAATATCGTGCTGTATATTGAAAATTTGTTAAGAGAGCAGATTTCAGGTGCCCTTGACAGACTTAGAACTGGAGAAGCTCAGTGAGCCACTGCATCCACACCAGTGAAAGAAATGGGAGGCACCTGGCCCTCTAAATACTGGAAGCCTGAATTGTGTTAGCACTGCTCAAGGCTTGCCTTTGTTCCCTTTCCTCCTTATTTTTTCTTTTGTCCTTCCACCAATTCCTACTGCTGCTGGCCTGTGATCTTCACTAAACACAGCTACTTACTGCTTACTTTGAGGTGTACTCTAGGCAATTCTTTCTTTTACATACACAGGAACCTGGACTAGTTTTTGCCCATTCAACTGGACTAGAGGTCCCATTTGACCCAGCCATCCCGCCGCTGGGTATCTTTCCAAAAGAATTAAATGAATCATATAACAGTGATGTATGCGCACCTATGTTTATAGCAGCACAGTTTGCAATAGCTAAAACTTGGAAACAGCCCATTTGCCCATCAGTTGGAAACTGGATAAAGAAGATGTGGTTTTTCTATAAAATGGAATACTACTCAGCAATAAGAATGAGAAATTAGAGTCATTCATAGGAAAATGGATACATATTGAGGATATACTCCTAAGTGAAATAAATAAGTCACACGTGTAAATACTGAATAGTTTCTCTGGTGTGAATAAACTATAATAGTACATAAGGTCTTAATGAGATAATTGACAATGTAAAATGGAAGAAAAGGGCTAATGGTGTAGGGAAAGTAGAAAGGGTAGGGGAAAGGTAATGTGAGAAAATGAAAAAATGGAAATAAAGTGTTTGTAAATGGGGAGGGGAGAGGGGGTGAAGGGAGGGCAGGGGTAAGGGAAAAAAACAAGAACCATGACCTGTCATGTAAAGGTACAAGATCCCAATGATGAATGTAACTGTACTGTATACCTAAAATGTACCAATACACTCAATGAGGAAAAAAATTAAAAATAAAAACATTCTTGTAACAAGAAGGATTGGTGAGTGGATAAAGAGGAAGAAACAAACAGTGGAAAATGATGGCTATGCTAAATTTCTTACATAGCATAATCATGTCACTACTGATATATACCAAACATATTGTACACCTCAAATTTATACAGAACAAAGCTTAAAAAATGCATATTTGCTTGGAGGTTTTTGCAATTTTTTATGGAAGAATTTGTTCAGAGGAAGTGCTAAATCTATGGAAGATAACGTGCTTCAGACAGCAAGTTTTACAACAGTTTGCAGAAATGCAAATAGAAAAATTTTCAATTGACTGAAGGGAATATTTGAGACAAAAAGGCACAAGTATGAAATATTTAAAAGAAAATATATTTCCATGTCCTGTGTTTGAATAACAAAAAATCAAAACAATATAAAATATCGTTTGCCTAAGAGAAGCATTGTTTACTTTCAAAATGTTCAATTTACAACTTAAAATGTTAGTTTTATAAACTGAAATGTTAATTTTACAAGCCAAAATGTTAAATTTTACAACTAAAATATTAGCTTAGCCTTTCTCTTTAGAAAACTCATGGTACAATAACCCATTAAAACTGAATAAGGTAAATAAAAACATAATTGGCACTTAAAGAAAAGCAAACAACTTATTTTACTGCATAGGTAATGATAACACCGCTAAAACAGAGCCATATGTTAACTTGAAAGCCTCATTTTGAAATTGTAACCAAGTACAACTAAAATGGTCTTGGATATTCCATGCCAAGGTTGGTTCTCCATGAGAATATCCATATGAAGTATTTTTATGGTTAAGACAGTTTTTGATGTTCTGCTGATAATTTATTGAGCTTTTCCAAGTTTAGTTTTGATTTCATTGATTTTTTAAATCAGTCATTACAAGTTTCATATTTTAAAAATATTTCTCACATTTAAAGGCTATGTTCCTAGTAACCCATGGGTCATCCAAAACACATGATTATTATTTTCATTGTTCTCTTTTAAGATATTTTTACTTTAAATTATTAAATTGGAGGAGTGAAGGATGTTTCAGTGCAGTATGTGAGGGAGCTCTGTAAAGAATAAAAATAATTCTGTAAAGAATTATCTGTTTGTTTTTTTTTCTTTTCCCTTATGTCAGGTAAAGGTACAAGATCCCAATGATGAATGTAACTGTACTATATAACTAAAATGTACCAATAAACTCAATGAGGAAAAAAAAGAGGATTCTCTGAAGAGAAACATGATTAAACAGAAATAATAAATGAATGTATGCCTGTGTGTGCAGTGCTTCGTATTACTTCTGTTAGACAATATAAGGTGACATGACATAGCTCAATCAGTGGAGCTCACATTAGAATATAAATTTGAGTAGAAAAGGAATGTGTCTTGCACACTAAAGTATCTTAAGTGCCTAGTGGAATATTTAGCATACAGTAAATGTTCATTAAATATACTTTGGAGGAATGAATGAAAAGAAGAAACAGAATTTAACATCAAATGTAAGCCTTTTATGAGTACTTCACAATATGCCATCTTAATAAATCCTCATACACTCCTCATGGAGGAACTATGAAAATTATCTTTTAACAAAGGAGAAAAATGAGGCTCAAATGGAGAGTTTAATTACTCAATGGTTCACAGCTGGTAACCAACAGATGCTACATCAAGACACATTGAATAGGCTGCCCAAATAACACAGCAGCAACAAATCAGACTGCTTATACAATGTACCCGAAAGGGTGACAGTTCAATATTGCAGTTGTTCACCGTGGCTCCCATAGTGGAGAACCAATTATTGATGGAGAAAATAATACCAATTACTGTGGATGTCATACACTAAAGATCTAATCATCTGGCAAGATCCCTAGAGGAAGGAGCTATCAGTGAGATATATCACTGATATTCCCTGATTTTTAAAAATATAATTTGTATTGCTTTTTGGCTTTGCTTTTTATTTTATGAAAAAAAATTCATGACCTAATAAGATAGCAATATTTATTGTACTGTGTACGGTAGTCTTTAAAGTAGTTACTTAGTGTAAAACATAAACCAAAATGATTTTTTAGATTACCTATTGACATAATAGTTTTTATTGCCATATAAGAGAAACTATTATTACTTTATGGTCATTATATTAGTTTTCTATAGCCACTTTAATATATTAGAAGTGCATATTAATTTATTAATAATTTAATTAATTTATTATCTTATAGTTCTGAAAGCAAAATATCCAATATAGTTCTCACCAGATTAAAAGAAAAAGGCTGGAGATGTAGCTCAGTTCTTAGCATATACAAAGCCATAGCACCAAACTTTAGCACAAAAAAAATCAATGAATCAATCAATCAAACAAAAATAAAAGTGATACCAAAGCTGTACTACATTCAGGGGATCCTTACTTTCCTTGCTAACTCATTTGCCATCAGAAGTCAGTTCCACCAAGAGGTCTCCATTCCCTTGTGGCTATCAGCTAAGAGCCTTCCTTAGATTGCAGAGCCCTTTCCCTGGTTGTTGCACACCTCAATATTTCAGAACCTGCAATGGGCAACTGAGTTCTTCGCATTGTAAACTCTTACCACTACTTTTACCCCTTTTGCACTTTTAAGCATTCTTATGATTAAATTCGGCCTACACAGAATAATCTCTATATCTCTATCCTGAATCTTAATTATGTCTGCAAATCTCCTTTTATGCATGTAATACAACAGAGTCATAGGTTTTGAGGAAGATGCCATAGACATTTTTAGGTCATTATTTTGTGTTAACATACTGAAATGTAGTTTCCTTAACATTATGATAGGCGTACAGATTGTCATTCTTCTTATATGTTTTTAATCAAGAGAAAATAATTCATTACTAAAGAACCTAGATGATTTTTCAGTGATCTCTTAAATTATAAATATTAATACCTTACAATATAACCCCAAATTCAGAATTTAAGTAGTAGGCCTGTCTTAAGAAAAAGCATGTTACTTCTTACCTATTAAATCATTTTTTCTTCTTTAAATGCTACCCTATTCTTTATGTCTAAAACTCATTATCTCATTGACTTTAGATTAGAATCAGGATCTGTAGCTGATTTTCTCTTTGCACAGATTTGAAAGTCATTTCTTAGCAGTTACTGAGTAATGACCAGGGTTTGACATATGGGAAATAGAGCTGGACTTATTCCCATAACGGAATACTCCAAACTATTTAACTATTACCCATCTATCAGTTTGATTTTTGGAAAAAAATGAGGAAAGGGACTTACAAAGAATACAAGAAAGAACAAAATGAAAAGGATGCTTTAGAATGTATTGTACTTGCTCTAAAATCAGGATTCTATAATAAAAACAATAAGAAAATATATCCTGTTTTACATTCTACTCAAACACTTAAACAGAATGATAAATTGTTTTCTAGATTTTTGATTGAGACCAAAAGTTGATGATAATGGATAACAAGAGATCAAATATTCTAAAAGAGTATCCTAAATAGATCAAATAAAAAATTTTTCAAAACACATCAGTTCCATGACCATCATCCAAATACATATATAAGGTAAAACTGAACATTCATTAAAGAGGTTTCTGATTGTAGGAAAAATTTCGTAGGACTAGAAAATGTTATGATATTTCCCTCTATTCCTCAGTCCAAGTTTTATATTCCCAAGAGACTTTACTCATATAAATTGATTCATTCCTGCTCAGTTCTTCCTGATTTGCAGAAATTGGTATGCTCCTTGTTTAGCACTCCTGGAGCAGAGCACTAAAGAGCTCTTAAACAGAACTGACATGTTCCAAAGTATCTGTGCAAATCCATGAAGATGCTTGAAAAATTGTGACAGCAAGAGGCAGAGTAATACTGCTGTGATGGGAGGTACAATTAAGCCAATAGATTCCCACAATTTGGTAGAGTAAGACTCTATGAGCCTTCTTGGTGGCCAAGTGAACGCTTGTATTCATGAGGCTAAAGCGTTTGTGCTGTGGTTTACAGGAGAATTTCCTATTTTGGTAGTCTTGTGCAGCAGGTGGCCAAGGGCTATTCTCCATCCTGAAATGCGAGCATCTAAATGCATGGGGTTTCTACATCATCATCTAGGGTAATAGTGGGAAGAGGTGCAACATCATGTGCTTACTTTGATAATATTATTTTTGGGGACCATTTGTATCTCTACTCATTCATACACATAAATAGAGGATGTGGTTACTTTTGAAGTTGGATAAAAAGACTGTACTTTGAAAAATGCATAAAGGCTGACACTTTTCTTGAAGCAGTCCTACCATCTAAATATTGAATACTAGGTTACAGTTAAGTGATCAACCTGAAAAGTTGAAGTTATATTTAATGAAAAAAACTTTTATTTTCTTTCTTCTAGATCCTATATCTAACCAGTAGAGCTTTTTCAAGATGACAAAAGTGAATCACTTTATCAAGTAATTCTTTTGTTAATACTCAAAAGATATTTTATGTGTTTTACCTGACCTACACTTTCTGGAAGTTAGCTTGGATACTTGTGGCTTATGACAGATGAACAGTGAATAGACATGATGTGTGCCATTTCTAGAATGAGGTGTATGATCTCTAGTATATGTACACATATATACACACATACGCGTACATATGTATGTGAGTTTTCATTATGTGTAATTTGCTGAGGTTTTCAGATGTAATGTCTTTCTACTTTTGTTTCTCTTGCATATACTATTTACAGTAATATGGGAATCACTTGAAGCCCAGATGTGACCAAATAGAAGTTTAAGATATTTAAACTTCCAAACTGTCAATTTTCTAATCTGCATAACGGAAGGTAATAAAACATCTATTGACTTCTAGTTCATGATTGTGGACTGAAAATATTTGTGACTTAACCTTCCTTTAGAGGACTAATAAAATTGGAGAAAACACTTGAGTTTTATATTGTATTTAAGGAAAAATAGGAAGCATTTCACTAGAGTACTTTTTAAAGGAATTTCTGACAAAGGGAGAGGACCTGGAAATGGATTGATAAGGAGAGAGTAATAGAAATTTAGCTGAAGATGAGTATCTTTCCACAACATTCTTGGAGACTCTTCAAAATAAAAGTAAATTGCTATATTAAACAATGATACTCAAAATATACCTAAAGAAAAATCTGTTTTGTTTTTCTAATATTTTGTTTTCATTATACTATAGTCTAAATGACTCAATTATTCTTTCTCTACTCCATGTGATTCCAAGTTGGAGTGGAATCACCTGGAGACCTAAGAGTGGTAGGATATTCTAGATGCCTTGTTCATCTGTCAGACACATTGACAACGACAGCTGCAATGCATATAGCCCAAGTGAGCTAAGAATACCAAGAAGACTGTCACCTTTCCCTTTCTATTTAGTTCCAGAGTTTCTCTCCTCATGGCTTCTCCATGTTACCTCTACACACTTCTGCAATAGGTCAAATTCCTCACCATGGTATTTCAGAACTTCCAAGACCACAAAAGCAAAAGATACCAGGCTCTCTTCAATTTTAGAATTGTAATTATTACAACATCCCTGGACTGCATTTCGATGGAAAAAGTGAGTTACAGAGCCAGCCCAATTTCATTGTGGAAGGGACTACAAATGGTTTTAAGAGGAGACATGGTCCATCAAAGGCTGTCTGAAATTATTTACCATAGTTACTCATCAACTTATAAATGATTAACACTCTGAAAAACAAAAATACTGTCCACTGCTTTCCTGAGTGGATGGCTAAGGAAAATATATTCTTGATCCAAGGCCTCAGAGCTTGTGCAATCTGTACAGTCATTCATATAAGAGACTCTATTCATGATACATGGGCCATGAGAGAAGCAATATAGAATCTGATGGATGTCAATATTTTACAAGAGACTATATTGTAGTGGGAAAGTGTAAGTATAGGAGTGTGGAGTCAAGTAAAAACCCCTTTAGCCAGGAAAAAAAAAACTTCCACATGTGAGGAGCCCTAAAATGTAAGCTCTATTTGCTTCATGGTTATCTAAACTTGAGAAAAAAGTGCTACCACATCCATAAGGAAATAGAAACACAGAGCACAGCTGTTATTAAGTAGCTGAGACAGGATTCAAATCCAGCCTCTGTTTCAAAAATCTACAATTTTGGCCCCTATGTTTTATTGGTAGTCATTTCAATCTTCCCTGAAAGACATTATGAAGGAGAAAGCAATGTTTGTACATTTTCTGATTAAAACCATATCTTTTGAAGATTCTATCAGACAGTCCAGTTCTTGAATGAAGTCATGTGAAATTAATCTGGCCCCACATTTAATTGGGAATACCAAATAGGTGAGACCCTTTGACTGCAAACTTTGTTACTAAAACTCCCACTTCAGTACTGATCTGACTGAGGTAAAATAACATTTCAGTGAATAATTATATTTTTTTCTGGGTTTAATGCTTTGAACTTAAAGCAAAACACAACATATTTATTCTAATTTCACATAAAGTGAAATATTGAGACCAGAAGGAAAACATGGAGTTAAAGTATAATTTTCTTAACAAAGAAAGATGGGACTACTGCCATGTCCTGTAAATGTGTGACATCTTCAAGCAAGTATTAAATGAAACACCTGGGCTATTGTGCTGAGTATAAATATTAAGGGTCAACAGGCTGAAAAGTTAGGCTCATTTAATAGATGGCACAATAATTCTGGCCAAAGATTCAGGTACACAGATGAAAGATAAGGGTAATTTGGTATCTGTGCAAATGATGTGGAGAGGTTGAATTTGAAAGCAGAAGAGATCTTTAGAATAAATAGGGTTTGGTGGAATATAGTACGAAGGAAAGTGACACAAAATAAGGTTGATCCTCCATTTTAGGGTTGATAAAACTAAAAGGAAAGTCTGTTGCCTACTGTTATGAGGAAGATTACTACAGGTTGGATTGGAGAGACAGGAAATTTTGAATGAGATCGTGTTATTGTGATTTAGGGGATATAGAGGAAGGGGGATGGGGCTTCATGCTGATCACTGATCTCTGTGATCTGTCTTTCTTATTACCATCTGTTATGGTATGAATGTCTCTATCTAAACTAATTCATATGTTGAAATCCTAACTTCCAAATGATGATATTACTAGGTACAGTCTTTGGGAATTAGACTTGAGTGATAAGGAAGGAGTCTACATGAATGCGCTTAGTACCTTTTAAAAAGAAAACCCAGAGAGGCCTCCCAATGGGAGCAGCATGGACCAGGGAGGATGAGCGGACCCACGTGGAGCTAGGCTGCTACACCAACCCAACTGACCCAGGCCTCTGAGCAGCACAGACAAGTGAGGAGTGAAGCCACGTGGGTGCCCCTGCAGCACTACCCAGTGCACAGGCGCACACACACACACGCACAAACACACACATCTGAGGACTCCTGGTCCTGACGGTACGTGGATCCATAGCGCAGAGGCACAGGGGGTCATAAAGGCCATTGTCCTGAGCTCCAGAAGATAGAGCACAAGTGAACAACAGAAAGAGGGTCTCTCTCAGGCTCCTTGAAAATTGAATCCCACTGGAAAAGTAAAGCGAATCTCTGCAATAAGGGTACATCAGACCAACCACAGTTGGTAAATTGAAGGGGTCACCACCACCCATCAGAACCTGAACTATCCTCAGGGTAAGGGAAGCTGAGCCTGCAGAAGAAACTTGCAGAGTTCAACCCAGCAGGAGGTTAGGGGCCCAAACTGGGCCTTGCAGCCAGATATCAGCCTGAATCTCAGGGGTCTGCAGCTGGCTTTCTGAGACTAATTGACTTAGATACACACACTGCTGCCCACGTTGTCTATTGTGACAGCAGAGACATACCCTGAAGGAGGACCTTCATTTTTACTTTTTATTTTAAAATTATTTTTTCTTTTCCTCTTACTTTTAATTTTTCTACTCTTTTCAAATGCTTCCTTTTTTTCCTCTTCTTTTCTTTCACTCTCTCACATACTCTTTCACTCTCCCACATTGTTCTTCATTTCCATTTTTGTTCCTGCCCTATTTTGGATTTTTCTTTTCTTCTCTCTTTTTCCTTCTCTTAACCATCAGTTTCAAAGGTTGTTCTATTCGTGCCTTTGTTCTTTCATTCTGTCTTTCCTTCTTGTCTTCAACAGTTTCCTATAGTTTGTGTGATCCTCGTGTGTTCTCTGGCCTCACTTATAAACTTTCCCTATCCTTCTACCTATCTATTCCTCTCCTCCCAACTCCTTCTAAGTCCCCATGCTGAAGAGTAAAGTTGCTAAATTGAAGAGTTTATTCACTATAAACATATTATGGGCTGGTCCTCAATCTTGATTTAATTCACATGGTTAAAGGTGATAGATTAATAACTACCACAAATTGTCATTTTCTAAGCTGTGCTTGATGCTATTGTGTTGCTGATTGTTTTACTTGAGCTAAGGTGTTGTGATTGATTTAATCAGTTGTCCTTCTTGGTATTATGAAAATGAAAGTGTCTTAGAGTCACTAGAGACTCAAAGCCTAAAGACCAGTTGTATCTGGAAGATGGAAGTATTAACCCAGGAATTAAACCAAGGACAGTACCAAGAGCAACAACAACACAAAAAAAAAAAAATGAGAAGACTTCTAAGCAATGCACAAACACAGACTTCCAGCTCACCCAAGGCAAATACTATGGAAAACAAGGTGCAAAAGTCTGACAATCAACCACCTGGAAACCCTGAACTGATAGCACAAGAAGTAACAAAACAGATGAATGAGGCTCTAGAAAAGTTCAAATCAGAAATCATTGCCCAGATAACTACAGAGATGGTGAGCACAATGAAAGACATGATTAGAGACTCTCAAACTGAAATAGATAAAAATGGATCTGTTCAAGACCATGATAGAAGCCATGAATTCCCAGTACAGGAAAGAAATGGGAACCATGAATGCCCAACATAGGAAAGAAATGGAATCCATGAAACATATCCAAACAGATATCCAGGAGATTAAAAACTATATTGAAAGTATGCACAACAGACTGAGCCAATCTGAAGACAGAATATTAGATATAAAAGAAAGAATGGTGGTCAGGAACCATAAAAAGAGAGATCTCTTAAAAATAGTAATGGACCAATTCAACAGCTCCTAGTTGACAAAGAAGAATAATATAAGACTGAAAAGAGCTCATGTAAAAGCAGGAGAAATTACAAATTACATAAAAAAAACTGTTCACAGAATTAATGACAGAAAATTTCCCAAACAGAACAAAAGAATTTGATATACAGATAAGTAAGGCCTATATGACTCCAACTAGCCATGATCAAAATAAATCTACACATAGACATATAATAATCAAGTTCCAAGAAACCCAACAGAAGAAAAAAAATACTACAAGAAGTTAAAGAAATCACATACAATGGAAAGTCCATCAGAATTACAGCAGACTTTTTATCAAAAACCATCAAGTGAAGGAGAGCCTGGAGTGAGGGATTTCAAGCCGTAAAAGGAAATAATGTCCAACCTAGACTGATGTATCCTGTGAAACTATCTTTTAAAATAGACTGGGAAATAAGATACTTCCATGACAAAGAACACCCAAGAAACTTCATGAATACCAAACCAGCACTCCTCACGATTCTAAACAACATTCTAAAGAAAGACAATGAAGGTCACAATGCCTTATGGCCCAACAGAGCAAATCCATTAGGTAAGAAATTAAGTGACAGGGGGGAAATTTAAAAAGGGTCAACAACTGGACAATAACATGACAATGATAAGTCAATACATATCAGTTATAATCATCAATGTTAATGGTCTCAATTCACCAATCAAAAGAAATAGACTGGCAGAATGGCTTACGAAGCAAAATACAATAATATGCTATATACAGGAAATGCACCTGCTTCAAAAAGAAACTCATAGACTGAAAGTAAAAGGATAGAAAACAGTTCTCCATATGACAGAAACCTGGAAAAAAGAAGGGATAACTATCTAATTTGCAGACAATGTAAATTACAAACCAAAACTAATTAAGTGAGACAAAGAAGGTAACTACATCCTTGTAAAGGGAACAATCCAAGAGGAAAAGATGACGATCTTAAATATATATGCATCAAATACTAATGCCTACAACTATACAAAACAAATATTAAGGGACATGAAAAACTTCGACTTGACACTACTTGTACAGCAAAGTTAGAAATTAATCTGTTTGGTGTTTGTAACTTTCCTCCATAATCAAACTGAAAATCTGACATGAAAAATCTTATACAGACTGAGAGTGAGTCATGCATGGCAACTTGGCTTGGATAGAAGGGTAACTAAGTGTAGATCTCACCAGACAACATACAGTGTTGTGTTAGTACATTGAAACATTCTTCATAGTGCTGCTTTTTTGCGCTTTATCTATATACAGTATCATAGCCATAGCTTCAGTGAAAGTGATTCCAGCAGTAAAGGTAAGAGTAAAACTGTGAGAACCACCACAGAGGTGGAAAGGAATCACTGTGATATTTGTTAAAGTCTTGTAAAAATAATTGTATAAGTAATTTTTCAGCCTCAGACCAATTATTCGGCTTTCCGTTATTTCTTGATGGAACAATATGATCAATTCTTGAAATGTTTGGTGTTCAAATATGAAATTGGAATGATCTGAGCCTGACAACCAAGGTATCACTGTGTATATAATTTGGATGGAATCAGAGTCAGATGAAAATGCATACATATTACTGAATCACAGTCAGAATACAGTGAATAATATAACAGAGCTTAGTAAATTTTTCAGCACCTTTTCAGGAGCACAGATCAGAATGCTTTAAGAAAAATGTTTAATAAATGTTTTAATGACATTGCTAGTCCCGTTTCTCCCTTTTGGGATGGGAAAGTTATCTTCTGCCATTGTATGTAGGAGTGTTTAACTTTCTTTGATTTTTATAGGGACTCACAACTAAGAGTTTACTTGGAGTCTTAGAGGAACCTTTGAACTTGTACTTTTTAGCAGTGCTGGAACTTATTGTCTCCATTGCAGCTGCTCAAATCTGTCCCTATAGTACATTAATAGCCACAGAAAATACATTCAAATGGGCCTCTATATGTTCCAATAAAATTTTAGTTACAAAAACAGTGGCAATTCAAATACAGGTTGTAGACCACAGTTGGTCTTCTGCTACTTTATGTTCATTTTTGACACACTTGTCTACCTCTTCCATTAGCTTTATTTGATAGAAAGCATGATTTCAGGTTTACATTTTTATTTCCAGAATATACTACAATATCTAGAAATAGGTATACAATAAATATTAAGCACAATATTGATTATTCATGAGCAAAATTCTAAGATTTTTAATTATTACTATGACTCAATATACTAGAATAACGTTTCTTACTCTATATAAATTTTTAAGCTCTATAAAGAAATACAACTAGGGCTGCGGATGTAGCTCAGTGGTTCTGCCACCTGCCTTGCAAGTGCAAGGACCTGAGTTCAATCCCTGGTACAAAAAAAACAAAAAAACAAAAAAAAGTACAACTGAAGTTTACTTTTTACTAATTTGCAATCATGTTTTTTAATGTAATTTTTTTATTTTTACAAAGAGAATTTGATTATAAATAATTCAGAAATGTAGGGTTGTAAAATGTCTTTATCAATAAGAACAATGTCATACACTAAATTAATTCTTTTTGGTTTTGTTTTTCTTTTTTTGGTACCGGGGATCGAACTCGGGTCCTTGCGCTTGCGAAGCAGGCGCCGGAACCACTGAGCTAAATCCCCGGCCTAAATTAATTCTTTAAAGAATAAATATATAGCTGTATTCCTGTAACACCAGCTGTGATGGTGCATGCTTACAATTCCAGCACTCTGGGAGGGTAAAGCAGGAGGGTTGTGGTATCAAGCATTGCCTGGTCAATTTAGTAAGACCCTGTCTTGAAAACAAAACAAAACAAAAAAACTAAACAAACGTTAGTTTTTCTCTAACTTGAATATGGCTTAGTGAGAAGGCCCTGGGTTCAATCCTCAGTACACAAGGAAGAGGAAGAAGGTGCATATGTCCATTGGTATACTAGAACTGGCTAATCAGAGATGATTGTGTGCATCTCTCTCCTATTCTATATGATCAGTGATATTCTATATGACCAGTGATCAGTAGCTTGAAATTGGCCATCTTGTGAGCATTTATGCACAGAACTCTGCAAATATGTCTTTTTTAAAATTACCAATGTAGGGGCTAGGGATTTAGCTCAGTGCTGCTGCTGACTGCCTCACAAGGGCAAGGTCCTGAGTTTGATCCCGCACCAAAAATAAATGAATGAATGAATGAATGAATGAATAAATAAATAAATAAACAAATCGATAGATAATAAATAATAAAATTACCACTGTACAATTCATTGCTCTGCACATCATCCCAATATTGACCAGTGAGATGCAAAGAACTGTCTGAAACCATTTTCTTATTCTTGAGACAGAAATAAACAAACCAAAAACATTATTTTCATTTATTTTATCTGGATGTAAGCATACACACCTGTTTTCATAGTTGCTGCCAGAAACCCTCTGCATTGAAAAATAAAATGAAAATAAAACTGGCACATAGAGAATTTCAGAGAAATGGAGCTGAAGTTCTTTTAAGCTTAATCTCTTTTCAAGTCTGAACTTCCTGACACATGAATTCTTTATTGTTGAGTCATTTTGAGAGGGATTGCAACTATTTGTTAACTGGTATATGTCAAAATAATGAATTGTATTTCTTTCTTCCTGCCTTAATGTTTGTTTAAATAGCTTATGCCTCTTCAATCTCTCCTGATTTGCCACAACGTTGAGTTCCTCTGTGATCCTCCTTTGCTGGTATTATTACATGATTACTAGGAATAATTATATTTAGGTCTAGTATTTGTAACACAAAATAAACTACTCATTACCATGTCTGTATTACATGTTTCTCTTAGTTTAAAAAGTGTATTGCTTGACTATGTCCACAATGGTGGTGTTTAACACTACCTCAAACCATAATTTAAAGCACACATCATTTAAGATTCTCAGCTCGAGTGTCTATTTAGGTTAAGTTCATCTGAGTTTGAATATGCTCTACACGTTACTCACTGTTCACTAACTAAGAACCAGTTTAAGATATGGCTGGAATGCAAGAGGACAAATAGGGTGCTTCTCAGATTTACCTATTATGAATTGTGCTTCTCCAAACACGGGTATACTTGTATCATTGTAATATGATGGCTCTCACTTTTTCAGGAAGACACCTGGAAGAGCAATAGCTGGTTCAAACAGAATTTTTATTTTCAGTATTTTGAGAAATCTCCATACTGATTTCCAAAGTGGTTGTACTAATTTATACCACCACCAACAGTATAGAAGGGTTCCCCTTTTCTCCCCACAGCCGGGCTGGTATTTGTTTTTATTTGATTTGTTGACGATGGCCATTCTCCACACAGGGAATGTAAACACTATGTACTGTAAATGTGTACAACAAAAAGAGAGGTGATCAAGAGGTAGGTTAAGAGGGGAAGGAAGGAAGGAAAACGGGATGAAGGAAAGGAATTAAGATGTGTAATGTACATGTAACAATTCTACATAAAAATGTAAACATTATGTGCTACAAATATGTATCAATGAAAGTCATAAAAATAATAAGATATGCTAAAATCACAAAAAAGAAAAGAAATGCAAGGAAAGTGGGTGTATAAATACTCACTCATGGCCTCTTAAGGCCCAGGCTCAGCACTCACATAATAGCACATCCAGCCACGTATCATTGATCCAGGAAAATCACATAGCTAAAGTAAAGCACCAATGAGTGGTTGACTATACTTCCCTTTTAGAGCAAGGATTTGCCAAGTCAAATGGCAAAGTAGGAAAATACAAAATGGAAAGACGGTCTAATGATGTATTACTTCTTGAATCTTATTTATAATCTGAATTATTAAATTAGCTCAACATAAACCCACATTTTGTTATATCATTTTGATGTCAACAGTATCTCTTCAAGAGAACGAGGTAAATAAACAAAATGAGTAAGCAAAGTTAAATAACCACATTCTGAAAATGTTGCCTTAAATGATATTCTCATGCTCAAAAATCTTCACCAATTTTATTGCATAAAATTTCATATATATTAGCCTTAAAAATACCATTTTGATCCAAACTATACTTTCCTCTGATTCTTTAGATCTGATTGTCTAGGAAAATCGATATCATCATTCTGTACTTAAAACATTTGTCTTTGATTTTACTCATTATTTTCTCTAACTTGAAAAACATTCCTCTTTTGCCGTACCTTCTGGTTTCTAAGCAGACTAGCCTATAACTTAATCCAGAATAATCTTTCTACTTATTTAAATTTCTGTAGAATTCATAAACTTGAATATAGATTTGATACTTACATTTATAAGAGGGTTAACATGAACCATTATGCAACACTGGTTATAAAGAAAGTCTAAAGTAGTAAGAAGGAAGCAAGTGGTAATGAAACCAAGACCAGGAAAAGAAGTTAGAAACAACCTCAGGTAATGGGACATGCAAAAATAAGGTCACATAAGAACAAAGTTGAAACGAAAGCATAAGGCATCAGAAGATTACTTCTAAATCCCCATATTTCCATTTCAAAAAAAAAAGTTGTGCCATCTGATCAAGCAAGGGTCTTGCTAGTTAGGGAGAGGTTATTGTGGGCCCAGAAATAACATTTGATGTGGAAAGACACTGAAAACTGTCATAACCTGCCTTGATCGTTATTAGCTCTTTTGCATTTGTGTTTCCAAATGAAAATAAATCTTTGCACACAAAATGGACTTCAAGTTCTTGGAAGGCAATTGTTAGATTTTATATTTTTATCCCCTAAACCAATAGGATTATAAGCTTGGCTAAATACATGTGAGCATGATTTACTGATAAATTTGCTTTTTAAAAAAGTTATCTTCTTTCAAAGTGTGTTCTTGGTTAAATCTAGCATTAATAAAATTAAGGCATATAACTCATATGCAAGAAGTACATAACCAAAAATAGCTAGATCAAAAAATAAATTTTAATAAGCATGAAAATAAGAGGATAAGAAACACCTATTATTTGGCTTTTTTCCACAGACTGACTTAGTTTGATACAATGATCATGTACATCTGTTGCTTTAGTTGTCATTTGGTGGTGTTGACATCACTGTTAAGTATTCAGTTCAAATATTTTCTTCATCCAAGCAACATGAAAGACCAATGTAGTCATTAAAGCCGATAGGCTAAATAATCAGTAGTCATCTACAAAAGTAGAAGTAATGCACATCAAGTCTACTTGTTGAGTAAAGGAGGAAGCAGTATGAAACAGACAACATACTCTGATTATGTTTGTATATTTTGCAACATGCATTATAAAAGTTTGTTTTTAGATTGGAAATGGAAAATAAACCATACTTGGTTTAGTGGGCCTGTATGCTAGAAAATAAATCCCTATAAAACCATGCAAAACAAAAATTGGGGACCTCAACATGTAGTTGTGTTTACATTACACCCATAAAGTTTAATATCAAAATAAACACAAAGAAATGTCACAGGGAAACAAACATCATAGCTGTAGCTCCTAAAGAGGTAAATGTAGGAATCAAATGTCTGCTTTTATTTTTTTCCTTGAAAAAAAAATGTCACGGTGTTTGAGAAAATCTTGGCAGGTCCTGTGTAGGCAAGTGAAAATAGCAGCAATAACCACCACAAATGATCAGGTATATTTGCTTTCTAGCAACTTAAGCCAAGCAAGTAGAACCAGTCCAACAGACCACAATTATACATGAATAATGGAGCAGGGAAGATAAAGAACAGCATACATGAGACTAAGATTAAAACATACTTAAATTGACTCATGGAGGAGGAAATAAGTGGAATAGTCAGGCAATGGTTTGACATTTTCTATATTTGTTTTTTTAACTTTAATTTTTTAAAATCCAGCCATGTTAAATTATATTCCTATCAATATCAGCCATCTTAACACTTACCAAGGATTTACAAATTTGTTTTCTGACATGAAGTACATAATATAGAGTACTACGCATTGTATTTTGTTTGGAATCATGTGCATTTGGAAAAAACTTGAAATTTGAATAGAGAGAAAAAAAATTGATGCCGCCTTTAGCAGAAATAAACACATCCCATAATATAATGAACTTAATTCTATTATCATATTCCTGAACAAATAAAGTACTTGATCAATTTTCAAAATTCCTGAAAAAAATCTACAGGTACAACATTATTGCTTGATGGTATCTTTCTCTGTGAAATTTAATCACATTTACTCAACACACTTCCAAAATATGAAACAGTGTTGTCCCTCCACCCCGTGGTCCAAATCTATTTATAAAATAAAATACTATTTTATTAATTATTCATATTTGTTGATCTCAAGAAATATCTACTTATCTTCTTCCCAAATCTGCTGCTAATGCTGCCACTATCCCAACTCCTTGTTTCTATATAAATGCTCTAAGTTCTTTAGACCTTGTTATCTTTTGTCTTGTTTGATTTTAAAATATCTTTATATTTTCCAGGTAAACCTGCACAAAGGAATTATTAAGATTGAGTCATACTTAAAGAGTCCAAAAGAGTTATGATGAATAAGTACATTTCAGAAGCCCTAGATAGTGATTCAGAATTTCTCTACGCCGACACTTTGGAATGGATGAGATGTGAATTGAGATACGAATCTAATTAATTAGAATTAAGAAGGAGACCTATGTTATCATAACCAACCCTAATTGTCATTTTAAAGAACCAGACAATGAATACATAAAATATTTTTCTAAAATAAATATATAAAGACAAATTTTATAAGTAGTGTGATTATGGACTAAAATAGACATATACAGATGTTATAAATGTAAAATAAACTCATCTTGATGATCTAGAAATGAGATAGGAAAATTATGGAGATGTCAAATATCTTATCAATCCAAATATATCATTTTAACCATTATTTTAGGCTACTAACTTTAATAAGTAGGAACATTGTAAGAATATCCTTTTTATGCCCAAAAGGTGAATGGAGAAAGGAAAACAGAAAAAGATGACAACTAATACAGAACATGAAAATCACCTTTAAGATAATTAAGAATTTCCTGTTAAAGTTATTTATTTGATTGACAGTTTAATGACATCTCGTGAGCCTACTCCTGAGCCAATGCACAAGGCATTCAGAGACCTTGGAGTTAGATTTGTTCACTCCTTGGCTGCAGGGAAGACTGAAATTATTTATATTTTTCTGCTGTAATAAGAGGCAGACTTTGCCTCAGGAGAATAGTTCTTCCTCAAACACAAGATATGCATCCAGTTTTGCTGGGTTGACAAAGAGAAAGGCAAATGTTCACCACCTTGACAAAATTCTGAGAAATTTTTTAAAAATTCATTTGTGTGTTTTGTTTAAAAGTTAACTAATAGAATTATATATATTCAAGATGGTCAATGTGATGATATGAAATATATGTGCATTATGTAATGACTACCCGGTCAAATTGATTTCATATCCATCACCTTCCATAAGTTCCATTTGTGCGGTATGAAGATACTTAAAATCTGCTGCTTCATCAAATTTTAAGTAAACAATATTGTCTAAACTATTGTCAAACATGCTATACATTATATCTCTAGAACTTATCCACTCAATATAACTGAAGCTGTATACCATTTGGCCAAAATTTTCCCATTACTAATCCCCCCACAACCCTTGTTAACCACTGTTCTATTGGCTGTTTCTGTGAATTTTACTTTTTTAGTTTCTACATATATGTGAGATCATGCGATATTTGTCTTTGTATGCCTGGGATAATTCAAACAGCCTAATGTCTTCTAGTTTCATTAATACTGTCAACAATGGCAGGTTTTCTTTTTTTATAGCTGAATAATAATCATTGCTTTTTTATCTATTTATTCTTGGGGGTTGACTGTCCTAAATTCTTGGTATCCTGAACAACAAATTGAGCAGGACACACAGAAGGAGGGATAGCTTAGATTTGTTAGCAAAGATCAAATAGCAGTAAAGTGCCACCAGAGTGGAGCAGCCCAGTAAGAAGAGCTCAAAGACCCAAAGAAGCCAGGTGTCATAGTGTATGTGTATTTTAGAGGGAAAGAGTACCTCTTTGAACTGACACTTTTGACTCCAATCAGAGGAAAGATTCCTCCTTTCTGTTGAAGGGGGGGGCTTGTGTCCTTATGTGGACATTTGAGGAAATGTCATGGCTCCCAAAGTGGATGGAGAGAGTCAAAACCATAAAGTAGACTAGATTGTAATTAATTATAATTAAGTTGAGATGACTTTGAGGTGTTAAAGATACTCTATAGTGTATCCATCCCCAAGCATGGCTTACTTAAATGTGGAAGTTGTGGTTTTTGTTTTTTTGTTTTGTTTTGTTTTGGTACCAGGGATCAAACTCGAAACCTTGCAGGTGCAAGGCAGGAAGAACCATTGAGCTAAATCCTCAGCCCTTGGAAGTTGTGGTTATTAGAAAGCTTATCTTGGCTCACACCCACCACCCAAAGCATAGAGGGTTTGTTTCCTTGTCTTTACCAGGGGTGGTTTAGTTATTAGAATCAGGCACTCTGTGGTTTTGCCGAGCTAATTTCCTCTTTCACCCTCTGCTCTTCAGTACTGTCCCCCTCCAGGGGCCTCTTCTTTCAGCCTACTGCCTCACATTCACCTGTTGATAGGACGCATGTTATTTTCATATATTGGCTATTATGAACATTGCTACAATAAATTTCATTTTCTTTGGATGTATACTCAGTAGTAAGATAGCTGGATCATGTGGTAATTCTAGGTTTAATGTTTTGAGGAAATTCCCTGCCAATTTTTCATAATGACTATGTCAATTTACTTACCCACTAACAGTGAACAAGTGTTCCCTTTTCTCTGTATCTTTGCTAGCATTTGTTAATTCCTGCCTTTTGAATAATAGCCATTCTTACTGGGGTGAAATGATATCACTGTAGTTTTATATTTGCCCTCATGATTGCTGATGTTGCGTACCCTTTCATATAATTGTTGGTCATCTATATATCTTCTTTTAAGAAATACCTATTCAAGGGTCAGGAATTTAGCTCAGTGGCACTGTGTCTGCTCTCACAAGCACCAAGTCCTCATTTTGATCTCTAGTACAGAAAGCAAGCAAGCAAGCAAGCAAGCAAGCAAGAAAGAAAGATCTATTCAAGACGTTTGATGATTTTTTAGTTATTTTGTTTGGATATTAATCTTTTATCAAATATATGGTTTGCAAATATTTTCTCTCATTTGGTAGATTATCTTTTTATTTTGTTGTTTCCTTTGTTGTGCAGAGACTTTTTAAGTTGAGGAAGTCTTGTTTATTTTTGCTTATTATAATTACTTTTTTAATAAGAAAAATACTTCATATATGATGTTTCTATGAGAAAAATAATGAAAGACTACAAAACAACATAATAAATGCTTAAATATTCAGTAAATACTTTATTATTCATACCTGATTTTTCTTCGTGGAATTTTATGGTTTTAGTACTTCTTGCTTAAAAATACTTTGATTTAGGGTTGGGGATTTAGCTCAGTGGTACCACACCTGCTGTGCAAGTGCAAGGTCCTGAATTTGATCCCCAGTACCAGGGGAAAAAAAAAGTTAAATCAAGTTAAACACACAATGTATTTTTTACAAAATATATTACTTTATGTTCTAAGGCACTACTGTCTCTCAATTTGTCTCTTAATAATCAGGGCAATAGAATCATTCTTATTTTTTATTTCAGTGATTACTGGGTAATTCACAATGTTAGGCATTTAGGAATGAAGTATCAATTAGAAATTTACACAGAAAGATGTACCATTTAATGAAAATGACAGAGAAGTAATTTATGATTACATTGATGTTGTCTGTGCTACAAACAGAAGGTGGTATGAAAACAATGCATTATTACAGTTTAGATGAAAGATGTTCCTCCAAGGCTTCATGACTTCACGGGCAGGACTTGTGAAGGGTGATTGGATTAATCAGGCATACAATTGTCTTGCTGTTAGGAGATAGGGTCATGTTGGGGCACACAGATCAATGGAGGCATGACCTGGAAGACTATATCTCCCTCTCTGGCTCCTTCCTTTTCTCTCTGCTTGCTGGCTGCCATGCCATGAACAGTTTTCTTCTTCACCGATCCTGTCAACAATGTCATTTCTGTATTTAAACCTGTAGAACATGGACTGAAACTTCTGAGACCATGAGCCAAAATAAATATCTTCTCCTCTAAGCTTTGTGCATCGGGTATTTTGTTTTGGTGATGAGGAAAGTAACATGCATTTAGAACTTTTTGCTTTGAAAATGACTTGCTTTTACTTTTTATGCTGAAACAACCTCGAATATGAAGAGCATATAGAACTGTGCCAAACTGAGCAATTTTAATAATTTGCCACACTCATTCTCCATTGCTCTCTGTATCTTTACATACTCAGACACAAATTTAAACACACACATACGCACAGTTTATCAAAACCATTTTGACTATAGTTTGCATACTTCATATCTATATGCATAATTTTTGTTCTTCAAGCATTTCTAAGAATAAAAGTAGACTCATATAAACCAAAATACCACTATCAAGCTCAAGAAATTCAACCCTAATATAAAACTTTTATTGAATTTACTGGCCATATTTCAATAGTTTTTATTTTCTCAATACCATCCTTGATAGCATGTTTTTCCTCCCTTGACAGAAGCTTGTCAAGGACTACAAATAATATTTAATGGTCTTTTTTCGTCAGCTTCTGTTTATCTGTAATAATTCTTCAGATAGCCTTAATGACATGGACATTTTTGAAGAATATGGGCCAATTATTTATAGGGTATCATTCTGTTTGGGTTTATCTTGCATTTCTACATGATTAGACTAGGCTAAAACCTTACAGCCAGAATACAATAGACGTGATGATATGTTCTTCTGAGGGTACCTTAAATGCAGTCACATTGGCCACCTGACCCTTTGTTGATGCTTGGAGTTTAAATCACTGTCAAAGTGTTAGGCAGAAGTTTAATAAAAATCTCAAGCCATGTCTCTTTTGAAGGTTTATTCTGCAAGAAACACTCATTTGTTTGTTGTAATACTCCAGAAATAGAGTCTAATCTTAAAGCAAGATAAACTATGCCAAAAATACTGTCCAGATCATCTCCTGACCCTTAATTTCTATTTCCAAAGCCAGAGTTCACACAGTCTACTGTGTTTCCCTGCCTGCAGGGAGAAACACAAGTAGGACCTATAAACTTGAGTTTTTTCCTTTTACATTAAATGTGAGAGTTTAATTCCCCCTACAACATGTTCCGTTCCAGTGTGCTAGAGTTAGGGAGAGAAGCAGAATGCATTCTAAAGCATGACTCATATATATGGACATTCAAATTAGCTTGAGGAGAATGCTTTACAATGGTCCTCTCACAGCAACTGAGGCTTGATAAATTCTACCTACGGCATTTATGTTTACTGTGAACATTGGTTTAGTAGTATTCTAAATTTAAAGCTACTTCTTCCCCATTCTATATCCTGTTTTTTCCGGTATACAAACAATAAAACCTTGTCTTTCAACTTTACATCAACCAATGATGCTTAAATTTATATCTGATACAATTTGTCTCTTTTAGAGAAGGCTGAAATTTTCAATACCTATTAGGTAACTTCTGAAAATGTCAAACCATCCCAAAATTGATTTTTTTACAAACACAAGTCAACTTATTCATACTGTCAAGTTCTTCATATACTAAATATTTTACCTGACACATGATTCTGGATATTTTCCTTAAGAATAATATGCAATTAATCAGGAACTGTAAGCATTTCTTCTGTGAAAGTATCTTACCAGTGTAGTCACAAATGATCTAGCTTTTGTTTTTCTGCCTCTATTTATAGTCTCATAATTTTGTATCTCCATTATTATGTAAAAACTCTGCCTACAGTCTTGTCTCTTGCATTTAGTGTGCTATATATGTACAAGATTGAGCATAATAAAATACAACTATGATCAACACACTCATTTCTTATTTTGCATATCTCTGTATTAACAATAGGGAAAACTTATTTTTACTTAATATCACCTAAAATTCATAATATTTCCTCTGACAATGTTTCTGAGAACATTTGTTATCATCTTCTCTTGGGCAGTCCCTAGAATAAGATGTTGTTTTTCCAGCTTTCGGTGTTTATATAAAATTTCTGACTGATTATCTTTAGCAGTTTGTCAGATTTCCCAAGAAATAGTTAAAAAATTTCAAAACTGGTAAAATTATCAACATTGAAGCAAAATTATATGATTGTACTAACTCAAACCACATTTTTCATTATCGATCTAGCTTTCTGACATTAAATCATACCAACAAATACACATAATTTCTGAATAAATTAGAAAATATTCTCCTCCAGGCAATCTTTGAAAATTAATGTCCTATTTGAAAATTAATGTTTAAGAAATAACATATTTTGCTGGGGATTTAGCTCAGTGGTTCCTACATCTACCTTGCAAGCACAAGGTCCTGAGTTTGATCCCTGGTACCAAAAATAAATAAATAAGTAAATAAGGAACATTTTTAAAAGTAGAATGCAAATTGCTCTATAAACAATGAGTTCAGATATAAAATTGTCTTGAATGCAAAACATGAGCACCATTCAATATATTAACTAAACATTTCTTAAAAGGAAATCTTGCCATTTGTGACAACATGGATGAAACTATCCGGCATTATGCTAAGTGAAACAAGCCCAGGCATAGAAAGATACTTCATCATATCATATAATATGGAGTCTTTTAAAAAGTGAAACTCACAGAAAAGGAATAAAATGGTGGTTACCAGTGGTCTCAGTTAGGTTTCTTGTTGCTGAGGCAAAATACCCAACACCCAAAGTTAAAAGAGGAAAGGCTTATTTAGCACAGTTTGCAGAGGTTTCAGTCCATAGTCAGATGACTCTAATACAAGGTGGCATGAAAAGGGCATCACTGAGGAGAAACAGTCTACAGTATGGCAAGGCAGGCAGAAGGCAGCAAGCAGCAAGCAACAGCTGTTGCAGCCAGTAACAAGCTGTTTTATATTATATCCAGGCTGTAAGTCTATTGATTGGTGCCACCTACACCCAGGGTAGGGCACCCTTAATCCCATCATCACGTCCTTAATCCACATTCACACACACTAATTCAGTCACCTTCAAAACTCCCAACCTATGAGCCACATGAGGCTTTAGGGGGATATCTAGATACAAGCCATAACACCAAGGGACGAGAGTAAGGAAACAGAATGATATTAGTAGACAGGTACAAACTTTCAGTTAGAAGATGCATACATTTTGGAGACCTAAAGAAACGAAAGGGGGAAAAATAAGAAAAATGCTCACTAATTTCAAGTCTGGTGGTAAACATTTTAAAATTACATCCAGAATAAAAATGAACTTTTCTTATTAATTAAAGTCAGTATTCCATAAAAAATAACTTTATAGTAACCGTCCTTCCATACTATGTCTAGGAAATAACAGATTCGTAGCTCAGTGGGGCTAAAGATTATTTTTGAAACTAAATTTATAGGTGATAAAATGATATCTGGCTAACTTATCTTTATTTGACAAGATCACTTTTGTCATGCATGGATTGCATTTCTTGAAAACGGGCTCACAGTTCTCCCTAGTTTTTCTCTCAGTACCTTTACTAGAACCATAACACACATAAATGAGCAGTCCAGGTCTGCTTTCATTGAATGAGATGTCTTTTTTAACAGAAGTATAATGCAGTGATTGATGGATTCAGCTGGTACTTACAATGTCCAACACAATACAACTCTGGTATGGTATTGCAGTTATAGAGTTCTATGAGTTGTCTGGAGATATTCTTTGGACCTACTGTGCATTTTGACTCCTCTCTTTACCTAAACCTGTTTCTGCTCTCGTTCTTCCACAGATGTACCCAAGGGTATTCCAAAACTACTCTTTTGAGACATAAACTCAGACTCAGAGTTTGCTTCTGAAAGAATCCAACAAATATATACCATGTGTAAATACCGAATAGTTTCTCTGGTGTGAATAATCTGCAAGGATACAGAAGATCCTAATAAGATTAGTGACATTGAGAAATGGGAAGAAAGGAGCTAAAGGTGTAGGGAAAACAGGATGGGTAGGGGAAGGGTAATAGGGAAAAGAAAAAAAGGTGAGATTTACACAGTATCAGACAGGTTAATATTGAGAATTACTAACCATGATGTTTTGGTTTTCACAAATACTTTTCATTCTAAATACTTTTCCCAATTAGTGGGCTATTTTATTTCATTTAACAAAGGAATAAGAGAAAAAAGAAAGCATATAATAAAATAATTTTAAAGTAAATAAGAAATTAATGACTGGATTTCTAATAAAAACACTCAGTATCAGACAGGTTAATATTGAGAATTACTAACCATGATGTTTTGGTTTTCACAAATACTTTTCATTCTAAATACTTTTCCCAATTAGTGGGCTATTTTATTTCATTTAACAAAGGAATAAGAGAAAAAAGAAAGCATATAATAAAATAATTTTAAAGTAAATAAGAAATTAATGACTGGATTTCTAATAAAAACACTTTTTACTCCACTCTCTTTGCTTTTTCCAAGAATTCAACATTATCTATATAGTCTCAATGTTGTACAGTAGATCCCTTGAACATATTCATCAGAAATTTTGATCACTAAACTACCCCCAGGGACCTCACATCCTGGGCACTGCCATTTTCAACTGTTATACTATCAATTTTATTAAATTATACATATGAATGAGATCACCTGTCATTTGTCTTTCTCTTACTGGCTTATTTCATTTAATGAAATGTTCTCCAAGTTCATTTATATTATTGAAAATACTAGGCTTTCTTTTTTATTTTTTGTTTTGTTTTGTTTTGTTTTGGTACCGGGGATTGAACTCAGGTCCTTGCACTTGCAAGGCAGGCCACTGAACCACTGAGCTAAATCCCGGGCCTTTGGCTTCCTTTTTTAATGCTGTAATGGTATTTTATTGTGTATACATATCATATTGTCTTTATACAGTCATCCTTTGAAAATTACACGAGGCAAAACATATTAAAGTAAATTTAGTCATATATATATATATATATAGATACACACACACACACACACACGTTTGCCATATATTTCATATACCTATATTTTGTAAATAGAATACTTGATATGAAATATGAAAGCTAAGGCAGGAAGATGACAAGTTTGAGCTCAGTCTGGCCAAACTAGCATGACACTGTCTCAGAAAAACAAATGGCTTGGGATGCACCTTAGTCCAAAGGCCCTCATTTCAACTGAACTACCACATATTAAAAAAAGTTGTAGTTGTACATGGTAAATACATATACTTTTATCTATTATATAAAAAAGAATAAGAAATAAAGAATACATTCTACCATCTTTCATATTTTAATTCTAATAAATTTGAACTATATAATAAAAAAGTTACATTATTTATACCCTTGATATGTGTTGATTTTTATGTGCTATATATATTAAATAGATTACAGCTTTCATTACTTTTACTACTTGTATCTTTGATGTTTTAACTTATTTCAAAAGAAAATTAGAAGTAAAAATTTTGCCATTTGGCTTAAAATTCATAGCAAATTATATTTTAATTCATTTAATATTTTCATTTCTTTCTGAAAGAAAAAGTATTTTCACTTAAACAGAGTGATAGCTACCTGATGTCAACTTGAATAAGAAAAGCCTGGCTTATTGGTTTAGCACAGTTCTGGGTGTGTCTGGTTGACTGATTTACTGAAGACAGAAAACTCACACTGGGTGTGGTTGGGATCAACCAACAGACTTGGAGCCTGTACTGAATAAAACGGGAAAGAAGAAGGAAGTCTCCTTTCTGCCTCTTTGAAGGAGCTCCAGTCTTTGCCATCACATTTAGATCTCTGTCTCCAGAATCTCGGGTAGACTCTAGCTTTCCTGTGCAGACTCTTCAGCCATCTAATGCAGACCCTTGAGATCCCTGATATGGATACATGTGGGCCTCTGGAGAGAACTCCAGGCCTTTGAATTTTGACTAGATTCACTGGCTCTTCAGCACACATATGGCCCTCATGCATTCTTTCACATCTGACTCTATATGCAGCTATTGTATGCCTACCTTGTAAAAAAACAAAAAGAAGTTCCTGTAATGAAATCTAACTGATGAAATCAGACAAGAATCACTTAATCAATTTATTGACCAACAAGTATTCACTGATTATCTTCTATTTTCTATATATGCTTACCTTGAAGATACTGCCATCTTTAAAAGTACAGAATATCACTATATCCTATTATGAATCCATAGTATATATATCAGTCATGAATAAAATATTTGTTCAAAAATGTATATATTAGGGACTCTTTTAAGAACTTTATACATTGTGTCATGCAGGGTTAAATCAGAGAAACAAAACTCCTAGGAGCGATATTAGGTTGGAAATTTACTACAGCGATTTGACCTTGAGTTAATTATGGGAGTAGGTAAATGAATTATGTAAGACTATGATTATATATCAGTCATGAATAAAATATTTGTTCAAAAATGTATATATTAGGGACTCTTTTAAGAACTTTATACATTGTGTCATGCAGGGTTAAATCAGAGAAACAAAACTCCTAGGAGCGATATTAGGTTGGAAATTTACTACAGCGATTTGACCTTGAGTTAATTATGGGAGTAGGTAAATGAATTATGTAAGACTATGATTTCCACATCAGTGCTGATCCTGATGTCAACTGCTTAGGTGATCAGTACAAAAAGATAAACGTGAAGTAAAGGAAAGCAAGGGCAAAGTAGAATCTATGAAGACAAGCTTGAATGCACAGTAGTCTTTCACTGCCCTCAAGCCTCCAACTTCAAATATGGTGTTACTATTAGCATAGGCTACTGTTCTTCTGTCCAGATCAAAATAGTTATCATCACAGAAGATGGAGATATTAATACAGAAGAGCAAGTGGGAACTGGAAGAGCTGTGGGCCCAGCATTTGCTCACAGTAACAAGGTGAACCAGGCAAATAGTAGCAACTCGCATGAGCTTCAACAGAAACTGATACCTAGCATCATGAATCCAAGTATAAAAAGTGTATTTTTCACTGTCACCTTCCAATTTTCATTTCAAATATCTCTAAGAAAGAAAAATTTCAGAAACTTAGTTCAAAATATGCTAAGTTGGCATGATACCAAACATTACAGGTACATGGATATATATGATCCTTACACTAAGCTTATTGTCTATATCATGTAGTTAAATCACAAAGAGAGTAAGTGATTGTCCTGAATACATGCAGCTGGTAGCTTTATCAACCTAACCCTTCTATAGATAAATTGTGAAATATAGAAAATATTAAATACTATAATAATTTCTAAAAATAGAATTACTATATGACCCAGCAATCTCACTGGTGGGTGTGTATCCCAAGAATTGAAACTAAGATCTCTAATCGCTATCTGCATTCTTATGCCAAAATATGGAAATGACTTAAACATCCATTAGCAAATGAATGCATAAAGAAAGAATGGTACAGTCATCCCTTGTACTTCATAGGGGATTTTATCCAGAATGCTTAATACCAAAACCCACAAATCCTCAAGCCCTTACATGAAATGGCATACTATTTTCATGTACCCTATCCACATCTTCTCATATATTTAAATCATTACTAGACTACTAAAGATACCTGTAACAATATAAGCACTATACAAGGATTTCTTAAAATATAATCTTTAGGGAATAAGAAAAAAATGTCTGTATATATTTAGTGCAAATGTAATATTGCAGCCCTAAATCCTTAATACCCAAGTAAGGCACAATGTGCATAATATGTAGAGTGTGGCGGGAGACTGATGATCTGTGAAATGGTGGGAGGCTACAGAAGGGAATGCCTTTATACCCTTCATTTGCATAGATTCATCCCAGTCCTTGGAACATGACAAAGTCAAGCTTTACATTTTGTGACCTCCTGGAATTTGTTTTTTTTTTTAATTTTTTTATATTTTTTCAGCTTTGAGTTTATTGGTACATTTTAGGGATACAGTACAGTTACATTCATTGTTGGGATCTTGTACCTCTACATGACAAGTCTTGGTTCTCATTTTTCCCCTTCTCCCTGCCCTCCCTTTTTGAATATTTGTCATCCAAGTTTGGTGGAAACCACAGATGTGAAAGCCACAGAAATCTTATAAAAGAAAGAAATCTTGCCTTTTGTGACAACATGGATGGACCCGGAGGACGTTATATTAAGTGCAATATGACTGATGCAAAAAAAAAAAAAAAAAAACCTACATGATCTCATTTATGTGTGGAATCTGACTTAGTCAGAGAGAAACATTATGTATCAGAAAACTAGAGCAGTGATGTGGAAGTGTGGGGAAGGAATGAGGAGGCAATGGTAAAAGGTTATAATTTTATAGTTAGGTGTGACAAATTCTGGAATTCTACTACATGGCACAGTTCCTATAACTAGCAATATTATACTGTCTACCTAAAATTTGCTGAGAGCGTGGACCTTAAGTGTCCTTGCCACACACACACACACACACACACACAGACACAATAGCAGTAATAACAGGAATAGAAGAAAACTTCAGGAAATGATGCATATGTGGAGGTGGTCTCAAAAGTACATGTTTATATCCAGACTTATTGACATGTATATACCAAATACATATACCTTTTTATACATCGATAATGTCTATAAATTGGTTCCAAATAATAAAATAGTTTCAAGAAATAGAAATAAATAAAAGCAGGCAGAAACTGAAAAGAAAACTATACTTGGAAAAATATAACTAAACTTAGAGAAATCTGTGAGGTAACCAGTTTGCCTTATAATATGTGGCAATTTCTATGCAGTATGGGGAAAGAAAAAGCTGTAGCTGAAAATACTTCAAGTGTCAAATGACACAGTAGTTACAGAGTAGAAAGTTAATAATTCTGGAAACAAGGATGTGGCAGGTAGGCAAGCCCAGATAACTGTATATAAATCCTTGGCTTATTTCTAAACCATTACAAAGATCCCAAGCAGCCCAGTAATACTCAGCAAATGTAAACTCAAAGAATTTAATGGTGATTTCACCTTCTATGGTCCATAGAGGAGACTGTTCAAAGTTTGAGTTCTTCCATATTATCTACATGCTAGGATGAAATTTACTATTCAGTGGAAGAGAATCTCGAGTCTCTGCATATAGTATTTATTAGCAATGTTTAATAAGAATCATTAGCATGTAAATAAATAAAATATCTATACTTAAGAAAACCTATAGTCAATAAACAAATCTAAGATGAGGTAGATGCTGCAATTATCCAACAGAACTTTAAAGCAGCTGCTAAATATTTTCAAGAACTTAAATAAAAATTATGCATATGAGCAACCAAATGATGATAAATTTTAGCAGAGAAAAAACTATATACAAACTCTAAGGCCCTTACCTGGGAGATTGCAGGATCAGGAAAGATATGAGTCTTGATAAACTTAAGTGGACAAAAAAGGGAATGTCAAGAGATGAGCAGATATATATGTCTAGAAGACAGACCATATATAATATAATGAGCTTTGGTTCAAGTTAAAAAAAAATAGTTGGAAGGGCCAGGGATTTAGCTCAGCGGTTTGGTGGCCTGCCTTGCAAGCACAAGGACCCGAGTTCGATCCCCATGTACCAAAAAATATATAAATAAATAAATAAAAAAATAGTTGGAAGGGCCAGGGATTTAGCTCAGCGGTTTGGTGGCCTGCCTTGCAAGCACAAGGACCCGAGTTCGATCCCCATGTACCAAAAAATATATAAATAAATAAATAAAAAAATAGTTGGAGATACTTGAACACCAGAATGAAATTGCTTGTCTTTCCTTTTGTAAATATATCTTTAAATGAGGATCAACATGGCTGACTAGGTGGCAGCACTGTGAAAAAAAACTGTCCAATTCATGCAGAGAAAGTCTCCAATTTATGCACAAGAAGAAAGCAGGTAAACTGATTTGAGGAATGATAGAGAAAGCCAGATACAGGAAAGTAAAAGAAAGAAGAAAATCACTAGATTAAAAAAAATCAGTATCAGGGAGGTTTAAGAAGGGACCTGTCTTGATGCATTCTTTATACTTCAGGTCAGGTGAAAACACCAACTTGGGAAAGGATTGGATACCATGAGGAAAGAAGATGGCATTTCAGGGATGGTCTTCAGAGGGAATAGGTTTCCAATCATTCTACTTCCTCACTGGAAAGAGGAACACAGGTAAATCAGTCCTTCACAGAGATATAAAGCTGTAGAGTAGTTTATGAGAAGATGCTAGCAGGACTAAGGTAATTGGTAAATAAGTGTGCCACTCAGATTACAGTGAGAGTTGAGAGGTCGTCAGGTACAGTGGCTGCATCAGTAAGCAATGTCTGGAAGTCACAGAACCTATTAGCCTGAATCCAAGCAGTGTTTGACCACAGAGAGGCTCATTAGAAACTCAATCTAAGTACTAAGAAATCTGCAGATGGGACTGACAGGAGCAAGCAGGGTGCTAGAACATGAGGACCAATGAGAAACCCTAATTACTCACCCAACGTTTCCCCACCATCCAGGAGAGTTGTGCTTACAGGACATCTCATGACCTGCCCAAGCCCACAGGCAAGAAAAGGACCACAGAAGGGACAGAGAGCAGTGCCTATATTAGAGGGAGAACTGTGAAACTAGTAAAAAGCTAGAAGAGGAAAAGCACAAAGGCCAAGGGGATTTGCCATGAAGGGGAAAGAGTAGAAGTGAGAGGGCTCTGGAAAAAGTTGATGGAAAATCAAATGCTACACAGACTGCACTGTACTCATCCTCCTCAAATTAAATAAACAGATCACATCTTGGGAAAGAACCAAACCCTACAGTTAACCATGTGCAAAGCAAGGCTTGCAGCCAGAAAGTAGGCCCAGAGAGCCATCAAATTCTGCAGGACTCACTGTGCATCGGCAGACAATTAAGCAGACCAAAAGAGAGAAATCTGTTTTGCTGGCTACAATCAGATTGACTACAATATAAATGGAATTGTGTGAATACTTTGGTTTTATTCTAGTGCAGCCATGTTAAGGTATTTTGTTTTTGTATGCTTGCTTGCCTTTTCTTTTCGGTTCTTATTTCTTCCTTATTTTAAATTTTATTTTACTTATTTTCCCTTTATTTTGATCTCTCTTTTGGCCTCTCTCCTTTTTATCTTTTTCAAGTTTTTCCACTGTATTTTCTTTTTTTATTTTTCCTCACGATCTTATCCTTTTCTCTCTCTTCTCTTTTATATGGCATACATATAGGAGGTACTCAAATAAGTACAAAAGAGAAAAAGTTTTGACCAGTGCTTAACTTAAATAGTACTTCTTAGGGGCATACCAAGGTAATATTTAAAATAATTGGATGTAGAGGATACAAACAAGTCAAACTATAAACATATTATCAGTTTCTGACAATCTCAATACATCCTCAATCACTAATCACATTTTCCTCCATCTGTATCCCTCCTGCCACCAGAAATGTATTCTCAAACCCTAGCAACACTAGACCTTCACTCAGCTATAAAACAATTCTAAAAGAATCCAACCTCCTATTTTTCATGTATTGATATTTCTTTCCTATTGCTCTCCAATTACTAATTTATACCCTTTGCTTTCCCCTTACTTTTTCCTTGCCCCCTACTCTACGTCCTAGGGTAAATTCTAATAGCAGTATAGTGCAGTCTGTAAGCGGCATTGATAAGGAGTAAAATTGTCAAAGCAAATTTTTCTGCTTATAATTCCTTTATGGTTGGATCTATTGATGCTGTTACAACAAATAGGAATTCTCTCCTCTCAACACAGTGGATGAGTCCTGTTACAGTTCTCAACTCTGGTATAACAAGAAGGATGAGAGATTACTCAGTGTCAATGGGCAGTTTTATCGCTAAGAGGGCCCAGAGAGGCTGCCTTAACCAAGACCCTTGAGCATGAGAGAGCCTCAGTAAAAAACAGCTCCGAACTGAACTACTGTGGCTTTATACTGACAGAATCAGGAAGCAAGGTAAAAGGACAAAAGGACACCTCAAAAGGAATTCATGGAGCCAGGGATTTAGCTCAGCGGTTCGGTGGCTTGCCTTGCAAGCGCAAGGACCGGAGTTCAATCCCCAGTACCAAAAAAAAAAAAAAAAAAAAAAAAAAAAAAAAAAAAAAAAAAAAAAGAAAAAAAAAAGAAAAAGAATTCATGTAGGGGAAAGAGTAAGGACAGGGTGGCCTGCTACGTGACTGACATTAGGGCTAATCTAAGGAGTTAATCAGAATATGGGGAGAGGGGAAAGGAAATAAGGGAAAAGAAAAAAATATGTGAAACAGAAAAAATGGAAACAAAGTCTTTGTAAATACGGGAGGGGGATGGGGTGAAGGGAGGGCAGGGGAATGGGGAAAAATGAGAACCAAGACCTGTCATGTAAAGGTGCAAGATCCCAATGATGAATGTAACCGTACTGTATACTTTAAAAGTACCAATAACCTCACAGAGCTTCTCTGGGGAGAACAGAGGCCAGAGCATACAATACTTAAAATAAAATGTTTTGATTCCACTTGGACTTGTGGCTTTAATCATTTTTTATTTATTTTTACTTTTTATCTTTATTAAGTTTACTGGTACAATTTAGGTATTCAATAAAGTTAAATTCGTCATTGGGATCTTATACCTTTATATGACAGGTCTTGGTTCTTATTTTTCCCCATTCCCAAGCCCTCCCTTCAGCCCCTTTACCCTTCGCAGTTTACAAAGACATTGTTTCCATGTTTTTCCTTTTCACATATTTTTCCCTTTTTAGCTTTCTCCTATCCCTCCCACTTCCTCTGCTCTTTTAGACCTTTTCCCCCAATTACACAATAAGAGTTATACATTTTGATCCTTATTTACACTTAGTTTTTCATACCAGAGAAACTATTCAGTATTTACACACGTGTGACTTATTAATTTTACTTAAGAATATGGTCTTAATGTGCATCCACTTACCTGAAAATATCTCTAGTTTCTCATTCTTTATGTCTGAGTAGTACTACATTTTAGAAATCAGGTTCCTACACACACACACACACACACACACACACACACACACACACACACACACACACCTCCTTTATCCAGTCTCCAGTTGATGGACAATTGGGCTGTTTCCAAATTTTAACAATTACAAACTGTGTTGCTATAAACATGGGTATGCATATATTGCTATGGTATGATTTTTTAAAAATTCTTTGGGGAAGATACCCAGCAGACGAACAGCTGGGTCAAGTGGGATTTCTAATCTTAGTTGTTTGAGGTATCTCCATATTGATTTGCACAGTAGTTGGACCAGTCTGCACTCCCACCAGCAATGAAGAAGAGTTCCTATCGACCCATAACCCTGCCAGCATTTGTTATTGGATGATTTCTTGACAGCAGCCATTCTTACTGGTGTGAGATGGAAACTCAGTGTTGTTTTCATCTGCTCTCTCGAATGACCAGTGATATTGAACATATTTTCAAATGTTTATTTGCTTCTTTCACTTTTTTCTCTGAGAAATGTCTGTTTAATTCAGATGTGCATTTTTGAATTGGGTCTTTATATTTGGGGGGTCTGATTTGAGTTCTTTATGTATTCTAGATAATAGACCTCTGTCTGAGGAACAGTTGGTAAAAACTTCTTCCAAGATTGTAGGTTATCTCTTAGCTTTGCTTGTGATTTCTCTGGCAGTGCAGAAACTTTTTAAAAAGGTGAGATCCCAGTTGTTGATTCTCTGTGGTGGTTCCCATGCTACTGAGGACTTGTACATAAAGTCTTTTCCTATGCCAGTATCTTCAAGAATTCTACCTAACTTATCTTCCTGCAAGTTTAGTGTTTCTGTTTTAATGTTTATATCTTTATTCCACTTGAATTTTAGTTTAGTGCATGGTGAAAGATAGGGGTCTCATTTTAATCTTTGGAAAATTGAAATCAATCCAGTTTTTCCAGATTCATTTACTAAAGAGGTTATCTTTCCTCCAGTGAGGGTGTTTGGCTTTGTCAAAGATGAGGTAGCTGAGTATGTCAGGAGTTGTTTCTGCATCTTCTAATCTGCTCCACTGATCCTCAGGTCTGTTTCTTTGCCAGTACCATGCTGTATTTATCACAGTTGCTTCGTAGTACAGTTTTAAGTTAGGGATTGTGATACCCCTTGCCTTGTCTCTGTTGCCTAGAGTTGCTTTTGCTATTTTAGGTCTCTTATTGCAAATGAATTTTTGGATTGCTTTATCTAGTTCTGTGAAACATACTGTTGGAATTTCAATAGGGATTGTATTGAAACTGCACAGCACTTTTGGAAGTATGGCCATCTTTATGATATTGATTCTCCCTACCCAGGAACAAGGGATGTCTTCCCATTTTCTTATATCCTTTTCAGTCTCTTTTTTCAGAGAGTATTAACTCTCAATGTAGAGGTCTTTGGCTTCATTAGATTGATTCCTAGATATTTCATTTTATTGTGAAAGTGACTGTTTCTGTAATTTCACTCTCAGTGAGTCTGTTATTTGTATACAAGAAGACTATTGATTTTTGAGTATTTACTTTATATCCAGCTACTTTACTGAATTGATCAATTAAGGATGGAAGTCTTTTGGCAGAGTTTTTTGGGTCTTCTATGTAGAATATCTTATCATCAGCAAATAATGACAGTTTAACTTCTTCCTTTCCTATCTTTATTGCTTTTATTTCTTTCTCTTCTCTAATTGCGGTGGCTAGTATTTCCAAAACTATATTGAACAGGAGTTGTAACAGTCGACATCCTCATCTTGTTCCTGATTTTAGAGTGAAGGTTTTCAGTTTTTGACCATTGAATATGATGTTGGCTGTTGGCTTTTCATAGATAACCTTTATGAAACTGAGATAAAGACTACCTTTTCCAATTTTCTATAGAGTACAGGTCATGAATGGAGTTTGAATTTTGTGAAATACTTTTCCTGTATCTATTGAGAATATCATATGGTTTATGTCCTTGACTCTGTGAATATAATGTATTACATTTATTACTTTACATATGTTGAGCCATCTTTGTATCCCTGAGAAAAACCCACCTTAGTCAGGTTGTATGATCTTTTTGATGACCCTCTGCATCATTTTTTATTGAGTTTATCAGTATACATTTTAGGTGTACATTATGATCACATTCATCATTGAAAATTTGCACATATATATGACATGGCTTCCTTTTTTCCCCACTCCCCTGGCCTCCCTTCAACCCTTACACCCCTACTTATTTACAACAGGGTTTTCCACTTTCTTCATTCATTTTTCATTTTTTAAATTTTCCTTCTTTCCTTTCCCCCACCCCCTCCTTACTTGCCCTTACACTATGAACATTTTCTTCCTATTTTACAATATCTATTATGCAGCTTCGTCCTCACTTATATTTTCATTTTATCACACCAGAGAAACAATCTGCTATTTACACGTGTGTTCTATTTATTTCACTTAATAGTATGGCCTCAACGTTCATCCATTTAGCTATAAATGTCTTTAGTTTATCTTTCTTTATGCCTGAGTAGTACTTCATTTCATTTTTTAAAAATTACATTGAGAGGCCCAGCCCATAGCATCAGTAAATATGTGCAGATACCAGGTAAAGAGCTGAATGGAGCAGAGCAGCCTGGCTGCAGTCAGATCTCAGCCAGGGCTCTTACCCCACCCCAGAGGCTCTGGCAATCCCACCCAAGCCAAAGACCTGCCCAGAAAAGAGCCACACAGGTGCACAAGCTTCAGCCAGAGGCCCACCCTATAGCATTGTTAAGTGCAAGCAGATCCCAGGGAGCAGCAGTGTGGATCAGAGCAGCATGGCTGCAGGCAGATCCCAGCCAGGGTTCCATCCCAACCACAGTGGCTTGGGCACACAAGCCATAACCAAGGACCTGCCTGGAAAAGAGCAGCACAAGCATACAAGCAACAGAGGCTCACCCCTATACCATTGATAAGTGTGCAGAGACACCAGCCAGAAGTGTGCTCAGACAACAGGAAATGGGATGCACAGCCCCCAGCCAAAGGCTCTCCAAGACAATAGCACCAGTGAGAGGTACTCCTAGATATGATCCATAGTGTGCACAGACCTCAGCCAGAAGTCTGCTCAGATAATAGGTCAGCTCATGGATCTAGAAGACAACCACTATGAACCCAGGAATTGGTGTACTGGAGAGCAGAAGAAAAAAAGCCACTCAGTGGATTGCTGAGAACTGAAGACCATTGGGTGAGCAAAAAGTTGCCTCAACAAGGGCATAGCAGGCTGCATCTGTTGAAATGAGAAGACATAGATACAAATCTCAAAACCGGACTTCCAGGTCACTAAAAGCAAAATCAAAGGGAAACAAGATGTGCCAATCTGATTCTTAACCACCTGGACTCCCTAAACTGCCAATGAAAGAGGATCTTGGAAAAATGAGATCAGAAATAATTTCTTAGATAACAGCAGAGATTTTTCCCATAGTGCAAGACATAATAAATAAATTTAGAGAAGACACAGAAAAAAATAGAGGAGCTATGGAATATTATGGAACCCCAACATAGGAAACAAATGGAATCCATAAAACAGATGCAAACAGATTTCCAGGAGATTAAAAAATGCACTGAAAGTTTGCACACCAGAAAGAGCTAATGTGATGAAAGAATTTCAGATATAGAAGATAGGATGGCAATGAGTGACCTGGAAGAGAAAAATTTCTTAAAAATTGTAAGGTACAACAAGAAATCAAGCCAGCAGCTGGTAGACAAAGCAAAGAATAACATAAGATGGATGGAGTCAATGAAGAAACAGGAGAGAATGCAGACAACATAAAAAAAGTTTTCACCGAAGTAATGGAAGAAAACTTCCCAAGTAGGGGAAAAAAACTTGACATAGATAAGTGAGGCATATAGAACTCCAACTAGTCATGATAAAAAAAAAATCTACACATAGGTATATAAATGATTCCAGAAACCCAACAGAGGAACAAAATTCTACAAGCAGTTAGAGAATAAAAACAAACAAACAAACAAACAAACAAACCACATGCAAAGGAAAGACTATCAGAATCATAGCAGACTCTTCAACACAAACCCTCAAGACAAAAAGAGCTTGGAGTGAATATTTCAAGCCCTAAAGGAAAACAACCTCCAACCCAGATTGATGTATCCTACAAAACTATCTTTCAAAGTTGAGGAGGAATAAGACAAAGAGCACCTTGGAAACTTCATGAATACCAAACCAGTATGCCAAAATAGTTTAAACAAGATCCTAGGAAAAGACAATGAGGATCACAATCCCAGGAAGCCCAGCAGAATGAATTCATCAAACACAAGAAATTAAATGCAAAGGGGGATAGTCCAACAAAAAGAAAAAGCCATAACAAGGATAAGTCAATACATATCAGTTATAACCATCAATGTTAATGGTCTCAATTTACCAAGCAAAAGAAATGCACTGACAGAATGGATCAAAAAGCAAGACCCAACAATATTCTACATAAAAGAAACACACTTAATTCAAAAGGAAACTCATAGAGTGAAAGTTAAAGGGTGGACAACAATACTCCATGTGACAGGAACCCCCAAACAAGCAAGAGCAGCTATCCTCTTTGCAGATCAAATAGATTTTATTCCAACACTAATTAAGAGAGACAAAGAAGGACACTAAATCCTTGTAAAGGGAGCAATCCAAGAGGCAGTGATGACAATCATATATATACATACATATATATGCACCAAAGTGCTCTCAACTGTATAAAAAAAATACTAACAGACATGAAAAATCACTTAAGCCCTAATAAAATAGTAGTGGGGGACCTCAATATCTCACTGTCACAAATAGATAGATCAACTAGACCAAAAAAAAAAAAACTAAATACTAGAACTCAAACTCTTCAACAAATGAACTTAACAGTTGTTTACAGAGTGTTTTACCCCATAAAATTAGAACACACATTCTTTTCAGCTGTATATGTGTTGTTCTCCAGATTAGACCAAATAATTACTCACAGAATATGTTTAAGTGCAAATGAATTGATGTTATTCCCTGTATATTATCAGACCCTAATGTGATGAAATTGGTGATCAATAGCAAAAGAAATCACAAGAATTTCACAAACACATGTAAATTGTACAACACACTTATGGATAACAGGTCACAGAGGAAATTAAAGTAGATATCAGACAGCTCCTGTAATTAAATGACAACGGCAATACAGCAAATTGGAATCTATAGGATACAGTGAAAGCAGTCTTACAAGGGAAATTCATAGCAGTGGATACTGATATTAGGAAAACAGAGAGAGCTTGATTACACAACCTGATGTCAGAACTCAAGCTTCTAGAAAAAGAAGAGCAGGACAAACCCGAAGCTCATGCAAGGGAGGGAATTATAAATATCAGGCCACAAATCAATGCAATGGAGACTAAGAAAACATTACAAAAAAATCAATGAAGCCAGGAGTTGGTTCTTTGAAAGAATAAACAAAATGGACAAACCCTTAGCCAACCTTATCAAAAGAAGAAAAGAAAAAGCCCACATCCATGCAATTAGGAATGAAAAGGATGAAATTACAATGCATCTAGCAGAAATTCAGAGGATCATCAATATCTACTTTGAACCTATTTTCCAATAAGATGGAAAATACAGAAGAAATGGCAGATTCCTAGATATGTATGAATTATCAAAGTTGAATGAAGATGACCTAAAAATTCTAAACAATCCAATATCAATTAATGAAATTGAAAACATAATTAAAAATTTACCAACTAAGTAAAACCTGGGTTCTGATGGATTCACTGCTGAATTCTATAAGACATTTAGAGAGGAATTACTGCCACTACTGTATAGAGTCTTCAATGAAATTGAAAGGGAAGTAATACTTCCAATTTACTCCTGGAACCAAGCATCACCTTGATCCCCAAAGCAGAGAAGGACCCAGCCAAATACAAGAAGTATAGGCCAATCTCACTAATGAACATAGATGCAAAAATCTCTAATAAGATACTCACAAATAGAATGCAGGAGATCATTAAGAAGATCATACACCCTGACCAAGTGGGATTCATAGCAGGGATGTTAGGATGTATCAACATAAACAAATCAACAAATGAAATACTCTACATTAATAGAGCCAAGGGAAAAAATGATAGGATCATCTCAATAGGTGCAAAGAAAGCATTTCACAAAATCCAATATGAGTTTATGATAAAAAAAACTCTCCAAAAAATTTGAATAGACAGTCTCTACCTCCATTTGAAAAAAGCCATCTATGAAAAACCAACAGCCACTATAATATTAAATTATCAAAAACTAAAATCCTTCACACTAAAATCAGGAACATGACAAGGATGTACACTATCAAGGATGTTCAATATATTTCTGGCAACATTAGCCACAACAATTAGACAAGAGAAAGAAATAAAAGGAACAAAGATAGGAAAGTGAAGAAGTCAAATTGTCATTATTTGCAAATGACATGATACTCTATTTATAAGATCACAAGAAGTCCACAAAAAGTCTCTAAATTTAATAACCAAATTCAGCAAAGTAGCTGGAAACAAGATTAACACGCAAAAAAAAAAATCAATAGCTTTCCTGTACATAATAAATGGACTGAGAGAGAAGTGGGACAAACAATTCCTTTCATAATAGTAACCAAAAAACTGAAATACCTAGGAATCCACCTAACAAAAGAAATCAAAGACCACTACTCTGAAAACTATAGCACCCTTCAAAAAGAGACTGAAAGGGATATCAGAAAATGGAAAGACATCCCATGCTCCTGGGTAGGAAGAATCAACTTAGTGAAAATTGCCATACTTCCAAAACTTCTATACAGATTCAATGCATTCCCTATTGAAATCCCAGTAGAAAAATTCACAGACTTTGAGAAAACAATCCAAAAATTCATTTGGAACAAGAAGAGACCTAGAGTAGCAAAAGAAATTTTAGGCAATAAAGACAAGGTAGGGGGTATCACAATCCCAGAATTGAAACTATACTACAAAGCTACTATGATAAAAACAGCATGGTACTGGCAAAGAAACAAATCTGAGGAACAGTGAAACAGATTAAAAGATGCAGATATAATTCCAGACACACTCAGCCACCTCATGTTTGACAACTGGGCCAAACACCCTCACTGGAGGAAGATAACCTCTTTAATAAATGTTGTTGGAAAAACTGGGTTTCAACTAGCCAAAGATTACAACTAGGCCTATGACTCTCACCCTGCACTAAACTAAAATTGAAATGGATCAAATATTGAAATATTAAAACAGAAACACTAAACCAGCTGGAAGAGAGGTTAGGTAGAACTCTTGAAGACACTGGTGTAGAAAAGATTTTATGAACAAAACTTCAGTTGACCCTGAATTGGCACAATCAACAAGTGGGATCTCTTATTAAAAAGCTTCTGCACAGCAAGAGAAAGAACCAATAGTGTGAAGAGACAACCCACAATATGGGAAAACCTTTTCACCAGATCTTCATCAGACAAATGTCTACTATCTAGAATATATAAATGACTTTAAAAATCAGACCTCCCAAATTCAAAGACCCAATCCAAATATGGGCATCTGAAATGAAGAGACATTCCTCAGACAAAGGGTAGAAATAGCAAATAAACATATGAAAAATGTCCAACATCACTGATCATTGCAGAGATGCGAATGAATACAACACTGAGATTCCACCTCAACCCAGAAAGAATGGCTGCTGTCATGAAATCAACCAATGACACTTGTTGGCAAGGCTATGGAGATAGAGGAACCCTGTTCTACTGCTGGTGGGACTGTAGACTGGTGTAACCACTATGGAAATCAGTATGGAGATACCTCAAAGAACTAGGATTGGAGGTCCCATTTGACCCCATTGTCCCTCTTTCTGGGTATCTTCCCTAAACAATTAAAAAAAATCATAGCACAGTGATATATGTACACCCATGTTCATAGCAGCACAATTCGTGATAGCTAAAACTTGGAAGCAGCCCAATTGCCCATTAACAAGAGACTGGATAAAGAAAATGTGGTTTATAAAATGGAGTACTACTTAGCCATAAAGAATGAGAAACTAGAGACATGTATAGCTACAAGGATGCACACGAGGCAATACTCTTAAGTGAAATAAATAGGACACGTAGGTGTAAATACCAAACAGTTTCTCTAGTGTGAGAAACTGAAAATGTAAATAAGGACTAAAAGGTCTAACAGATAATGTGAAGTAGGAAGAAAAGGTGCAAAGGGATAGGGGAAATGGGAGGGATAGGTGAAAAGAAAGATGGGAATGGAATTAACATAAGAAAAAGAAATAATGGAAAAAAAGTCTTCGTAGATAGGGATGGGTAGTGGGGTGGAAGGGAGGGCGGGTGAATGGGGAACAATTAAGAACCAAGATGCATTATGTAAAGATACAATTTTGAAATGATGAATGTCATTACACTGTATACCTTACATGTACGAATAAAATTAATTTTATAAAATCTATTAAAAATATGGACAGAAGTGACCAGTATGAGGATAGTGTGCCAGAGCTAGAAGACGGAGATATTGTTGGTGACCAATTAAATAGAGAAACCTTAAAAACAGCAAGAACACATGAATAATAGATCCAATAGCTCCAAGTTCACTAGTGATATTAAGGAATTTATGTTTTTTATTCAACTATGTTCTATATATAGCAATGTTACCTGCACTATGTCAAATTCTGAAACGGTACCATAGTATTTCAAATCCCTGTTATAAGCAAACCCTTCTCCCAAGTATTAATTCAAACATTAATGTGGGTACTTATGTAAAGTGATTCTGTGAACATAATTAAGGTCTCACATTATTTGACCTTAAGGAAAAATGATACTCCAAGTAGGAAAAACTTAATCAAATGAGCGCTTTAAAACTAGACTGTTTCCAGTTGACTTTATAATAGAATGTCAGAGATATATGCCCACTCTTCCCTGAAAATTAAATATAAATATTGTGAACTGCAATGGAGACTATGTGGCAAAGAAGTATCCATGCCTTCTCGTTTTATAAGCAGTCTTTGACTTACAACTAGCAAGAAACGGGACCTCGCCCAATAACCATTATAAAATCAGTTCTATCAACTAGTCTGCTTAAAAGAGAACCAACTTGAAGTCTTAGAAAAAAGATTCATCCTACGCAGGATACCTTAATATCAGTCCCTGAGTACAGAACCTATTCATCCTGTGTCTGGGTTGCTACATATAGCACATGTAAGATAATAAATTTGGGTGGTTTTAAGCCACTATATTTGTGATACAGTTTTTCAGCAGTAGAAAACTAATGTCTATAATTTATGTACAACCCAATGAATTTACACATGCTATAAACAGCATGAAAAGAAGTCAGTATAATATTCATTTCCCCTGAATTCCTTTTCTTTCACTACTCACCATTTCCCTACTTCTGCCCCCAGGAATAACAACTGCCCTGACTTTTATGTCATTTTTCTAGACAATGTATCACTGTGTTGCCTAGGCTGGCCACAAACTTCTGGGATCAAGAGATCTACCTACCTCAGCTTCGCATGTAGCTGGGCTCATGGATATGTTTCAACATGGCCTGCCACCCTGATGGTTTTTGTTTTGTTTTGTTTTTGTTTTTGTTTTTTTTTTTTTT
>NW_022900951.1:22633550-22691208 GCF_012274545.1 Fukomys damarensis
TTTTTTTTTTTTTTTTGAGACAGGGTCTCACTATGTAGTTGAGACTGACCTGGAACTCACTATGTAGCCCAGCCTGGTCTCGAACTCACAGCGATCCTCCTGCCTCAGCCTCATGAGTCCTGGGATTATAGGTATGTGCCACCACCCTGGCTCACCCTGTCTTTTAATAGTTTCTATTAGTATATACAGTGACACCTTGGTTTACAGACTTAATTTATGATTTTGGGAAGATGACTCTATTTGTGTTTGTGTAGGGAAGAGGGCCATGGTTATTTTTGTCAATTGAAGTGGAGTTTGCAAATGGACACAAAATTTTGCCAAAAGCTTTTGTGAACTGAATTGTTTTCAAAGAGAAGAATTAGTGAACCAAAGTATTACTGTATTATATTTGTGTCTAAGTGCTTTATATAAATGTGATCATCATCCATCATATGCTTTACTGGTTTTAGTTTCTTTAACTCTACAATATTGTTAATTAAGTTTAGCTATATTGTTTCATGGAACTGTAGATATTTCACTGTCATTGCTGCATGACATTCTATTATGTGACTAGACAATAATTTATTTATACAATTGGCTTGCTCATCATCGAAGTAATTTTCAACAGTGACGCATTCTAGTATACATTTTGGTAGTTATGTATGCCTTGTATCAAGTTTTAAAAAAAGAATTCAGATTATCAGAAATTCTGACATTAATAAGGATAAATTTGAGTCATTTATAGGACAATGGATGCACCTTTTGACTAAAATGTTATGCGAAGAACTCAGACACAATTTAAATACTGCATGGTTTATGAAACACTTACTATATATAAAAGACATAATAGGAAAAAAGATATTTTAATCCAGTGCAGACAATGTATCTAAAATTGTACTCTGATTTAGTACAAGTGTTTTACATGTTTCACATGTTCTCTGGCTTATTACTCCAATTTTCAATCTTTATATGTCAGAATTAACTTTATAAGGTCTCATAAGATAAATCTTGAGGCTGAAAAATTTAAAAAGTGGATGAAGGGGGGAAGAAGGGAATTAAAATGTGTTATGTACATGTACTAATGCCCCACAGTGTATACAATCATGTAGTGTAAACATGTACTAATAGTTTTTAAAATTAAGAAATATAATATTTAGAAAATACTATTTATAGTTAGAAACCTCTGGATTGATGTTATCTAGCTATATTCTAGTTGTGATCTTGATTATATTACTTAATGTGTTTTACTTTGTGTCCACATTTGTAAAATACAACATGTTGAAAACATTGTCTGATTTTTCTTGAAGACTGGAATGTGTGCTATCTGATGCACTACCCAACAGCCACTTACAGACATTTATATTTAAATATACATTACTTAAATTTAATAATTCAGTTGTTTAATAACCTTGGGTATATTTTAATTGCACGATGATCACATACACACACATATATAATGTATGTGTGTGTGTATAACTTATCTCAACCTATGCTTACATTGCTACTCAATCAATAATAAATAGTATGTCACAGGCTTTTTTCCACTCAGCTCTATTAATTTTTAGAGTTACTCATTCCTCATATTATTCTGATAGCCACAGAATTTATTTCAATGACGATCCCAAAAGTTTTTTCCAATACTGTGTTTTAAGATTTTGTCTTTATCTTTTTCACCTTTGGATAGTAGAAATGATGACTTCCTTGACCGAGGCCCTAGGAGAGGCTACTACTTTTTTTCTTCCCTCTTCAGAGGTTCCTAGAAGTCTCATCCTGACAGATCACACTGGATTTATGCTGCCATTTTGTCTCTGAAAAAAAAGTCCCATTTATTCTCATCATTAAGCACTTTGTGTCACAATCTTTGCAGAAGTGTTTAGATGCCTTCTTGGTGTCTCACAGAGTCACATGGCTGGTGCTATTTTTAGTTTCCTCTTTGAAAAATCCATTTCTACCTGATATTCAGGCAAAGGATCTTCTAGAATAACTCAGGAATAAATTTTCAGAATCACCAAACTCTCCTTAAAATACTCTTTCTTCTGTCAGTAGACATTATTTTTCATTTTAATATCACTTGTTCTGGTTATTTTATTCGTATTCTGGTATTTTACTTTATGCTGCTCTCTTCAGTTGCTGTTGTTGCTATTATTGTTAATATTTAGTAACAATGCTTACCACGTGAAAATGTTATGATAGGTAATAATGGGAGTTGAAAATGTAATGGCCTCTGTCATTCAGAACTTATAAAATGAAGGGTATAATTAACCTTAATAATAATATATGATACATATTTTTAAAAGTAAACATGTTTAGCTCTACAATTATTTTTGCTTACAATTTCAAATACAGAAATAACAGAAATTAGCAATCACTATATGTTTTTATTTTGCCATTTTTTTCCTTTTTTTCTTTTCAGGACTATTTATCTGTATACACTAAGAACAGCTATACATGTGATATGATTTTAAGAAAAACTCGATACTCTATTCACATTAATATATTTTTCTCCCTAGGCTAGCTGAAACTCTCAATTTCATACTAAAGCCATATCCATGAGATTCTTGTTCAAATATAAAAATATACTTTGGGTTTTGACGGGCCAGAGGGTTGTATGATTATCTTTCTAATATCCCAAGAACCCTTAAACAGGGGAGTTTCTCAGGAGGTATAATGAAGTGAGGTACAAGGACAGAATAAAGAATGTTTGGAAGCATTTGCTTATTCCTCAGAGGTGTGCCAGGGCTTTGCAAGGGCCCAGATTTCTAGAAGAGTTGAAAAGTATAGTGTCATAGTGTGTTTCCTATTTCTACAATGGGTTACGAGAAAATGGATGATTTACAAAGAATAGAGATGTATTTGTCTCACTGTTCCAGAGGCTGAGAAGTCCAAGAATATGCCACTGGCATTTTCTGAGAGCTTCATTCTGCATCATCTCATTGTGGAAATTTGAAAAGCAAGCAGGACTGTGTGGAAGAAGGAAATCATGAGTGGCACACTTATTATATAACTCACTCTTGCAGTCACCAATCTAGTCCAAAGAAAGTGAGAACTCATGCAAGAAAGGCATTAATCTATTCATATGGATTCCATTCCCATTACCTAAATATTACTCGCTGTTACTCAATTTCCAATACTGTTGCACTGGAAAGCAAGCTTCAACATAAGGTTTGGGGAAGACAAACTATATTCAAATCATGGCAAATAAAATGAAGGAAGAAAAATATCTGGATATGGTTGCATGTTTAGTTCATTGTTTCTAAAAAACAACTTCAATTCATCCATATACTTTCCATGATAGAATCTTATCCTATTTCTTATACTTATGATTAGGCATCCTTAATTAAATGTCTCTAGTAGAGATTGCTTTGAAATCACAGAATGAAATGGAAAAGTTTTCCTAATACCATGAGGTATTTTGAAATTCTACAATAGTTTCTAGAAATATTTTTTTTCAAACAAATCATTTAAAAATTGGAAAACATGGGCCGGGGAGTAGCAATAAATAAATAAATAAATAAATAAAATTGGAAAACAAAGAATCATATGACTTATATTTGAATTAAATTATTTCACTATGTATATTTATATCAAAACATATCCTATACCTTAAATATATACATTTTAAAAATTTGTCAATCATATCTAAATAAAACTGAGGAGGAAAAGTATTTTATGTCTGTACTAATAAACAGATTGTGAGGGCTGGGAACGTAGCTCAGTGGTGCCAACCGTGCCTGACAAGTGCGGGGTCCTGCATTCAATCCCTAGTACTGAAATGCAAAACAAAACAACAGACTGTGAGAGAAGAAATGAAAAATAAAGTTTTATAGATTAAAGATCTTAAGATAGTTTTTAGTAGCTATGAAACTAGAGCCAAGTCATTCCAGAAACATCATTCTTGATATATCAAAAATGCTGCAGCAATATTAGATGAAATAAATATACAAACATTATATCACATACAATAAGCTATTTGGTTCTCTTCATTTGTATTAAGGAGATATTTTCTTATACTAAATATAGTGTATATGCATATGCAATGTGTGAAATTTTTAATATAACTGCATTCATGGTTTTTGTATTACAATTAGTATTTCTCAATCATGGGCCGGGTATTTAGCTCAGCGGTTCGGTGGCCTGCCTTGCAAGCGCAACGACCTGAATTCAATACCCGGTACCCCAAAAAACAAAACAAAACAAAAAACAAAAACTATTTCTCAATCATAAAATGAGGTCAAATAAATTATCACCAACTTTAGTTTTAACCCTAAATGTGTAACTTCTATCTGCTATTGAGAACTAAATCTTTGGTCATCTAAACTAATAAAAACCTAGAAGTCAAATATATAAAACTATTCTACTAGTTGCCTTTTAGAAGTTAGAGATATGCTAAGGGCCCAATGATACATAACAAATACATGCTAATTAAATAAGGGGTACAGGACCACATAGAGAAATGTCATTAGTGGTAAAAATCCCAAGAAATTTTTCAAGGGAAATTTATGCCAAAATGAGCTTGATAAAGTAAAAAAAATAGGGTTTGTAAAGAGTGGCTTCTCTACAATGCCTCCTTGTAAATCAATTAAATATTTTTCTCTGTGTAATTGACAAACTTTTGATAGTGTATGCAACATGTGCCAGTGTACTCTTCAAAAAGGTTATTTCATTTTACACACAACTGTAGAAAAGTTTATCATTAAGCAGAAGTAGTAAATTCTAGTAACAAGTGCATATTGTATCAGACAATGTTTTAAGTACTTTAGACATATTAACTGAATTGATCTTTAACTCTGAGATAGGTGATAATATTTTATCCATTGCTTATGTTAGAAAACTGAAAAATGTAAAGTTTAAAATTTTTAAAGAGGGCCAGGGATTTAGCTCAGAGGTTTGGTGGCCTGCCTGGCAAGCTCAAGGACCTGAGTTCAATCCCCGGTACCAAAAATAAATAAATAAATAATAAAATAAAATAAAAATTTTAAAGAACCCACATGTTCTAGTCCACAAGCAGCACAATTGAGATGCAAACCCAAGAACTTTGCAGTTTGTCTCTTGAGTAACTCATTCTTTAACACTACTCACTACTTATTGAGGAAACATAATTATTAAGTAAAAATGACTGATTGAATTTAATAATACAATAACTTTGTCTCTCACAGTCTCTCTAAAATTGCTGATTTGGGATAGTTCTTCACCAGGCTTATGATGAAAATATAAGTCAAACTTCGTGGCTTCTCTAATTAGGAAAATTGTAATAAATCATCAACTTTGGCTTTTAGTACCCAAACATAGTCTCATCTCAGTAATAAATATCCAGTCTTATAAAATGATGGTGAGAATCTCATTTTTTTTTTTTAGTCTTCTCACCTACCTAATTTGAGCCCACTTCAAGTGGAAGTTGGCTCATTGCTACCGAGTCTTTAACATTCTTCCCTTACCACACTAATCATTTTGTATGATTACAACATAGTTGAATAGCATAAAAGTAGAAGAGGTGCAGTGAGCAGGAATGTTGTTATTTCTTTGTTAATGGCCTGGTGGTCTAGTTTCATCATTCTTTGAACCTGATATGCAATCAAATATGATTTTATTTCATAGGCAGTATGACAGACTAATTATAATATGGTCCTAAATTGTCACACTTTCTTTACTGATCACTTTTGTCCTGTAATTTTAAAATATGTCTTCACTTTGACTATGAATTTGGTCATATTACTTGTTTGGGTCAATGGAATGAGGAATTATGTAATAGAGGGTTAAAAGACACGAGTGAATGGGTTTTCCTCACATTTTTATCTCTGCTATTATAATGAAAACACACTAGATCTATTTGCTAGAGGATGAAAGACACGTCACCCCAGTTGTTTCAGCCAAAGTAACCCAGGTAAAGTTGGAAGACACTTAATCCCGGAAAATGTATATAAGCCAAGCCAAGATAAGTAGGAACATGTAGCTGGCAGTGATACAATACACAAACTATAAAGTTATTGTTTGTAAATGAATTTTGTAGTTCTTGTTATATATTTGATGACAGGTAACTGATACAGGTGATCTCTTCACTTCCTCTGCGGTTCTCTAATTAAAGAAAAAAGTTGTGCAAAATTTCTTAAATAAAGAAAATAATAGTATTAAAGACTTAAATATGAGACATGAAGCTTTGATTGAGACATGAAACTTCCATTCTTATCAACAGTGTATAAGGGTTTCTTTTCTTAGCATCCTTGCTAGTAAGTAAGTATGTATGTATGTATGTATGTATGCATGCATGTATTTTTGGTGATAGCCACTCTGACTGGGGTAAGATGAAATAAGTGCCATGTCAGTGTAGTATTGATTTGCAGTTCCCTGCTGGCTAAAGATGTTGATTTTCATTTATTTATTGGCCATTTCTTTTGAGGAATATCTGTTAAGTTCATTTGTCCATTTATTGATTGGGGCATTGGGTTTGGGGTTTATTTTATTGTTTTCTGTCTGATTTTTGGAGTTAAGTTTTCTGAGCCCTTATATATTTTGTATATTAATATTCTGTCAGAAGAATACCTGGCACATAACCCACTTTGTAGAATGTCTCTTCACCCTGCTAAAAGGAAGGAAGGAAGGAAGGAGGGAGGGAGGCAGGGAGGGAGGAGAAAGGAAGGAGAGAGGGGGAAGAAAGAAAAAGAAAGAAAGAAAGAGAAAAAGAAACAAAGAAAGAAAGAAAGAAAGAAAGAAAGAAAGAGAAAGAAAGAAAGAAAGAAAGAAAGAAAAAGAAAGAAGAGAGGGAGATAGATGGATGATAGGAAACTGGAAGGTAGACTTTTAGAGATGCACAAGGGGATCATTACGGAGTAAAAAGAGGAAGAGGTGAGTAATGAAAATGAAATTAATCAAAATTTATTTTATGCATGTACTAGTACACCAAAATTAAGCTAATTTTCCATATCTTTACTATATATCAATAAAAATACATCACTAATGCAAAAATATTAGGTGCAAAACAGGAACTATATGGCAACATTCAAATAAACACAGGATTTGGAGAACTGAAGCTATGTCTAATAAATGTAGGCCAATTTAATCTAAATGGTCAGGAATCTGTCCAACCAGTGATTATTAGAAGCCTGTACAAAAAGCAATTTGAAGGACACAATGCCTGACTATAGAGCTAGACTTTAAATTCAAAACTCTCAATCAATATTTAGCTTAAATTTTCAAAGCCTGAATCTATGCCTTTATTTGCAGACCCAAATTACTAAATTAATTAATCTTTATGGAAAGACAGAGGTCACACGATTGTGAATTATTTCAGTTTTCTTTACTACTTTCTGAAAATTTATCTTTAATATGTTCCCAATTTTTCAGAGAAAGGGGAATTGCTACTTGATGCCAATTATGTATCTCCCACATTTGTTCTTGACTACATTAACTTGCTTTCTCAAAGGCCCATCAGTTTAAGTTGGATCTCTTTTATGAGTTCAGTTTTTGTCTAATTTTGCTCTAGTTATTTATAAATATACTGAAGGGACTATCATCATTAAAACCAAAAGGGACATCTTGGAATTATTGTCAATATTCATGTTTATTATTGGGTTCATTTCTTTATCTCCTCAATCAATTAAGTCATGTTTTGTAGTTTCTTATAAATTACTTCAAGTTGAAAATGACTTGAATTAGCTACTTGGTCACAAAGGTACCTGGTTTTCATTAATATCCATAGATGTATCTGTTGATGATGTCAAGTAAATGAAACTGCATGGGACAGTTGAAAAATGGACTAAAGGTGATTTTTTTTTAAAGTACAGGGAACTGAACATAGGGCCTTTGCACTGAGCTACTTCCTAAGTCCATTCTAAAAAAAAAATCTTTTGAAAAAGCATCTCAGCCTGTTGCCTAGGCTGGGTTCAGACTTGAGATCCTCCTCTCTCAGCCTCCTAGAGTGGTAGGGTTACAGGCATGTGTCAACACACCTAGATACAGATGCAAATTTTCATCAGCAGTACTGTTATTTTTGGTTTCCTCTGAATGTCCGGGCAGCATGGACAAATATTTATTAATACTTCAAATACCTTTGCTTTCAGTGCGTTATTCCAAAGAGTTTTATACCTTTTTCAGGGCATTTAACTTTATTAAAAATGTTCTCAACTCAAATGAAATTGCTAGGATCCACAGAAAATGGTATTATGTAGTATGCTAACAAAGAGGTACTAACCTTAGTTCAAGGAAAAAGGGATTTTAGTGACAGAATAAAATGTCTTTACTGTAGCAGCAAGAAAAGATGTGCAAAAAATGAACTTAATTTTCTGTTGCTACTTTTATGGAAGAGTGCTTAAATTGCTTCGAGTAGTGTGTGTAAGTTCAGTGAACACAATAACATGATTGTGAAGATGCTAAAGCCACTGACACAAAAATTTGAAGCATCAGAATACTCATGGAACGCTTTGGGTCCTGTCCATAACAGATAATAAATTCCACTCATATTCTTAAAACTTTTCTACAATTTAAAAATGTTTTGATGTCATTGAGATCTCCAGTAATTGATTTCTCTTGAAAAAATTCATAAATATTATATTTGAATTTGTTGATAATCAAGAACATTTTAAACATAACCACTCTTTGTTTTCCTAAAACATATTGTGAATAGAAAAATTGAGAAATTAGAAAAATAGATTGAAATCATTTGAAAGGCAGTGCCTTCAATTTGAGCATTATTAGAATAAAAACAAAATGATAATGAACTCGACTCTACAGTTTCATGTTATATTCCAATGAAAGAAGCATAACAAATATTAATCTGAAATGTTCAAATCAATAACTAATTTAATAGATGAATCAGGGCTATAGTAGTTAAGAACCAGCCAGTGAGTCAGATATTTGTATGTGGTTCAACATAACAATGGGAAAAAATCAGAAATAACTTCTAGGTAACTCAGCCTTCCAGGAATCATCATGCATCATTTTATTAGATGTTTGCAAGACATAATTAGTGCATTTGTCTTTAAGACTTGATACATACACATATCCCATCTTGATCCTTTTTACTCTCCTTGCTCCATCCACTCCTCCCTCTCTTTCAGATCCTTTTCCTGATCATCATTATGCATCACCTTACCCATTTATCACCTTTGTACATTACCTTTCCCATTCATCCCCGTAGATGGTAAAAAGTATCTCCAAGCACAAATACAGCAACACATTTCTTGTTGCTGGCCTGTCTATGTTATGTAATTTGGTCATTCAAATAAAAAATCAGCGTGTGATTACAGTCAATATCACCAACTATGAGAACCATTCAAATGACAATTCCCTGAAGTCTGCAGTTTTAGTTAAAATTGAAACAACCACAAATTACCACAGAGTACTGTTTTATGTATAATCTAAATTTTCATTTGTTTAGTCTGACTTTAAATTTAGTCTGCTTTATAAACAAAAGCCAGAGGGAGCAAGAACTACTGCAAAATAGGAGCTCTTCCCACCCCAGAGCATTTAACTTCAGGACACGTTATTGGATTAGTATGTAAAACAGCTTCTGCCAAAAGTTTCCTGTGCAGTATGTGACTTATATTACAAATTTGACAAAATAAAAAAATACAAAGTGTCTGGCACCTGTATAGTCAAATAATCTCCCAATCTCATATGCATGTGCACACACAGACATACACAAACACACACACACACACACACACACACACACAATTTTCAATGTTTCATTCTGGTCCTATCAATACAAAGATTGAATGATTTTACTCTTTGGATCCAAATGTAAATTTTCATCCCATGCATTTTTTAAAAATGTAAGAATAAAGAGAAGAGATAGATGCTATGAAGTGAATCTAAATCTTTTCATCTTTACATGCAGGCACTCATATTGATCAGTGTTATAATTGTAACAGAATAGATAGGAAATAATTTCCTGAGTATTAATAAAGTTTCTGTGGACATGGATCCGAAACATGCCAAACAGGTCGGCACAGATTGGCAATTACCTTTTATATACAACACATATGCTAGTATTCATTAACTTAAATAATCAAAAATGCCCACATGTGGAAAAAACATTTTCTACTAGCATTTCCATATTCAGTTCTTCTTCAAGGTGAAGAACTTCAACAAAATATAAACTAGATACACTACATTACTACTGTTTAGTAATAGTAGCAGCAATAGCAGGGGTAAAAATTATATTGTGCTTGTAGATTGATTTGTTTAACATAGTTTTCATATGTGAATTCAAATAATTTTCACGTAGTCCATTGAGATATCAACTAGTATTCTCCACCCATTTTTCAGTTGAAGAAACTGAGGAATAGAAAGGATTCAGCAATTTGCCGGAGGACATACAAGTAGTAAAGAAGATGGGATTTGGAGCCAGATTATGTGGCTTCAGATTCTATGTTATTAATCACTATTTTACACAGCCTCTATTAAAAGTATATTTCAACTTCCCTATACTTATTCTGACACATGGAAATTAGCCATTCTTGAAAGCCAAATGTACAAAATTTCAAAAAATGATTTGGAGATTTAAAAGCTAACTGCAGATTTGCCCTGCTGTTTCCCTTTCTTGATTTTTTGGCTTCATGAATATGTTTCAATTTCCACATAATGTATCTCCTTGGCTGCAGACATAATGCCAATATCAAGGCAAACTGGACACTTGTCTAACAAGAGATAAGTTTTGTCACACACACACATCTCAAATCATAAAGGTATATTTACTTTTCTACCTCCCTTCACAAGGCAGCTCATATATACTTTGCAGTCCATTGAGAAGGAAACTCAGTCAGTGCTATGCTATTGCCTTTGTACAAATTTAAAAAATGACCCATTATTAAGAAACTCTATCTCATTTACCGGAAATTTACTACAATAAATGTATTGTTTTAGAATAGGACACATTATTACTATCTGCCAGGACATCCTAGTGAACAATATTCAAACCAATGGCATGTACAGAGTGAATATCTCTCCTCCTTTAGATATCGCACTATTGAGTGTTGCATAGCCCATGAGATTGTATTTATGGCTCTAAATCCACATCTACCCAGCGATCATCCTCTGACATTATAAAAAGCACTTTGGTGGCTGGGATGCAAATATTCAGTTATGTGAAATTTTAGCTCTTATATTCACAGTAATTCTGTATTCTTTTGTAGTAATCTATAGGTATTAGATATGAACTACACTTTAGACAAATTCTCAGTTGCTTTTAATCAAATCTCCATGTTGTTTTGGGACCTTGTGAGTGTATAAATCTTCCTCTTATTGGTGATAACTTCTTCCAAGTGGTAGGGCACAGAAATTCCCTGGCTTATCCCATTCACCAACACTTTATTTTCAAAGGGTACCCTAATAGGTTATATTCTAGGGAGGGAGAGTGACAAACTCCCTGCTGTAATGTCATTGACTCTCTTTTTTTCCTTTTGATCCATACTCCACTAGTGTTCTTTACTCCTTAATATTATGGAATAGTAGTTTTCAAATGAAAAATGGAGAGTTGTTCCCTATTTTAGCTTTGATACCTACCATGTGGACTAGGTTGTTTTTACATGTTTTAGTATTATTTTGTGTTTCTTCTGGTTGTCCAATCCAACATAAATGGCTGATTAGTTCAGAGTTCCAGGTTGCATGCACCATGACAGTCAGTAGTCTACCACATTACCAAGTTTTCTGCCATATCTCTGAAATGCATATGAAACACTTAGAAAAATCTCAAGTCATCTCCTCCTCCTCCTCGTTCTTTCTCTCCTTCTCTCTCTCTGAATACAGGTTGGGACCACTAAAAGTGGGCCTCCACATCCCAGTAAGAAGGACTTATTATTTACGTTGACATTGGGATCAGTAAATCCCATTATATATATCCCATAACTTGCACATAAATTGTGGAATATCACTAAGGGATAATTATATATTGACAGAAGTTAATAGGTTTTTTTTCTTTCTTTGTTTCATTCTAGTATGGTCCTTAAGGTCTTAAAGTCCAAATTACCAAATAAGAGAGTACTATTTCAAGAGGGTTTTTTTTTCTTCTCATACTTATCATCACTAGGTTCTAATATATCCCATAACTTGCACATAAATTGTGGAATATCACTAAGGGATAATTATATATTGACAGAAGTTAATAGGTTTTTTTTCTTTCTTTGTTTCATTCTAGTATGGTCCTTAAGGTCTTAAAGTCCAAATTACCAAATAAGAGAGTACTATTTCAAGAGGGTTTTTTTTTCTTCTCATACTTATCATCACTAGGTTCTACAGGAATTGATGAATCAGAGGCCTGTTCTCTCAAGGTCTGCTATCTCCTATTTCATTTCTGGTATGCCAGCCTTAATTTCATAGTTCACTAAATAAGGACTTTACAACACTGAAATTATTATTTAGGTTTTCATAAATTTGAAACACTAGAACCTTTAAGGATAGTTTTAGTTCTTTGAATGTTTGAAGGCAAACTGATAAGGTGGAATATAGGTTTCATATATCTCCTTATTATAACAGTATTTATCCCACCGTATTTGTCCATCAGAATTGGCTCTGGTGGTGTATCTTTGTTTTTATTTTTCTACAGATTTTTGCAAAATTTATTTACGTTATCTAAATAAACTTTGATAAATACTTTACCCTTACATCTTTATCAGTCATAGAGATTTGAGATGAACTTCTCTAAAAGGCGTGGATTCTAATCCTAGCAGTTTAGAGAGGAACTATACACACTGCCACTATAGAACAAAAATGGCACTTTTTTTTTTTTTTTTTTTTTTGTGTGTGTGTGTGTGTGGTACTGGGGATTGAACTTGGGACCTTGCATTTGTGAGGCAGGCAGCAGAACTACTGAGCTAAATCCCCAGCCTGGCAGTTTCTTGACAAATTACTCAGATGGTGCAATCACTCAAACCTTCCCAAGAATTCTCAAAGATCTTAAACCTCTATTTTATAATTCGCAATATGAGGTCATTCCACATTTCATTCATATAAATTAATTTAAAATTTTTTCTCCCTATTCCTGGGATCAAACTAAGACCTTGAGCTTACCAGGCAGGCAAGGCATCACTGAGACATATTTCCAGCCCTGAAATTAATTTTGAGATATGCCTTCAAGCTCTTCTCTTATTTCTTAGATATTGAAGATAACCTAAAATAAGTCTTCCTAAACTATTTAAAGGGAAACATATTTGATAATGGCATGTGATTCTTTTATGAGTATAACTTTTCATGAGCTATAAATGCAAATTCTCAATAATGCAGCATGGAAAAGATAGCGATTTTTCTACATACTCCTTATCATATCATACAATATTTTAAGGAGAGTGATCAAAACAATAATCTCACTTTAGTGGATTCAGGATAAAATACTACATACTTCCCTCTTTTGACCATATCCTTCATTACATATTATACAATTAACACTTGGCTATGCTTGACATGAAACTTTAATAGCATTAAAATTACATTCAGATGTGTCCCACTGTCTAACATCATGAATCTCACATCTTTTCTATAATGTATATGAACATCATTTGGACACTGAGTCAAGGAAGGTTTGAATTCCCTACTTTTCATTGATGTACTTTATTTGTCTTAGGTTTATAATAAAAACAACTGCTATATGCACAATATGGGACAAGTGACACATATATATTGTAAATATAGAAAATATCCTTTATTCTTTTTTTCTCATTGAGTTTATTGGTACTTTTTAGGTATACAGTACAGTTACATTCATCACTGGGATCTTGTACCTTTACATGACAGGTCTTGGTTCTCATTTTTTTCCCATATCCCTGCCCGCCCTTCAACCCCTTCACCCTTTCCTATATACAAAAACTTCGTTTTCATTTTCTCATATTTTTTTATTTTCCCTTATTTCCTTTCCCCTACCCTTATTCTTCATATATCTATGAGGTATATAAAATATATATATTTTGTAAATGATTAAACTGAGACAGTAATTGTGTGAAAACTGTTTCTCACACAGAAAATAGTACATATTTCTGTGCTTAGAGGAATACACTCAGCCTTGGGTCCTATGAATTAAAACACTACCATGGTAAATTATTAGTTAGACTCTAAGTGAGCTTCCTTTTACTATACCCTCAGTATCATTGTGGCTGTTAAACAAATATTTCATTTTAGGGCCAGAGATTTAGCTCACTGTTGTTGCCACCTCCCTCATAAGTGTAAGGATCTCAGTTTAATCCCTGGTTAAAAAATCAAAAAAATATTTCATTTGAATAAAATTACAATTCTACATTATTAGGCCCTCTTACAAACACATAAACATGTATACATATATGCATGAATTTTTGTTTCAGTTCATATTTATTCCTGAAGCAATAATGATAATCATACGGAGGTAAAAAATAGATCATTATTAAAGATGGTTTGTAACAAGCACTTTCCTAAAAATATATTTCTTTTGGTTATAGCCATGTAAATATCTGTGTAATATATTACTAAAATAAGCACTGTAATATTTTTATTTGCCTAGTTCAAACTTTTTAAAAATAGCACATGTAGTCTGAGTTTATAAACAAGAAGTTAGCAGCATCTTCATTACATATTGTTCAGTCAGTATGACTTGACAAATAACTTTCAAGTTTAGCACATTGGCCAAACGTTTCTTAGTACTTATTGAACAAAAATTTATGTGTGGACATTATGTAATGCATTTCTGGAAAATATAAATATAGATAAGATATGAGTCCTGACTGTAGTAGTTTATAATCCATTCACATAGATTTAAAGCTAAAAGAGACAGTTTTAATTCAAGAAGAGATTGATAACCAAGTGATAACTCTCATAAAAGTAGGCACAAATAAATTAGTATAAATGGAAAGGAGGAAAAATTTCTCCAGTGTGGTAGTTGGTTAAAGATTACGTCATCTGAGAAAAATATGCATTTCTCCATATTTATATTCAAAATTTCTATTAAAATATTACCATTTTAAAATATTTTCTTCATATCTACATAAGAATTTTAAATATACTATTTTAAAAATAATTCAAATTTATAATGACTATGATTGTCAAGTAGCGCAAGGGCACATTTTTGGTAAAACTATTCAGGTAAACATTAATAAACCGACAATGATGGAGAAAAACTGAAAATTATTCATCTGACAAAAATTTAACATAAAAATACATAAGAAACTTAAAAGGCACAATGACAAGAAACTTCATAAATAATACAGTTAAAATGAGCAAGTAAATGAATAGGCACTTCTCTGAGAACAAATTTAAATAATTAAAATAATTATGAAAACTTTTCAATTCCTTTAGCCATCAGAAAAAGATGCAAATCAAAACAACAATGAAATATCATCTCACCCTATTTGGAATGACTGTTATCAAAGATACAAAAAAATAATAAAAAACAACCATTTTGTGGAGAAAAACAACCGTTATATAGTCCTTGGGCAAAGTGTAAATTACTAAAGACAATATGAGGAACATCGTACAGGTTCTCCAATTAACTAAAACTTGATCTATTATATCTCACTTTTGAATATATATCCAAAGGATATTAGTATATTGGTGAGCTAGTTGCATGCATATATTTATTGATGCATTATTCATAATATGGAAGATATGAAATCAATGTAGATGTCCATGAATGGATGGCTACATAAAGAAAATATCATATATAGATACACAATTAAATGTTACTTCGTCACAAAACATTGCATTCTGTCAACAGCAACAAAGTGGATAGAACCAGAATATGTTAAGAGAAACAAATCTAAAACAGAAAGACAAATATTATATATTCTATCTCACATGTAAATGCTAAAAGTTCAATCTGAATATAGAAGAGTGATTGCTAGAGGAATCTTGACCATTATATGCATTGATGTATTTTTTTCTGATCACGGCTAATTAGAGTTCTATATGGCTCAATTATCTGTATATCAAATTGTTTTTCCAAGCTTGGGGAGTTTCCTGCCATTACTTCTGTGAATGGCTTTTTTATGTCTTTTGGGCTACATTCTGATTTTTTATTGATTCTGATCAATCTTCTGTTATTCTTCTTTGCATCATCTAATAGCTGTTGGATTGATTTTCCATGGTCGCTTGCTATTTTAAAAGTCTTTCACTTGATCACTAACTTCAAACCTGTCTTCTAGATCTGATATTTTATTCTCACATTGGTTGATTCTGTGGTGTATAACTTCAGTAGAATTTTTAATATTCTGGTATCCATTTGAATCTGTTTCATGGAATCCAGTTCTTTCCTATGTTGGGCATTCACCATTTCTATCGCCTTCCTAAGCTCCTCTAATTTTTAAAACATCTGTATATACTCTAGATTCACTAACTATGTCTTTCATTATGGTCACAACTCTTTAGTTATCTGTGTAATTATTTCGGAATTTTTTCTAGATCCTCATTCATCTGCTTTGTTACTTCTCCTGCTGCCATTTCAGAAAGTTGCTTTTGATTTTGTTTTGCTTTGTTTTTTTGGTACCCGGTATTGAACTCGGGTCCTTGTGCTTGCAAGGCAGGCTACCAAACCGCTGAGCTAAATCCCCAGCCAAGTTGCTTTTGCTTTATCCCACTTCAATGACACCTGGATTCGCCTTGGGCAAGCTGGAGGTCTGGGGTTGCATATTGCTTCCATATCTTCTCATTTTGTATTTTTACAAATTTCTTTTGTGTGTTGATTCCTATAAATTGCTTATAGTAAATAGCTTTATTACTAGTATTGAGACCTCCTTAGGAAATAACTATGTTTCAGAAATGTCTTTATGGTGTAACTGTCTTTTGGCTTTTAGTCTGTCCCAAGATCCTGCCTCTTCAATTTACTAGTGATGAGAAATTTTTGTCTGTTTGGGCTAGCACATAGTTCTTTCGTATGGGACAATGGCATTATGACCCCATACAATTTCAATATTGGCATACAAGCAAGAAAAACTGATCACCACAACTATGTCACCTTGAGTAAAAGAGTACAATCAGTAATAACAGTATTACCAAGCACAGTCTAGAAAATGACAAACTATGATAATTATTAATAACTCTTAATTTGCCACATTTAACCACAGGTACAAGATTTTATGGTTATATAATACAATCTAAGTGAAATCAGAAAATTATATACAGTAAACTTACCCTTCAATAGAGTAATTTTACAATAAGGGGGAAATTTTAAAGGGACGAGAAGAAAAAAATAATTAACAGAAGAGAAAGAGATTAGAAGCAAGGCTGAAGGACAAAGAAAGATTATCCAAGCTTTGAGGAAGTGGTGAGGAAGACAAGATGGAAGGAAAAGACAAAAACAAGAACTAAATATAACAAGGAAATTTACTGAGAACAATGTTCACACTCATGAAAAAAAAACAATTAAAAAATTTCTCTGTCATTTCAAATCTATAGTTATCTTCTGAGGTCTACAGTTTTGTTGTAGTGTCCAGTTCAGGGCATGTCTCCACTGTCACTGGTATACATATGAAGCAGACAGAGCCATATCCCTGCTGAATGACCCCAGCAAGCCTGCAGTAGAATTAGGGTGCAATGTTAGATAATCCCAGCAAGCCAGCAGTAGGAATAGGGTAGCATGCTGATTCTGGTTCTTTCCATTCCACAGAAGTTCAGGCTGATCTTGGACTCTGCTTGCGGCATTGCGACCTGAGTTGTTTAGCTCAGAACACTCTGCATGTCTCTAGTCATCCTGACCACAGTTGCCTGACACTGGACATCTCCCTTGGTTGTCCCAAACTTAGTGACTAGGAGAACTTAGATGAAGTCAACCCAGGGCTGCTGCTCAGAGACCTGCAATCAGTTGTCCTCTCTCTAAAATGACATTTGGCCAAACGCCCTCTCCAAAAGACATGGCAGATACTTGAAATGGATATTGTAGAACCATTGCTCCATTTCACTAATGCATTTCTTCATGGAGGACTCAGGAGTCATCCTCCCTCATTGTGTCTGTAGATTAAAACCTCCTCTCTCATGCAGTTAGCCAGGACTCAGGGAGAAAGTGTAGGTTGACCTTTTCTGCACTGAGGTCTGCTCAGCCCTGACCGCAGAACCTAGTGCCATTTCTAGTCTCAGCTGAGGTCCTGCATTTGCTAGTGTGGGTTAGTGAGCAGGACTTCATGTTATCTCAAGCCTGCCCAGTTTTTTGAGAAACACTTAAAGAGTGCCCAATCTGTTGGGACTCTGCCAAGTCATTCTCTGACCTAGGTGCCAGTGTCTTTCCTCTCACAGATCTCCCCCAGTGGACTCTTCTCCACATATTTGTCCAATAACTCATTTGTTCTTCCCTCTATAGGCCCCAGATAAAAGATGCTGGGGATTTCCTGTGGGAGCCTGCCAGCAGTTATGGCTAAGGCACTGAATTTGCCATGAGCAGCACTCCTGGTTCTTTTTTCTTTGTTTGCTGTTTTGTTGAAAGCAATGAGACTTTTGTTTTGTTTTGGGTGAGCCTTTTTTCTTTCCACAATCCCACCATTCACTAGCAATGGAATCCTACAATTTACCTGTCTTCCTGAGGAAAACTACTGTTTATAAGGCACAGATATTTCCTTCTGCTTGTATGTGCTGTACCAATATTGTTTACAATAGGGGTGTGTGTGTGTGTGTGTGTTTGTGTGTGTGTGTGCGTGTGTGTGGCAATTTGTTCAGTCCCACTTTCAGGATTCTCTGCATTCCTGGGTTGGATATATTTTAGTTTGTAATGCCCAATGAGGAAGATAGAGTCTATTCAACCAGCCAGGCCATCATTGAAGGGCTGGATCCCCTCTCCAGTAGATCCTCTCCTAAGATGGCATGTGTGTCAGATCTGGGGTGGAGAGTAGGTAGCATGATCCAGGAGTGGTTCAGTTTTTTCTCAAATACCCTATAAATACTGGATTATTGTCCAGTTGGATTTTCTCTTCATTTGTCCTCTTGAATCAGGCTTTATCTTTTGCCCCAGCTTCAAGGAATCTGCCTTTCTCCATTCCCAATTTGGACACACTCAACCTTGTTGTCAACTCCTAGGTGGCTATCTTCTCTTCCTAGATATTCCGTTCAACATTAATTTCTGTGAATGTCTGTTAATGAATTTTAGATAATATTTACATTGTGATCTATAGGATGAGTAAAACAGATGTGGGTGTATTTCATTAACAATTTGAGTACTGAATAGAATAAAAGATTGAATAAAAAAGATCTCTCTCTCTCTTTCTCTCACTCTCTGGCATTAAGCTAAAATACTACTTTTCATCTGTCTTTAGACTTGGACTCAGATTGAAATATATACCATTAATTTTGTAGTTCATAGACCTTCAGACTCAGACTAAGACTGCTCTACTGATTCTCTTGATCACAGTTAGACGTATGCTAAACAACACCTTGAGTAGTATATTTAATACCAGGTAAAGTAATTATTTCAAGAACCAAGGAGAGGTGGAGGTTGGCGCTAGATGTGTGAATGAAGATAGGAGCCTAGGTGATGAATGTTGAATCATTTTGTTGAATGAGACAAAAAGAGCTTGTGTAAGACTGGACTGAAGCTAGCCATCTATTAAAGTTCAGGGAAAGCATGTCGCATTCATGTCAGGGAACCCACAGCTCTACTGGTTCTTGATACAGACTCCAAAATTGACAGTTTTAGCGTCATAGTGGAACTATATTCAATTATTTTTATATTTAATACTTAATATCTTAATATTTACTTCACCTTCGAATTAGCTAGAGTAGATATTATTAAAATATGCCTGAAAATGATGATTTTTGCTATTTATTTATCTATCTGTAAAAAGATAGGTCTTCATTTTAAATTCTACATAAGTGAGAACACAAGATGATACAGTCCTATACATTTTGAGACTATAAAATTCCCTTTCAAAGTAAATTGGCAAAGGGAATATATTTAAAGCAATCATGTAAATATATTTTACAATTATGTAAGAACAAAATTATGAAACATCAGCATCTTAATATAGGCTAATATTTTCCATAGTATTATATAGTCTATCATTCTGAAGTACTGAAATGATCTCAATTTAATATAATGGCAAAACAAGATATTCAAAGGTGAATATGAATGCATATTATCCTTATTAGATATATTTTTAACTTTAATATGTCTTAAGTTAGCAATCAAACATATATGTACTTACAGTTAACAAAATGTAAATAGGATTTTGTGGAATTTTTAGCTTTGTCCATAAGAGATACTCCCAGAAATCTCTATTGAATGAGATATTAAAAATAAAATATAATCTTATCCCAGAATAAAATAGTCATCATCAAAAAATCAAATAACAAACGCTGACAAGGCTTTAGGAGTAAAGGAACACTTCTACACTATTTATGAGAATGTAAACTTAATATAATCGCCATGAAAAACAGTATTCCTAAAAAAAACTAAAGCTAGACATTCATGTGAACTAGCCGGGGGCCATCCTGAAAGAGTTAAAGACAGGATATTACAATGAAAGGCATATTCATGTTTATAGCAGCACAATTCACACTAGATAAATCTTGGAAGCAGCCTCTATTTCCATCACCAAATGAATGGATAAATAAAATACAATATTTCCACTCAATGGAACGCTACTCTACTATAAAGATAAACTTGACTCATTTTTAGGAAAATGGATGTACCTTGAGACCATAAGGTTAAGTTAAATTAATCAGACACACAAGTTAAATGATACATGATTTCTCTTACATGAGAAAGCTAAATAATAAAGAGAAAAGTAAAATATAGATAATAGAAAATAGATATATAGATCTTTCTCCAATGGGTAAGGGATCAAGAGCTGAGGGGAGGGTTTGGAAGAGGGAAATGGGATGAAAAAAGGAATTAAGATGTGTTATTCACATGTATCAACCCCACACGGGAAATGTAGACATGTACTGCAAACATGCACTAATAAAAATTCTAAAAGTACAGTTTTAGGATTAGTAAGTTTATTTTACTTTTTGCTACAAATCATGACAGAGTCAGAGATAATAAGATAAAGATCGCTGAGTTCCAAAGAAAATTGTGATTAGAGTGATAAAAATGCTCTATGAACAAATGTTTGGACACTCACTGAAATGAATGATAAGTACAATGACTTTTTAAGTTAACATTGACTCAAACTTCTTCTGAAGCTAGCATCCCTCTATTACAAAGCATAATAGAAGCACTCTTCCTTCTTAAGCATTCCTCTACACTGAGTCTACAGAAATGTCTTCTTATGACATAAAAAGCTCAGGCAGGCTCATATATGTAATGACTGGGTCATGACTAACTTTGCAAGTGTTATTGGTGACTCCTATTTATCTCTGAATGGTACGATGGCCTAAGCATCAGTAAGGCCATCACTGAAGCCATATGTGCTGCACAGCAAATCTGCTGAGAGGCTCTGTGTAGAGAACTGATGGTAGCCAGCTTCTCAAACAGCTGCCATTTGCTTAGGGAACATAAACTGAGTGGGCAGAAGAACCCTCTTAAGGAGTTACTGAAGCACAACATTCAGATTAGGTGGCATAACTGTGGACTCCTGGGATCAACAGTGGCAGAGCTGAGAGCTCTTTTCTATCCTAGCTGTCAGGCCGACAGCAAGCCGAAGCAGTAGGGTGACAGATCGCCACTTCAGTTACCAGCAGAAGGCTACATATCATTAAAACTTCACAATATAAAATCACTGTTCTGAAACACACAGTTCTGTAGTCAGGAGAGTCTCTTGCTGGAGATCCAAATCAAGGCATCTGGCAATCTTTTTATTCAACTAAGTTAAACTTCCCATTAGATAATATGATTTGTGAATTGAACCAACAAAAATGACATTGAAAAATCACTAATTAATTTTCTAGGCTCTAGATGTGAGATGATGCCTTGACATATTCACATTCCCCAACCTCCAAATGATTTCTCCTGCTACAAAAAGTCTTCATCAAAAGCAAAGCTATAATTTATATTAGAAAGAAAATGTCAGAATCCTGTCACACTCATTTACTACCTCTATGAATCTGGATGAGTCTTTAACTCTCTTTCAATTTACCCCTCTTTAAAATGGGGATACTAACGGTTAATTTTCATATGCATTACTTTCAATATTAACAATTCTTTGAATACGCCCAGGATATGGTGGGCATTAAACAAAAGGTGCAAGAATTAGTACTCACTTGAGAAAAAAATCCTTCATATTTGTAATGCATTTTCTCTGTTATAAAATGCTTTCGCATATACTCCGGTGACCCAGGTAGAATATTTTTATTCTCATTGTACACCTGAGGAACCTAGGTTTCAGTGATAGGAGCTTACACAGGATTCTAAGTGGTAGAGACTGCACTGAAAACCAAGTCTCTTGATTCCAATTCCATTCTTCTTCCACTTGTAAACATTCATAATAAAATATTTAGAGTTTACATAACTTATTAATTTTCAAAGGAGTAAAATACAGAAAAGCATGGAGGAAAAAAAACATTAAAATTACTCGAGGACTCATTACACAGATTTTGTTTCTATATATATCTCACGCGATTTTTTTCATATATGGTACTAATTCTATGGATTCTTGTCATGGGAAATTCCATTTATCTAATACTGCATATTGCTTTTTTTTTTTTTTAGTTTTTAAAATACATATTGCTTTCCACCCCAATTAAGAAAATTTTACCTGTCTCTTTGCTTTGGGTAGTGTTCATTGAAAGCCATGAACATCTAATTTTTAAGATTCTGTTTTTTTCTTAATATCTTCCGATAAATGACATTAGTCCATTTACATGTATTAATATATGTATGTATTTCCACTACAATTTCAATTTTTATGTTTTATTTAGTATATTTTCTTGTATTTTATTTCATTGAAGAATCTTAATATAAAATACCCACATTTAATTGTATATTTAACATACAAATTTAGAGTTTTCTTATATTCTATTTTTTATCCTTTACAAGACAAAACTTTACTTGGATATCTTATACCAATTGTCAATCTATTTATTTTCTATTTTTTCACTAAAATTTGCTCTTATATAATCCTGAACTACATTTAAATCTTTTTAAAGCTCACAACATGCTTAGGTTTAACCATTTTCTCTTTCACCATTGATTCTTTCATATAACTGCTTCCTTCTGAATTTATTTTTCTTCTTGTGGAAGTATCTCTTAATGATTATTTTAAGGAGAATCATGAAATAAAATCTATCTTTGACTGATGTATTTTATCTCCATTTTTTGTTTTTGCTCAATTTTCCTAATGTTTCAAATACATATCTGTTTTGGAATAGCTGCTGCTAGTTTTCAGAATAAAGAAATATATTATTTTTGAGACACAATATACAAATATATTTTTGTCAAAAGCTATTTATAAAGCAAATAAGGAATAAGTACTTTTGAGAGACAAATTAATCTGTTATGTCAGTCTCAAATCTTGTTTTTGTATTTAAGAGGTTAGCAAAACTGTTTAAAAATCATAAAATTCCCTTTTACTTTATTCCTTGGAGCCAATTTTCAAATTTTATTATAAAACATAGCAGTGGATCTGCATAGGCAAATAGATTCTGTAAGTCCAAAATCTTGAAGGTTATGCTCAGTGTTCATCACAAAACTTATTGTCAGATTAATTTACAAAAGGACAAGTGATATTTTGTTCATGTATTTTCTTTTCGTGTGGAAACAAATATATATATATATTATTTGTATTTCTAGTCATAGAAATGTATATTAGATTCTCTAAATTTTATTATTTTATTAGATATATCTCAAGCTCATAAAAGAATATTTACAACAGAAATAATATGCTTTCTTTTAAAGATTATACATTATTCAATTGCTTTAAAATATATAGCCATTTTGATGCGAGGAACTCCTCTTTGGCTATAATTTCCCCTCTAGCTGTCATTAAATACTTCACAAGCCATAGTTTCAGGTTCTCTGAAATGAAACCAGGGCGCTTGAAAGGCATGCTAAAGTAAAATAGATATCCTTGACTTAAAATATGTATACACAGCTATGTTCTCTAGGGGTTATATGGTCAAACACACATAGAAGGCGTGAACTTGGGTACTTTATACTATAGACACACACATTCTAGCACAAATTCTACAATACTTCATTAATGAGTTAGATGCCTCTGTTTCTCTGAACCACACACCATTCTCTGGCTAAGCGCATTTCTCCTCTGTGACATGAATATTACACAGAGTGTTGTATATCTGTCTTAATCTCAGAGAATATGTGGGCCACTGGAATATGTGGACAACTGTCAGTTTGAGGTATGTAAGTTTAAATTTCACAATAAAAGATAAGTCAACAAATGACTGGAAAGTACTCAAAAGACATGGTAACTTAAGTAGAGCAGAAAGACCTGAGGTTACATGGAGGTAATATTTCCAGTTCTTCCTTTCACACATGTGTCTATTCCTATAATCAGGTACCAGGGGAAGTCATGAAAAAAACCCACCAGAATTTCTTGGGACTGCAACCCTTAAAAAGAAGAAATTGACTGAAAGGCCCATGTGTTTACACAACGTGAAGAACTTTCCTCTCCTACAATTCACTATTTCTTAATATCATTTAAAAACTGTTCCTCTTCCAAGTTAATTAGTACAGTTGAACTTGTTAAGAGTGCAATTTTCACCATAGGAAACAATTCAAATTTCTCTTGAAATATGAACGCATATGTCTTCCCTTAGGATGGATATCTTGGTCTTTCAACTGGTTGGCTTCTTATAAGAAAATCTACACTACATATCATTAAAAAAATCATTTAGTAGAGGAGTACGTGTAAGAAGTTTCTCTGTTACATCTGCCAACACATGGTGGCATGCTGATTACAAATGAAGATTTGGTAAATTCAAACATAGAACTCTCTGAAGCCTCTTTCAAGTTTAATTCACAGTGCTCAGTTTACCATAAGAGACACTCAGCTCTCTCTACACATATACATGTACCTATGTATATTGAGAATATATTTTATGCCAACATTTCAGAGATCTACAAACTACTACCCATTTCTCTACCACTGGTATCTGCAAACAAAGATTTATTGGAAAACAGTCGCATCTGTTCTCTTATATATTATCTGTGGCTGCTCTCCCATTATAACAGCAGAGTTAAATCATTGTAATAGACCATATGGCCAGCAAAGCCTACAATTTCAACTATCTGGCACTTTAAGAAAGAGTTTACCAACTCTTGGACTAATTGTTTCATTTATTAAGAATACAAGGAATCTTTTGGAAAAATCAGTAAAGTGTCATATTCCTTGATCCTGTAACTACCGATAACACCAATTTGTAAAACTTTTAGGGGACATACTATAATAAACTGAGGTCAAAATGTTCTTTTCCCCTATAAACATTCTTTGTAGGGTGAACATATATATGGTTTAGTTAATGAAAATGCAAAGGAGCAGCCATCAAGAGGAAACCTGTCTTGACCTTTTCACTCAATAAAGCTCCAGTTAGTATCTGTACTGAGGGGTAGATACATCTATGCAAAGCCACATATCAGCAGTTTACTGAGCCTAAATAACAGTTAGTTTTCAATTAGGTAGGGTACACTTGACATTCAGGACCACTGATGAGCTCAGAAATGAGTAGTCTTAAATGCCCAGATTGGGGTGAAAGTTCAGATGACACTGACATTAATTTTTTTAGTAACTGCATCAAAATGTACATATGTGCAAAGTTTAAATAAAAAGAGGACATATAAATAATCTGTCAGCACAATCGTCTCATGAAATACTTTATAATTTATGATGGTCTTTATTTCTGATAAATCAAATGCTTCTGTTTCCTGTATATTTGGAATTACTTTATTTAAATAAAACATCATGACAATAAAGAACCATGAGAATTTCTAAAGAAGAAGTCAAGCAGATTATCAAATTTTAACAAAATATATATGAGAGGTAATAGTCACCTCCAATGTTCAGTTTGACATTGACAAATCATGAATGGCTTCTAGTGTCTTTGGGCATAAATTCATGCGGCATAATACTTTAGTTTATTCTAGTAAAAAATAAGATTACTGACATTGAGAAATGGGAAGAAAGGAGCTAAAGATGTAGGGAAGGTGGGATGGGTAGGGGAAGGGTAATAAGGGAAAAGAAAAATGTGAGATAATGAAAAGATGCAAATAAAGCTTTTTTAGATGGGGAGGGGAGGAGGGGGTGAAGGGAGGGCAGGGACAAGGGGAAAAAATGAGAACCTAGACTTGTCATGTAGAGGTAAAAGATGCCAACAATGAATGTAACTGTACTGGATCCCTAAAATGTACCAATAAACTCAATTAAAGCTGAAAATAAAACTTCATTTGTTGCTTATAAATGACAAGAAAGGGTAAGATTAGAATGAGCCAAAGACACTGATTTGCCACCAAGTGAGAATAACAAATAAGTGTAGTATATAAGGAGCAAGTAGATGTTTCCATATTCTACTTGAGTATAATGCTACCAAATCCAGATTAGTGACATTCAATTCTGTTTTTATTTTAGGAACCTCTGGAATTAATTAATTTATTTGTTTATCTTTTCTCGAGTTTATTGGTACATTTTAGGTATACAGTACAGTTGTATTCATCATTGGGATCCTGTACCTTTACATGACAGGTCTTGGTTCTCATTTTTTCCCCTCGTCCCTGCCTCCCTTCCCTATTTACAAATACTTTATTTCCATTTTTTTTCTTTTCACTTATTACCTTTCCCCTACCCTTCCCTTTTCCCTTACACCTTTAGCCCTTTTCTTCCTATTACACATTGTCAATTATATCATTAGGATCTTATGTACCATTATAGTTTTTCACACCAGAGAAACTATTCAGTATTTATACATGTATGAGATTTATTTCACTTAAGAGTATATCCTCAATATTTATGAATTTTCCTATGAATGACTCTAATTTCTCATTGTTTTGGGCTAAGTAGTATTCCATTTGATAGAAAACCCACATCTTCTTTATCCAGTCTCCAACTGTTTGGCAAATGGGCTGTTTCCAAGTTTTAGCTATTACAAAATGTGCCGCTAAAAACACAGGTGCTCATATATCACTGTGGTATTATTCTTTTAATTCTTTTGGAAGGATACCTAGCAGAGGGATGGCTGGGTCAAATGGAACCTCTAGTCCCAGCTCTTTGAGGTATCTCCATATTGGTTTCCATAGTGGTTGCACCATTCTGCACTCCCACCAACAATGGAGAAGGGTTCCTTTCTCCCAACAACCCCGGCAACATTTGCTATTGGTTGATTTCTTGATAGCAGCCATTCTTTGTGGGGTGAGATGGAAGATACAAAAACAACTCCAGATGTACTCAGCTACATCATCTTTTTTTTTTCAGCTTTAGTTGAGGTTATTGGTACATTTGAGGGATCCAGTACAGTTACATTCATTGTTGGGATCTTGTACCTCTACATGACAGGTCTTGTTTCTCATTTTTTCCCCTTGTCCCTGCCCTCCCTTCACCCCCTCCTCCCCTCCCCATCTACAAACACTTTATTTCCATCTTTTCATTATCTCACATTTTTTTCTTATCCCTTATCTTTGACAAAGAAGCCAACCATCCTCACTGGAGGCAAGATAGCCTCTTTAATAAATGGTGTTGGAAAAACTGGATTTCAACCTGCCGAAGATTAAAACTTGATCCTTATCTTGCACCATGCACTAAAGTAAAATCCAAGTGGATTAAAGATCTAAATATTCAAAAAGTATCACTAAATTTGCTGGCAGATAAGTTAGGCAGATCTCTTGAAGACACTGGCATAGGAAAATACTTTATGAACAAATCCTCAGTAGCATAGGATCTAGCACAAAGAATCAACAACTGGGATGTCATCTTTTTTAAAAGCTTCTGTTTTTTTTGGTTTTTTGAGACAGGGTCTCACTTATAGTTGAGACTGACCTAGAACTCACTATGTAGCCCAGGCTGGTCTGGAACTCACAGCGATCCTTCTGCCTCAGCCTCCGGAGTGCTGGGATTACAGGAATGCGCCATGACACCTGGCAAAGGAATCTCATCTTTTTAAGAAGCTTCTGCACTACAAAAGAAACCATCAGCAGCAGAAGTGAAAGACAACCTACAATGTGGGAAAAAATTTTTACTAGCTGATCCTCAGACAAAGGACTATTATCTAGAATATAGAAAGAATGCAAAAAAAAATCAGCCCCCCCAAATATAAAGACCCAATTCAAAAATGGACATCTGAAATGAACAGACATTTCTCAGACAAAGAATTAAAAGCATCAAGTAAATATATGAAAAAATGTTCCACATCACTGGTCATACAAGAGATGCAGATGAAAATATTCATTTTATTACAGATATTATAATGGAGTAACTTAGGCTTTTAAAATTGTGAATATATATTATATATTCTAATTTTATCTATGTATTTAAAAGGACAAGATAATTCTATATGATGTATTCAAATTCCAAAAAATTGAATTGATATTCTGTTAACACATGGGCACGTACTCCTAAAAATGCCATGAGCAAAGGATACAAAGAAAAGCTGATAAACTATTCTAGATTAAAACATATGAAAAAATTTTATAACTAAATGCAATGATTGGATTCACAACAGAAAATTGTTATTCTAAGAGCAACTTTTGAGACAATTGTGATATTTCAATACAGACATTGGATTAGCTAATAATACTTTTAAAATTATATTCTGACATTGATATTTTCATTTTTTAATTAATTTTATTGGTTTGGGGCCAGGGATTTAGCTCAGTGGTTCTGCTGCCTGCCTTGCAAGCACAAGGTCCTGAGTTCAATCCCCAGTACCAAAAAAAAAAATAATAATTTTATTGGTACACTTAAGGTATACAATGTAGTGACATTCATCAGTGGAAATTTGCATAATCCATCTTGGTTCTTATTTTTTCCCCTGGCTCTCTTCAACCCCTCCACCCCTCCTTAACTATAAAGACTTTGTTTCCATTTTTTTATTTTTCTCATGTTAATTACATTTCCATCTTTCTTTTGCCCTACCCCTCCCATTTCCCCTTCCACTTTGCACCTTTTCTTCCTATTTCAAAACCTTTTAGTCCTTATTTACACTTTCAATTTCTCACACTAGAGAAACTATTCGATATTTACATATATGTGTCCTACTTATTTCACTTAAGAGAACCGCCTCAATGTGCATCCATTTAGCTATAAATGTTCCTAGTTTCTTTGATGTTTTCATTAAGTATGAGGACACTCTTAGGAAATAAACATGCAATAGATGGACAGAAGTATAGATATACAGGTATATATAAATATTTTAATATGACAGAATAAATATGCCAATTTGGTAACAACTGATGAATCAGGATGAAGGGTATATAGACACTCTTTTTTCTTTCTTTGTGATGTTACCCCCAACCCTGGGAATTGAACTCAGGGCCTTGCGCTTGCCAGACAAGTGGTGCACCTCTGAGCTATATCCCCGTCCCTCCTTGTGACAGATAATTTTGAAATAATTTAATAATAGAAGTATCAAAATAGTTATTAACCTGTGCTTTTGGAAGGGGCTATTCTAGGTGAAAAACTAAATAATGCAGCTAATAATCTGGGAAACAATAAATGATTTTAAATAGTGATACTATGAAAGAAATCTTATGTAGAAGTACAGTGATGTGATAGAATTGGGCTGGGAGATATTATTTATACATGTTGATATAGCCAGTCCTAACAGAAGCATTGATATTTAGGTGAGCTAATCACTGAGAGATCTTAGGAAAGGACAGACTTTGAGCTTGGTATATTAGTGAATTTGAACTTGGTTTTCTGTTGATGTAACAAAAAGCCTGAAGCAGGGTACTTATAAAAAAAAAGAGGTTAATTTTACAGTTTGGAAGGTCCAAAAGCATTGTGCTGGCTTGTCTTTGGTTCTGTATTTTGCGGTGGATGACATCGCAGTAGTTGGAGTATATGCAAAAAGGGAGAAGTAATATAGTGAAACAGAAGTTCAGAGACCAGGGAAGGGCCAATATTGCTCTTTCATAACAACCCACTCTCACCAGAACTAACTGGGGTCCTATGATAACTACATTGACCCTTTCCTGTGTAATGACCAAATTACCTTGTGGTAAGTCCCAGCTCTTCAAAGTTCCTTCACCTTATAATTCAACAACATTGGACACTAAGCTTCCAACCCTTACTTGTTAAACCTCATCCAAACCATAGCAGTTGAACAGTATTTTCTAAGATCAAGAGACAACAGAAGACCAGTGTATATAGAACTCAATACACTAACCGGGAATTCTTACAACAGTGAATTTAAGATTTAGGTCAATCTGCTTACCTGCACTATTTCTAGGTAAGCCATTTCCTTTAGTAAAAACCTCAGCCTAAGAAAATGTTGAATCTCAGAATTGCAGGTAAAAATGCGACCATGAAGAGCAATTCTCAGGTGAACATACTAACCAAAGCTAGAATGGACTATATGGTTGAGATAAAATGGGTGCTTATTAAATTGAAGGGTAAATGTGGTTTGGCCTCCCTCTTCTGGAGAACAGGCTACAAACTGAATTGTTTCCTGTGAGTGAAGACTTCCTATTCCACATATAAATTAAGTAAAATGATATGTTGGCCTTGAATTTTAAAAACCCTAATTAAGCTTTGCAATGCATTTCCGGATAACATGTAATTTTGCCCAGAGATTATTTATGGACCATGAAAGGGGACAACGAATAGATTTTCTTACGTTTTATTCTCTTCTTTTATTTGTATTTCTTTTCCACCCTCTCCATTACCTAGAGAACAGCAGCGATGAAACATATAAAGTGAGATGGCGTACTGGACATAAGGTTTTCGTTGGCTCTTTGATGAAAGGATAAATGATATTTGAGCTACTTCTAATTCACCAGAGGTTGATGACTAGAAAAAAAGGGGTGTTGGGGATTTAGCTCAGTGGTTCTGCTGCTGCCTTGCAAGGGCAAGGTCCTGAGTTCGATCCCTAGTACCAAAAAAAAAAAAAAAAAAAAAAACACACACACAAAAAAAAAACACACACACAAAAAAAACAAAAAACAAAGACAAAAACAAACAAACAAATAAACCCAAAGGATTTTCAAGAAATCATGATTGGAAATGATTCTTAAATATTCTCTATTTTGAAGTGGTGGTATTAACGTATTTGCTCCTTCACTGCTTGTGATCTGGTGTGTGAAATCATAAGCATCTGTCAGAGCTTCAGGGAAACAGAACAGAGTGATCTGCTGCCCTATTCAATCTGTGGCAGAACTGCCTGAACTTCTTTGTATTTTAAGGGACTTCTTCTGAAATACATTTTTTCCTTAATTTGCCATTAGAGATATTGGTTATTCTCTGCAGGTTATCTCAACCCTCAAATTATTATTAAGACTGTTCTATGTCTTTATTGCAAACAATTTACTTCTATACAGTTCAACTTCATACGCTGGGGGTGGTAGTGCAGTGCATGTCTATAATCTCAGCACTTTGCGTGGCTGAGGTAAGATGATCACAAGTTTGAGTCCTGCCTGGGTAACTTAGTGAGGACCTGTCCAAAAATTTAAAAAATAAATCAATAGGCTAGGGTTGTAATCAGTGTGAAAGTTATGGACTCAAGAACCAGGACCATGCAAAAAAATAAATAAACTTCATAAATTATATATAAAATCTCTTGCAAAGTACAAGCATATTTCTTCTTCACTGTTGTCAAAAGCACACTACACCTGGGTGGAGAGGGGCATGATTATAAGTATCTATACTGCAAAGGCTAAAGATGTCTTAGTTTGTACTATTATAGAGTGGGTGTCTCAAACAGTATCTATTTTTCATAGTTCTAGAAAATTTAAAGTCAAGATGTCAGCAGATCTGGTGTTGCCTGCTGAGTGCTCTGTTCCTGTTTTTCAGACTGCCACTTTCTTGTTGCAGCTTCACTTAGCTGAGAGAGTTGGCTGTGATTTCTTCCTCTTACAAGGGCACAAATCCCAACATGACTCCATTCTCACAACTTCATGCGAGCCTAATTATCAATCAAAAGGTCTCACCTTCAGCTAGCACTAGTTGGGACCGGAGCTTTATTATATGAGTTTTAGATGGGCACAAACATTTAGTGCACAGAAAGAAGGGGGAAAAGGTAAAAGCTGAAGCAGGACTGAGATGGGACACGTACAGAAATGGGATACTGTAGTGAGATTCCAGAAATGATGAAAGTGATGATTTTGGCTTTGTTCCTTGATTACCTTACTTTCCTCATCTCCTATTCTTTCTGCCTCACTCACTGCACTTTAGCTAGCTGGGTCACTTGCTTCTCTTTGAACATGCCAAAGATGTCTTCCTAATATATTCATTATTAGGAAGAATAATGAATGTTTCATTTGTTGTCCTGGAAACTCTTCTCCCAGAAGGTTACAGCGCTACATCTTTCACTTTGTTCTAGTATGTAATTGTCTTCTCTAAGAAGCTTTTCCTCAACATTCCATCAAAATTAGTAATGTTATCCTTCTTATCACCATATTATGCTTTATTTTAATTCATGCTGCTCATTACCTTCTGACTTCTATTCACCTCTAAATTGTTTGTGTGTGCTGGGGATTGAACCCAAGGCTTCATGCATGTTAAGTATATCTATTAATTTTTTATCTCAGTGTAGCAACCGTCTTTTGTTTAGAATACAAATTCTGGTAAGACAGACACCTTTTTTTTTTTTTTTGGAGACAAGGTCTCACCATGTAGTTCATGCTGCCCTCAAACTCACTGCAATCTTTCTGCCTGAGCCTCTGGAGTGCAGAGAACCACGCCCTGCCTGAGACACTTTGTTGCTTTAATTCATCACAGTATTCCTCATTCAAAGAGCATCCAGTACATAAAAGATGCTCAGTATTTTCATTAGAATAAGAAATAAAATAATTCTACTGTCATCAATTAAAAATTTAATAAAAATAAACAATAGGATTGTTCTTGACAAATCAAATTGCATTACAACAAAAAACTTCAAGAAAGCTATAGTAGAAACAGCGTATCCAGAAGAAAAGACCTACATCTCTTAGAAAGCAGGGCTCAATAGTATAACACAGGCCTGAAAAAGAAACTCTGTATCTGGGCATGTAATCATAATCTCAAAATCTCTCATATTGAAAGGCATGTTCATTGTGAACTTTGAACATTCTGATCTAGACAGCAATGAGTAACACTGAAAATAGGATGCAACGAAAGAATTAGAGAAATTAGAAAAATATTCTTGATGCCTCTTGGAAGGAGTACTGTCCTTCCTCTTCCTCTCAGGTTATAAAGTAGAAAGTTAAACTGACTAATGAAAACAAAACAAAATTGATACAGACAAAACAAGCCTTCTGTTTGCTCTTGGTTGGGTAGTTTATTTCATCCCTTAATCTTCATTAGCTGTTAACTCAAAGAATTCTCAATTTTATATAGAACTCTAGAATTATTATGGTTATCCCTGGGGCCGATTTTTCTACTGTTTTGCTATTATATTTCTTTTGCAGAACAGTCTTCTGTTTATTTAGTTTTGCAGTTCATTGCTTACTATTACATTGCATACTTCTTGTGAGTTTGAGGCAGAGTTATCATTTTTGCATATGTTTTACACTCTTTCACAAGATAAAGAGTCAGCAATATCTATTGAGTGACAGCTGTAATGCATGAAAAACTTTTCCTAGTTTTCATGTAATTCCTATATTTTTAACTTTTTAATATTTGCTACAATCTCAATTCTTTTCAAACTTCAGCAACTTTTCTGTAGTTCTGCATGGAAGACAGAATGGATGCAAAATGTTATTCATTTTCTCTGACATTAGGGAAAACTAGTTGCTGGTCATTTAAAGGAAAGCCTTCAAGATGGGTTTGAATTTTGGTTACCAATATGAAGTGTTTGAGTGTTTGAGTATTTGAGGCTAGAATGTATTCAAGGCCTCCTTGCATTTATTTTTGTTGGTGTCATGACAATACCTGTTCAGATCTGTGACACCTAAACTCAATGCCTAATTCTTTATGAGTCTTCATACTTTCTTTCGCCTAATGAGAATCTAAGTGTAAATTCTAGGTGATTTTTTAAACTCCATTTCTTCTGGAAAATACAACTTTGTCAGAAAATATGCTATGCTGAGATCTTTAGTCCCTTTTGTTGTTGTTTTTAAATTTAATTGACATTGGCGTTTTTTAACCGTTTCTTTCCAACTCTGATTGTACCAATTATGAGGTCTCATGAGCCTTCCCTTTCCAGTTTCCATGGCTAATGTTAAAGGTGACTAAATTCTTAAAGCATCTTACAAAGCTTAGGATATGCTGAAATGTTCACTAAAGAAACTACATGCAAATACATTCAATATTATCAGAACTACCTGCTTAAAAGCAGCAAAAAGTTCACATTTGAGGAAAATTTTAATTTTATAATTTTTCACAAAGTTTTCTGCCTCTGAAATTTGCTGTCCTTATACATTCATAATGCAACAACTTAGTTTTCTTATTTAAATACCTGTTAGTTTCCTTTACCATTCAATTCTCATGTAACTCATTAATCCATGTTTTGTCCTTCAGAGGACTTCTATAACCTTTATTCTTTGAAATCAGTTCACATTCTAAGACCTGAAAGTCACTGGTGCTTTGTAAGAGAAAAAAGGAAATAGAAGAAGATCATGGATTATTTTTGTAGTATTTTATTGTGCACCTACCTATATAAGGAAATATATCAAGTAATAATTGTTATAGAGCAATCACTAAGGCTACATAAAAGCTTAGCTCTAGGTTTTGGTTTTGTTGCCAATGAACGAAACATATTCTAATCATGTGGAATAAGAAAGTTTATTTTATCTCTGTTTTTTGTATAAAGATCTATGCTTTCACATCTTGAGTGGCTAAAAATTTAACCTGAAACATTAATTATACTTTCCTTCCTTTCATGCATATAAAATAATATTTTTCGTGAGTTTAAATTTTAAAAATTGAAGACAAACTGTATGGTTTTACTTAAGAGGAAATTTTTCATCTCCACCTAAAAGCACCCCCCTTACTTATAACACCAGTGGCACACCAAACCACAAAGAGGGGAAGTTCTGTTGATCTATTTTTCTTTAGATTATATGGAGTAAATGGGAGTTGTGTAGTTATTCTATTAAATCATATCTCACAGATAAGAAAAATACATAAGAACAAATGATACATGGAATATATACTAGGATACAATATAGAATATAGCACTTGAATAAATATCAGTGTATTAGGAGCATGTTGCTATTCTAACAAGAAATATTTGCAGCCTGTTTCTTAACATGTAGGAAAGGCTCCAAGAATAAGAAGGAGCCAGATGGATATGGGAACAAGAAATGCAGCTGGCTCATCTGCCAAACACACTGCCTCTAGTGTGCAGTCCAAGGGAGAGCTCGATGACTTCCTCTGCATAATCATCCTTATTCCAGAAAGTGGTTTGCTCACTTGCCCCTGCTGCACAAAAAGCTCCTAAAAATAACTATTTAATAGGTGTGCTGTATATTGTAAAATCCAATGCCGTGATTTTTATTAGCAAGAAATGGTACTGTTATATATGGTTAATATTTTCCTGCTTGCTCTTTTATGAACTGTATCTCATTTGTTCTTTTCTGCCCACATACTAAAGTTATTTACATTCAGTTTTATCATCTGTCTCTCCAAACCAGTTTTACAGCACCTTCCAAACTGATATAATCTGTCAATCTAATTCAATCTGCTATTTATGGTTAGAAATACATTTAATAGAGCCACGAATAATTCTTCGGTACTTGAAAGAAATCACTCTCATCCATCATTATCCACATTTATGATCTCTTTGTTTTTACTTTGTCCTATGTTACTGTGTTCTTATCAAAACTTATTTGACAATTTTTATACACTCATCTGAAGCACTGTATCAACCATCTTACTGATGCTTAGACATTTATTGTCCATAATTCTCCTTCATGTGCTAATTTTATCATCTGTCCAAAATCTCTTAACTTGACCAAGCATGATTTGCAGTTAATGATCCCACTATGTTTATTTTGCATAATTTCATTGTTCTCTAAATGGTTATAGAATTTCTCTTGCTCCATTTTATTAACAAGTAAGCCATATTTTGTGCTTGAGGAAAGACTAGGTTGATCTTTCCAGAGATGTGTTATTAACTCTTTAAGGTAAATGAAAGTTCTTTGGTAAAATTAACAATCACAAATGGATTCAGCTAAACATTTGGGTATGGTGTGTGCATGTGCACATAACCAAATTTTATACCCCCATAACCCTAAGATGTGAATAAGATCATAATGAGGATAGTGATTTAAGTTCTTTTTGACCCCTCTGTCATATGTCCCCTTAAAGTAAAATGTGTCCTTATTTGAAGCATATTAAAGATTTTCTACTATACATTAATAAATTGAACAAGACCGACAGGTGACCTCACTCCTGATTGCACATGTTAAGCACTTCTATATCTACCAACTTCTTATAGTATCATAAAATCAGAACTTCATTCCTGGTTCACCAGTGTTGTATTTAACTTCATTTCCAATGCTCTAGGGTACACCAGGATACTACGGCTGAAGTCTGTGCCATACAAAATTAGAAAGCAAACACTGATGTAAATGGGGAGGGGAGGAGCGGATGAAGGGAAGGCAGGGACAAGGGGAAAAATGAGAACCAAGACCTGTCATGTAATGGTACAAGATCCCAATAATGAATGTAACTGTACCATGTACCTAAAATGTACAAATAAACTCAATAAAAGGAAAAAAAGAAAGCAAACACCGAGTTTTTACATTATGGGCCACTTTGTAACCATCCTACGTTAAATTCTTACATATTGTACTTTATGAAAGCACTTCTTTCAGTTTCTGCCTGAAACTTATTGCTCCAAGGGGCTTATAAATTTGATGTTTCCTTACAACAAAATAAGAACTCAATTCTCCCAAACAATATTCCATCACAATCCCTGAAGGTATGACACAAACTATTATTTTATGGTAAGTGAAATAAATCAGACACACAAGGTTAAATATCACGTTTCTCTTATATGAGAAACCCAACTTTATATAAATAAAGGGTAGAATAAAAGATAGATAATAGGAAGTAGGGGTATACATCTTTCTCAAATGGAAAGGGGATCAAGAGATAGAAAGAGAGGTTGGGAGAGGAGAGAAAGAGGATGAGAAAAGGAATTAAGATGTGTTATGAACATACCAACTCCCCACAAGGAATGTACACATTATGTACTGCAAACATCGACTAATAATAAAATCCTTTCATAGTTATCTTAGTAAAAATACTAGGCCAGGGCCAGGGATTTAGCTCAGTGGCACCATGCCTGCCTTGCAAGTGAAAGGTCCTGGTTCGATCCCTAGAACCACACACACATACACAAAAATGTTAAAAATAATAGACCAATAAATAAGTCAGTCAGCACAAAGAATCTCTTCTAGACCCTCTGTGTATGTTTTTCTTCTGCTTCAAGATATGTTTGACTCTTACTTTATCTCTATGGATAGTATGGCATATACATGAGTTTATAGACATGTACGTGAAATTAGGGAATGATTGGCAGATTAGTTATGTGAGAGTGTACTATATAGGTTCCAAATATGCAATGGGCATCAAAATTGATCTTAGAACACTGTGAATAACAGTATCTTAATACAGTTTATTTTTATTAGCATTTTAACTGATAGATAAAATTGTAAAAATTATACTTACTAATGAAACACCATATTACATTTTGATACATGTATAGATTGCATAATGTTCAAACCAGGTTAAGCATATTTACCTTCTCAAGCATTTATTACTTTTTTCCCTTAAGTTTTTTAATTCATTTTAGGAATACAGTACAGTTACATTCATCATTAGGATCTTGTACCTCTACATGATGTATCTAGGAAGCATTTATTACTTCTTGAAGTAAAATTTTTTAAAATGGTTTCTGCTATTTAAAATCACCCAACTGTACAATGGATTGACATAATTTCTTGCTGCTAACAGTAACTTAGAACCCATTTATCAAACTATCCCCATTGCTCACTCTCAATGGCAACAACCATTCTATTTCATTCTCAATATTAATGATATCAACTTTTTAAGATTTCACATGAGATTATGCAGTACTTGTCTTTCTTGTCTACAAGTACTGTGTGATCTCAGTCATATGTGGAATCTAAAATAATCCTGGATATTTCACTTAGCATATATCTATTCCATCCATGTTGTTGACAATATTTTGTTCCTTAAGACTGAATAGTATTCCACTGTATATATGTACCATATTGTATTTATCCATTCATCAATTGATGAACACCTAGGTTGTGTTTATCTCTTGACTACTGTAGGTAGTGCTATAACTCGAATGTGGGAGTGGAGATGCCTCTTTGACATATTGCTCTTACTTAATTTGGATATATACAAAGTAGTGTGATTTCGGGAATACATGGTAGTTGTATTTTTAATTTTTGAGGAACCTCCCCATGACTTTCCATAATACACTATCTTATCTTCCCATCAACAGTATCCAAGGATTCCTTTTTCTCTACATCCTTGTCAGTACTTCTCAACTTTAGTCATTTTGATTATAGCCGTTTTCACTGTATTGAAGTTATACCTCACTGTGGTTTTGATTTGTATTTTTCTGATTAGTGACTTTGATATAGTAGTCACAACTGACCATTTATTTTTTATTTCCTTTAGAGCTGTGAAAATATCCCACTATCTCCTAGCCGGTAAGTTTATGCTGAGAAGTCAGTTGCCCTATGTGTTATTTCTTTTCCCTTTTGGCCTTCAGAGTTTTTCTCTTTCATGTTTTAGAGCTTGGTTATGTCTTGCCATAAAACTTTGAGTTAACAAATTCACTAGTGACCTTTGACCTTTCTGTACATGAAAGTTTGTATCCTTCTCCAGATTTGGAAAGTTATTGTTTATTTGAATAATCTTTCCACCACCTTGGCATTCTCAAGGCCTTTTGGAACCCAATTGAGCCAAATATTTGTTCTGTCAATACTGTTCCTAAAGTCTTGCAAGCCCTGTTCATATCTTTTTTCTCCTGCAACTGTGTATTTTTAAATAGCCTATATTTGAGCCCACAAACTCTTTCTTCTGTTTGATCTATTCTAATACTGATGCCTTCTATTGCATTTCCATCTCAAGAATTTTTTTAAATGCTTAAATTTGTATATTTTTCAAAAATGTTTACAGCAGCACAGTTTGTAATACCTAAAACTTGGAAACAGCCCATTTGTTCATCAGTTGGAAACTAGATAAAGAAGATGTGGTTTTTCTATAAAATGGAATACTTCTCAGCCATAAAGAATGAGAAATTAGAGTCATTCATAGGAAAATGGATACATATTGAGGATATACTCTTAAGTGAAATAAATAAGTCACACATGTATAAATACTGAAGTTTCTCTGGTATGAAAAACTATAATAGTACATAAGATCCTAATGATATAATTGACAATGTGAAATAGGAAGAAAAAGAATAAAGGAGTAGGGGAAGTGGGAAGGGTAGGGGAAAGGTAATAAGGGAAAAGTAAAAAATATGAGAAAATGAAAAAATGGAAAAAAAGTATTTGTAAATAGGAAAAAAGGAGGAGGGGGTAGAGGGAGGGCAGGGACAAGGGGAAAAAATGAGAAGCAAGACCTGTCATGTAAAGGTACCGGATCCCAATAATGAATGTAACTGTACTGTATACCTAAAATGTACCAATAAACTCAATGAGAAAAAAAATTGTTTTTTTTTTCCTTTGAGGTAATTAAATTTCCTTGAAACAACTGTTTTAAATTCCTAATCATGGAGTTCTCCCACACCGATTCATATCTGGTCAGTTTCGGTAACCTTTTGAGTAAGGGGTGTGATCATGGTTTCCTGAAAGCTCTTGATACTTACTGGCATGCAATACCATCTAGACATTGAAGGATCAGATATTTATTAAAGTCCTCCTAATCCAGTTTCCAGAAGTTATAACCAGGCTATTTTTTTCTCTAAAGCTGTAGTCAGTTTTACCATGGCACTGGATGGCACTCAGGTCCGGATTTGCTAGGTTCTGCTTTTGGTATCACTATTTCTGTAATGGAGGGCAATCCAAACCCAAGTTTTTCCTAAATACTCCTTTGGTATATTGTTCAGAAAGAAATGGGAGAGTAACAAGAAAACAATTGTCTGTACCCAAAAGCCTCTCCCTGGGGTCAGGGTTGGCCCAATGTCTCATTAACAATTACTGGCCTGTGGTCAGACACTGCAGGATTCTGCCTATCTTGGAGTAGAGTCACTGTGGATAGAGCAGCTTCAAATACCTGTCACAGCTGTGTCCACCAAATCTACCAAGCTGTGTCAGACCTTGAGGACACCGCCTGCCACTGCCATACTGGCGTATCACCAAGGGCCACAATGCTATAGCACACCTCTTATTGAGGTAGACTCATGGCCCAAGCTCTTGCAGCCAACCACAGATGAAGCTGCGTGAAAGAGAACTCCCGTAGACTGTAGGTATATGTTTTCCGTTGGCACTGGAGCTACTTCAGAGGCTTCATCAACAGTCAGGCCTGGGACTGGAGGCTGTTAGTAATATTAAGTATCACCAAGTGAAAATCTTAGCATACTACCCTGTTCTACCCCTAGGGAATGGGTTTTTACTCCATGCTACGTTGCCCAAAGCTCAAATAGTATTGGTGAAGGCAGTCCCTTTGCCCACCTTGATGCTAAGCTGAATTATACTTGAGCTATATACAGTAGCAGACTTGTACAGCCTCAGGAGTACACCAGGGTCCATACCATACTCAGTAGTGATTCAAATAATATATTTAATACAGTGGTGCCTTGGTTCATTAACTTAATTCCTTCCATAATTCTGGGGAAGATGGATGTGTTCACGTTTGTGTTTGCATGGGGAACATGGCTACAGTTATGTTTGTCCCCCCATGCAGAGTTTGGGAAGGAAACAAAATTGTATTGAATGTTTCTCTTTGAAAGTGGGTTTGTAAAAAGGAGCGATTTTGAACCCAGACATTACTGTATATAGAAATTCAAGTTAAGCACTCTGCTATCAGTATGGTGTTAATAGTCATATATTATTGAGTTTGAAATAAAATTATTGTAGCTTTTCCAAATACTTTTAAAATGACCATAAATAAAATTGCCTCACTTTTAAAATTACAAGCCGGGCATGATGGCACACTCCTGTAATCCCACCACTCGGGAGGCTGAGGCAGGAGGATCGCTGTGAGTTCGAGACCAGCCTGGACTACATAGTGAGTTCCAGGTCAGTCTCGACTACATAGTGAGACCCTGTCTCAAAAAAATTTTTTTAATTAAAAAAATTACAAACACATAGCTATAGAAAGACATTGTTTTCAGAAATACCTCACTATTATACAAAATGACAGAGTGCAAAAGTTCTATCTCTCTGTTGAGAAAGGGCAGGGGGAATTAATATATGTTATCTACTAACTCCCCACGATGAACGTAATCATTTTGTACTGCAAACATGTACAGTACTAATAACATTTTTAAAACAAAATGACAGAATGACAGATTATAGAATATTAAGTTGTTTGTATAATATTCTTCCCTGGCATATTTAAAAATATATATCCTAGTCACACTTGCATAATTGTTGCAACTACTCAGCATATGACCATTTTGTATATTCACTTTTACATGTCAAATGACAAAAAAGAAAATTACTAAAACTCAATTAAGCTGACAGAAAGACCTGTGTGTGTGCGTGTAAGTGTATGTGTGTGTACTGCAAGAGGGTAATCATTTTTCCTAATTGACTATGGGTTCCTTTTATTAACACAGACATTCTGAGCTGAAGTAAAATACTGCGAAACTTTTCTGCAGGAATAAATGTAAGATCATAGGTATAATTTTGTCAGTCAAACAGAAGAGATCTTAGTGAGCACTTCACCACTCATCTCCTACACGCTTTCCTCCATACGGATCTTAAATGTGAACTCTGAGCCTCAGCCCAATAAAGTATGTGACTGATGCCTTTATTTGGAGGTAAATTAAATCATAACAGATATTAAACATCTTTTCATCACTAGTTTTTTACTGGCTTTTCTCTCTGAACAAAGTTAACTTCCCTATTTTAATTCCTTGATCAATGAAAATCTTATATATTTTTCAAACATTTAATGTATTTTGACAAATTTATATGTAGACTTAACTGTAATTTCCTCTATATTTCAATTGTTTTTATATAATATCTGCTCTATCATATTAAAATGTCATGTCTGATTTCCTCCCAGTATACGAAAACTCCTAGAGGAAAAATAACTTTTTAAAACAAATCTGTTTACCTCCCACTTTGAGTGGAACCATGTATTAGGCACCCAATAAAATGTACTCATAAATGAAATATCAATAAACAAATGCAAGGAATTTCAATCAGTTTTTAGTCTCAAAGAAGCAAGGCACAACAAATACTGTATATGTTGAGTGCCTTTAACAGAAATTCTAAAAGGAAATAAAAAGTATTGTAATAATTTAATTTTATTAATTATAAATATAAACAAGAATCAGATGCTTTTAAAAAACTGGAGAAGAAAACATCAAATAAGATAAAGGTTAATGTATTCAGAGTGATAAAGTTATTGTATCTATTAAACAAGAATAGAATGCTACAAAAAGAATGATCTGAGAAGAAAAAAGAGCACTTGGAAATTAAAATTGTATAGGGGAAAAATAATATAGTAGCAGTGATAAAAGATACATGACAGAAATCTGGAAAGCAGAGTTAAAATTTTAAAAATCAGAATACAGGAAATATAAAAAAACAGGGAATTGATTTTAGGGACCCACTATCCAAATAAATCATTCCCATTCCAATAAATATAATCCTAAAATGGAAATAAGAATATTACCAAACAGATAAAGAAAATGAAGGATGGGCCAGGGATTTAGCTCAGTGGTTCCACTGCCTGCCTTGCAAACGCAAGGTCCAGAGTTCAATCCCCAGGACCGCCCCCACCAAAATAAAATGAAGGTAGTGCTTAGATTAAATTGTCTCTTGAACTCTATAATAAATTATGAGCCATGTAATGCTGACATTTCAAAATACTAGTGCCAAGCACATAATCTTTAAAATTTTTAGAAAGAAAAAAATCCCAATACATGATTTTAAAACAAAAGAACAGATATGAAGACATTTATAAATGATGTTTATAAATGATACTTAATATCATTTTATAAATAATATTTATAAAACCTACAGTAAAAGGTGAAAGCAAAGGAGAAAAAATCTTTTAAGTTATTGAGAGAGGTTACTGTTCTGTACTTCAAAAGTTCAGTCAAATGACTGGTTACATAGAGTAAATATGACAGCAGATGCAACTACTCTTCTTATTCTTAACTTTCCAAAGACGTTTTATTAAGAACTTCATGAAATAGGTCCCCAGAAAAAACTATAGGAAAGCAAGAAAGAAAATTATGTACATTCTGGAAAATAGGAGATCCAACATGGAGGGGTAGCAATTTCAAATCCTAAATGACAGGGAAGTCTATCATTTCGATGGATGGTTATTGATATTTTCTGGAAAAATAATATATATATATATTTTTTGTACTGGGGATCGAACTCGGGTCCTTTCGTTTGAGAGGCAGGCCCCTGAACTGCTGAGCTAAATCCCCGACCCTGGAAAGTAATTATTAATTAGAGATGGATACTGAGACCTCAAAAGCAAGGACTCCAAGCAGAAAAATAAATTCATATATGGGCAAACTATCACAATCAGTTCTATTAAAAAGATGCTAAAACATGAAGATGACAATGTAGGTTATGGAAAACAATAAATAAATCTATATAACCAAACTAAAGCACAATTTACATTTCAAAATGTTAAGTATTGCATAAGAAACATATGTTCATATACCTCACTGCTTAGTGAGAAAACATTTGATATACAAAAATCACAACACATGTGCTCATGCAAGTGGAAGTACACAGATTCACTTTTCCCGTTGAAATATAGTATTTCATTGAGTGCTAAGTAATCCTACTTCTTCATATTTATCTAATAAACAACATATATGATATATACACATACACAGACATAGCACTTTTTCATTTTCTAAATCTAGAACAGATTTATACCATTGTTACTATTTTTATAAAAATAAGAATGTTTATTTTCTTCTAGGAAAAGACTTAAGAGTATAGAAATCTTACTACTTTTTAATGTTTTCTGGTTATGTACACGTTCTAATAATATATTCTGCAAGACAATCACCACGTACAGGTCAGATGTTTTCTTAAAGAAACCACTATCTAGAGAAGTAGTCTTGGAGAAAGTATAATTTCAATTGTCTTTTACCAAGTAAAATATCCCTTCTTCTGATCAATTAATAATGGTGATTTAAGAGTTATCAGTGTAAGAGGCCTTTATTTGTAAAGGTGATGTGCATTAAAGCAAAGGTGATCTTGAAGTCCTTTCTCACTAGCCAGACAACAGTAATTCTTTACAAAACAAAGGCCTTCACTGAAAGCAAAATTACATTCCTGTTTGCCGTGCCTTTAGTAACGAAGTGGAAACAAGTACTTGGTGTGGACATTTCAGACAAATGTTACACATTTTTTTATAATGTATTACTAACAAAATGTTCCTTTTTTGCTTTTCATTTAATAGACAGTCTTGTTCATCAGATGGAGATAGAAATAATATTCTATTATCAGGGTAATCCGGCAGCAAAAAGTAGGGGAAATAACTAAAAAATCTTAGTCCTTGGAAATTTTTAAAACAGTTTTTGAAGTCATGACAGTAACTGCCATAGAGGTTTTGCATCTTTAATGATACCTTAAGTTTTTAATCATTTATACAATCATGTAATACCATTCACACATACACACGCAATCATCAACAAAATTAGAATGGTTGAAGGTAAAAGATGACTTTCAGTACTTTTATTAGCTGAATGAATCCCTAAGGAGTGTAGCATGCAGCAGCATATTTGTAGAGTGGTACCCTTTCATGACTCTCAAAAGAAACCTTATACCCATTAGCAGTTATTCTTCATTCTTTTTTCACAGTCCCAGGCAACCACTAATCCAATTTCTATCTCTGGGTGTGCTTAATTTGGACATCTCATATAATTGAAATCATTCAGTTGAAGTATTACTTTTAACTAAAGTCCATAGTTTCATCATATTTTCTTAATTTTCATCTGTCCTTTTTTCATTCTAAGAGCCCACTAGAGAAATTGTATTCCATTTAGGCATTCTTAGACTCTTCTGGTTTTCTAACACTTTTTCATCTTCCATGCTTTTGATGACCTTCACAGTTATGAGCACTACTACTCAGGTATTTTTTAGCAAGTTCCTCAAGTGGGATTTGCCTGTGTTTTGCATCATTAAATTGAAATTACACATTGTGGAAGAAAATATTAGAGATACAATCACATAATTTCAAGGAAATGTAACATCAACATAACTGGATATTGTTGGTATTGACCATCATCTGGCTGAGGTAGTGTTGACAGATTTCTCCAAAGTAAAGTTAGTATTTTTGGTCATATTCTATAGTGCATTTTTTTGGAAAGAAGTCATTATGAGCACCTGATACTTACAGTGGGGAGTTATATTCCATTTACTTGATGGTAGAGTGGTCACATAAATTATCTGAATTTATCTTTACATATGTTTTAAATAACTCAATTTGTTAGATGCATACCTATGTATTTTATGATTTGGGTCAGTTATAAAAAGTTACCGTGACCATGAAAAATTTGGGAATCTATTAGTTTATTATTTGTACATGGGAAAGAAATTCTTATACACTAACTTTCTTATGGGGGCCGGTGATTCAGCTCAGTGGTACCGTGCCTGCCTCCCAAGTACAAGGTTGTGAGTTAAATCCCAAGTACCCCCCCAAAACAAAAACAAAAACAAAAAACTATCTTGCTATATTGTCCTAGTCAGTAATTAGTCACCTAATAATTCCAAAAGGTTTTTAATTTTTTAGTTGTTTAGAAACTTTTACAAGTGTAATCACATCATATACTAATAAGGAAAATTTCGTTTTTAAATTTTTCAATCTATGTACATCTTAGATTCTTAAGAACTAGGAGATTCAGTACAATCTTGAATAGAATGGTCATCGTACATATAAATACTTTTATATATTATTGCTTTGATTTGCTAATAATATGTTAAGAATATTTGCATCTATGCTCATGAAAAATAATGATGTATAGTTTTTTTTCCTACAGTATTTGTATCTGATTTTTGTATTAAGATAACACTTTCTTCAGAGAATGACTTAGGAAGTGTCCTTTTAGTTTTATTTTCTGGAAGCAATTGTGGAGAATTTTTATCATTTATTCCTCAAATCTGGGTAGAATTGAGTGACATTACTTGAATCAGGTTCAATTCTTAGAAGGTCAATAATCACTTACATAATTTATTTAGGAAATATAGGATTATACAAATTATTGACTTGGGAATTTAAAATTTCATGTAATTGTTCTGCTTCAAATAGCTTAGCAAACTTGTGGGCATAGTATTCCTCTAATGTACTTTTAATATTCATGGGATCAGTAACGTGGTTCCTTGCTTTTATTTCTGATATTAGTTTTTTTGTGTCTTCTATTTTTTTTTCTTGCCCTGGATAGAGCTTTATTAATTTTATTGATTTTTTGAAGAACCGGGTTTTGGTTTCACTGATTTCTCTATTACTTTTAAATTTTTAATATGAAAGTTTTTTGCTTTAATTTTTATTACTTACTTTCTTTGGCTTCTTTACAGCTTAAATGACTATGGTTTCTAAGTTTGTAAAGTTTGTCTCAGTTAATTTTAGAACTTTTATCTTATATACATTTAATGCTATGAATACACTAGATTTACTGTACTTCTCAAAATTTGATGGAATATTCACGTGCATATATATGGTGTATGCATACACATTAATTTTAAAATATGATATTTTACATTTTTTCTCTAAAAAAATATTTGGCTATGAGCTATTTTGAGCTTTGCTGTTCAATTTTCAAGTATTGGGGAATTTACCTATCTTTCAGTTATTTATTTCTACTTTCATTTTTTTTTCTTTTTTTTCGGGGGGGGTGAGACAGGGTCTCACTATGTAGCTGAGACTGACCTGGAACTCACTATGTAGCCCAGGCTGGTCTCAAACTCACAACGATCCTCCTACCTCAGCCTCCCAAGTGCTGGGATTACAGGCGTGCGCCACCACACCTGGCTTTATTTCTACTTTCACTTGATTATGTTCTAAGAAAATAATTCATCTGATTTGTATTTCTTTAAGACTTTTCAAGGTAAATTTGTGGCATAGAATTTACTTTGTCTTACTGGATGTTTCATGTGTAGTTGAGATTATTTTACATTCTTCTGGTACTAGTTAGAAAATTCTCTAATGTGAATTATATCATGTTGATAATATTTTTCAAATTGGCTATATACTTGCTGATCTTATGCTGTTAATGTATCAAATGCTGAAAGGCGGGTACAGAACACTCCAACTCTAATAAGAAATTTGTCTCTTTCTCCTTTCCTTTCATTCTATCAGCCTTGCTTCATGTATTTTCATGATATCCTAATAGATGCTTATACATTTGGGATTATGTCTGAGAGATTTCATCCTTTTATATTTATCTTTATGCAAGGATTCCCTTTGTACACAAGTTTTCCTTACTATGAATTTATCTTTCTCTGAATTAAAAGAGCTAGTACAGGTTTCTTTCATTTAGTGTTAGCATGATAGATCTGCTTCCAACACTTTACTTGAAACTTCTCTAATTTTTGATATCTAAAGTCAATTTCTTATAGACAACATATAGTCTTTTTCAAAAATAATTTACTCGGGCAATGTCAGACATATAAATTGTGTATTTAGATAATTCCCACTGAAGGTGATTATTGATACAGATGGGCTAATTATCTATCACCCTTGTAAATGTTTTATATTCATTTCATTGTTCCAAGTAAGTTTTTGATAGGACAATCATTCCAATGCCTCATTTGTATGCAGGAGAAGCCAATCTAAGAATTCCAGATATAAAAGAGATCTTTCCCTTATGCCCAGGCCTGTATGGAGTCTGTTCACTGGCCCACCCTCACTATGCAGAATGTACATCTTTTCCACCTTCAATAAATATACAGCCCTGTTACCTTTTCTGTATGTCTTGACCAATTCCTTATCAGAACACCAAGAACCTAGAAGAATTTCCCTGGGACCTAACATCTACAAACATTTCTTGGTGATCCCAGCCAGAGGTAAGACCCCTTTGGGGAATTATTTTTCCTTCTCTTCTCTTTCCTTCTTTCTTTTTGTATGTGTGTCTTCGATAGCTCATTGTGGGCACAAATCACAGTTAAGAAGTGCTAGCACGTCTACAGCTACCTTGTCTTGGAACAGACCATTTTAGGCTCCATTGGGTGCACCATGCACATTCCATGTGTAACTGACCTAAAGTTTAACATCTCTCTGTTGATCCCACATTTGATTCTTCCCAATTATTTATTAAGATTTATCATTCTTTTTCAGGAAAAGTTGTCAGTAACGTGGTCTCCTGATTGAGTATCCACCTACCCAAGTCTTCTCCTTTTTGTACTATGAACGAGGTCCCATTCGGGCTTTCTCTCTAGATGGACATTTATCTCTAGAAGTCCTTAGTAAGTCATTTCCTTCAAGGCCTTATTTCCTAAAACGTCAGTGCTCCATCACAGTTTATCTTTCTGCCATGTTTCAAAATTGTCTTCACAGACGCTGGAAAATTTCACCCGTAAAGAGCAATCTTTTCCACTTTCCAGAATCATATGAACTTCCTTCCTTTTAAAATTTGGATAGCTCTCCTGCCTGTTTCTTTTAAGAAGAGTTTATGTAATTTACAAATATGTGCGTGAGGACCAGAGTAGAACAAAGTGAACAGACAGTGAAGATCATTCCAAATGCTGTATATGAAAATAGAACTCTATTATTTTAGTCAGTAGATAACAAACCCAACCTTTGTACTTGGAACTTTTTCTTCAAATGCCAAGAAATAAATTTCTGTCACTGCTCTCTTAAAAAAAATTACAAGTCTTTTTCTTCCTATTTCACATTGTCAATTATACCATTTGGATCTTATTTACACTTTTAGTTTTTCACACCAGTGAAATAGGAAGAAAAGGGCTAAAGGTGTAGGGGAAGTGGAAAGGGTGGGGAAAAGAAAATAAGGGAGAAGAAAAAAATATGAGAAAATAAAAGAATGGAAACAAAGTTTTTGTAAATAGGGAAGGGTGGAGGGGGTGAAGGGAGGGCAGAGGTATGGGGAAAAATGAGAATCAAGATCTGTCATGTAAAGGTACAAGATCCCAATGATAAATGTAACTGTACTGTATACCTAAAAAGTACCAATAAACTCAATGAGAAAAAATTACAAGTCTTTTATTATCCAGGTAAAAAGGTAGGAATACTGTTTCTCAAGTAGTTAGGTGAAGCCAGCAAGAAGCTCTACCCTATCTTTAAGGAGTCATCCTGGGCTGCATACTACAGAGAGGTCTAAAAAAAATAGTGCCACTCTCCTCACCAGAGATGTCTGGTGATACATTCGAGCTTCTAGGTGGAGACCACAGAGGTCAACGGGTTCCCATTCTTCTGTGTGGACATTCTCAGAAGGACTTCAGACCTAGTCTTCTCTCTAGGCCCTATGAAGCACTATGGGAAACATACTGCAAATCCCCCTGACTGAACCATTAGGCTATATTCTTAATGGAAAAAAATTTAACTGGGTTTGTATCCTGAACTGCAGTTTTCTATTGAGTGCAATTTTAAAGTTATGATTTTCCTTGTGCCCTTTCTACCTATCTTCATTTCTTTTTTTTTTTTTTTTTGGTACCGGGGATTGAACTTGGGTCCTTGCGCTTGCAAGGCAGGCCACCGAACCACTGAGCTAAATCCCCGGCCCCCTATCTTTATTCTTAATTACCACATTAGCATTTATTTCATTTTCCCATTTGCTTTAAAAACCCAATGCATTGTTTTTATTATTTTAATTGTCCATTTATACTTTAGACTAATTTTTAAAAAGCTTATCTTCATTTACTCTTTCTATATCCAATGCTATTTTTTTCTTTATGTAGGTTTAAGTTTCTCACCTACACAATTTTCCTTCTGCCTGAAGAACTTTTAACGTTTCTTGCAAGGCAAGTTTATTAGTAAAGAAGTTCATCAATTTTTATCTTAAAAAGTCTTTATTTCTCTTTTAATTTTAAATAATTCAGTGGTTCAGATTTTTTTTCAGTTCTTTTTTTTCAAAACTCAACCTTTCACACTATGCCCTCTTCTTGCCTACATGATTTCTGATTAAAAAAAACTTTTATAATTTTCATATTTATCTGTAAGTGAATTTACTCCCACACTCCCTTACCTGGCTGTACTCTTGATTTTCTCATTTTTTTTTCCTTCAGCAGTTTGAATATGATATATCTAGTTGCAGTTTTCTGGATTGTTTGGTTTTGGCATTTGGTTTCTTTATTGTGTGATATTTACACTTCTTTGTAGTCTCTTATCTACCTGAATCTGTGGTTTGATATTTATCATTATTTGGAAAAGTTCTCAATCATATTACTCCAGATATTATAAGTTTATTTTTTATAAGAATATGTTTACAGTATGGCTTTAAAATCTATTCAGGTGTGTTATGCCATTATGTTGGTTATATCTTTTTTATTAGTACATGTTTGTAATTCATGCAGTTTACAGTCATCTTGGGGTGTGGTTACATGTACATTCCACATAGTGTTTCTTTTTTATCCCCTTCTGTCTCCCTTTTCCTCCATTTCCCCTATCCCATTTTGCACTTTTGTTGATATTATTAAACTTAGCCATGTTATAGCACAGAATGTTTACTTGAGTTTATTATGTTTCTGTACAAGGCAAATCTTTGTTCTAGTTTCTTCTTTCTCCTCCTCCTCCTCCTCTCCCCTTATACTTTTACCCTTGGCCACTTCCATATAGCAAGAGATCCATTTTCTAGTCCCCTTCCATGCATCCTTTATTGTTCTCTTTGTTTGTGTTTTGCCTCACTGAAATGAGAGTTACCATATGACATTTAAGATTTCCTCCAACATATGCTTGTGGCCTATTTTCAAAGATCAAATAGCTGAGTATGTCTAGGGAAGTTCTGTATCCTCAGTTCTATTTCAGTGATTCATTTATCTGTTTTTGTTCCAGTATCATTCCATTTTTATCACTATTGTTTTGTAATATAGCTTGAAGTCAGGTGTTGTTAAGCCTCCTGCTTTGCTCTTGTTGTCCAAAATTACTTTTGCTATTCTGGGTCTCTTGATTCCATATGAATTTTAGGATTCTTTTTTTCAAAATCTGTAAAGTATACTGTTGACATTTTGATTGGGACTGCATTGAATCTGTAAAACAGTTTTGGAAGTATAACCATCTTGACAACATTGAATCTGCCTATCCAGGAGCAGGAGACATTTTTCCATTTTCTGATGTCCTTTTAAATCTCCTTTTTGGAGTCCTGTATTTTTCTTTGTAGAGGTCTTTCACTTCCTTTGTTAGGTTAATTACTAGGTATATCATTCTTCTTTGGTACTGGGGATCGAACTTGGATCCTTGCGCTTGAAAGGCAGGCAGCAGAACATCTGAGCTAAATCCCCAGCCGTCTCTCATTTTCCCTGAAGCTACTATATAAAGTATTATATTCATAATTTCCTTCTCACTGTTGATTATTGGTGTACTAAAATGCTAATGATTTTTGTGTGCTTATCTTGTGCCCTGCTACACTGCTGAATTTCATTATTAATTCTGAGTTTTTTGGTGGAGTTCTTTGGGTCTTCTATGCCATCTGCTAATAATGATAATTTGGATTTTTCTTTTTCTTTATCTATCCCTTATATTTCTTTCTTTTGCCTAAATGCTCTCAATCACGTTTTAAGTACTATGTTGAATAGAAATGATGATAGTGTACCTCCTTTTCTTATTCCTCATTTTGGGGGGAAATGCTTTTAATTTTTCCCCAGTTAGTATGATGTTGGCTACTGGTTTGTCACATATGGCTTTTATCATATACAGTTATGGTCATTCTATACATATTTTATTCAAGATTTTTTTTATCATAAAGTGATGTTGGACTTTGTCAAAAACTTTTTCTTCATCTATGGGTATGGTCATTTGGTTTTTAACCTTGCTTTTGTTTCTGTAATGTTACTTCAGTTGACTTGCATATGTTGAACTATCCTTGCATATCTGGGATAAAATCAACTTCGTCATGATATATAATCTTTTTAGTAACATGTTTCATTCTATTTGCTAATATCTTGAGGATTTTTGCATCTATGTTGATTAAGGAGATTGGATTAAAGTTTTCTTTTTTAGTTGGGTCTTTACACGGGGATCAGGGTGGTATTGGCTTCCATAAATGAGTTTCAATTCCTTTCATTTTCTTTGAAGAGTTTTAAGAACATTGGTACTACACCATCCTTAAAGATCTTGTAGAATTCAGCAATGAGTCAGTCCATCAAGTCTTGGCTTTTGCTTAGTTGGTAGATTCTTTACTAGTGTTTCAATTTTATTGCATATTATTGGGTTTCTCAGCATATTTATGTCTTTTTGGGTTAGTTTTGGTTGTTTTTATGTGTCTATCAGTGTCTGCTCTGATATCCCCTTTTTCATTTCTAATTACATTGATTTGATTTTTTTTTCTTGCTTTCTCTTGGAAAGTCTGGCTAGGGGCTTATCTACTTTATTTATTCTTTCAAAGAATGAGATATTTTATTCAATAAATTTTACTGTTTTTTTAGTCTCAATTTAATTGATTCTGATCTCTTCTTTATAATTTCCCACCTTAATTTCAGTTTGGGGCTAAGATGTGCATTTATTAAATGAGGAAAGGAAGTACACTGTAAAGGTCAATAGGGGGCTGGAGAAAAAGTTCACAGCAACTCCAAAGATAAGGGAAAATGGGTCTTTTGTATCTAAAATCCTGGGTTAGCTCTTCCTTCATGCAAATAAGGCATGGAGACATTTGCCCTATCAAAACCTCACTTGGTGTCAGAGCAAGAATAAACTGTCCTATTGAAAAACTTCCTTAGTTTCCTGCCAGATGTAAGTGATCAGAAACAACATTTTTTGATTGGTTTTTGACCACATATAAATGAAGAGCTGAATTAGCATCTTGGTCATGAAAACAGCACCAGATTCAAATAAAGGACTGAGAATATCACTTTCTGATTAGTTCCATGCATAGTGCTCGGGAGCCTTGGTGTTATTTCGTGTTGCATGGCCTTTTAAGAACCATCGTGCTTAAACTGTTAACCATGGGTTTTTATGAACTTTGATACATTCCACCAGTTAGTTATCTAGTTTTCCCCAGCCTGAATCTTCTACCTCACTAGAATTTTCTGATTCATTTTCAGAATTTACATTGCATCCTGCTTATATGCATTTGTTTTTACATATGTACTTTTGCCATCATAACTCTTATGGAACTATGCCGGGGATTTGGCTCAGTGGCTCTGCCGCCAGCCTCGCAAGCGCAAGGTCCCAAGTTTTGATCCCCGGTACCAAAAACAAACAAACAAACAAACAAAAACCCTGCCTCACTAAAGGGCATTGTAGTGCTGCGAACTCTAATTGAATCATAGCTACCTAGACGTCCTTTTCTAATAAATACTCATCTGTGCCACATTTGATTCTGGTTCTGAGCATCTTTCTATTTCTTCTCTATTTCAGCATGCCTTGTCATTTTTTGGTGAAAACTATGTATGATGTATTGGTTAGTAAGAACTGAGGTAATCAGACCTGAATGGGACCTTTTATGTTAATCCAGCTAGGAGTTGGACTATTAACATTTTTTTGTGGCTGTATGTGTTGGAGGTTTCTTCTTCGTCTTTGTCTTCGTCTTCCTCCTCCTCCTCTTCCTTCTTCTCCATCCTCTCCATCTCCCCTCTTTATACTTAAATACTCTTCAGAAAGAATATATATATGGAAGCTCTGTCCACTGAAATCCATACTTATTACACTGAAGCCCTGTCAGTCTGAAGGTAACGTGTAGGGAGGGAGGATTATTTTATAATATTATGATTAACTCATAAAATTTTAGCAGACCTGCTTCCCTGAGAAGCAGTGACATACAAAACTGTTTCTACATTACTGTGTTTGGTGAGACAGGAAGGCCAGAGGGGGCTGGGAGTGGGGAAAATATTCTTTTCAGCTAGAAAAAGGCTATTTTTCCCTTTAGAGTGAGACTTTTGAGAGTGCACTCTGAGGTAAGATAGGAGAAATAAAGATAGGAAGGAGATAAAAAAACACTGTAATTTTAAAATTATACCTTTACGACTGAAACTTCAGGGCACAAAGGTACATAAGATTACCCACATCTTTACTCCATATTTTACTCCTTAGTCTTATTTATGCTTCTTTGTTTTATTTATTGTTTTTCTTTCAGGCATATCACATTCAAAATCCCTTAAAGATACCCTAAGTCCATAAATTGGCTTAGTTGATAAGATAAAGGACAGAAACCTGACCTTAAGCATGAAAAGCAGATTCAAAGATTTCAAAGAATGCTTTTTGAGAAAATAGATCATCTATCATAAAAATTTACAATGGGGTGGGTTTTTGCCTTTTGCCTATGAAATGAACAATCATTTGTAAAATGAAACATCAACTTTCTACCTGTTGGTAGCCCATCTTTTTTCTCCTGTACACCAAGACCAGACTTTCTATAAATTCACAAATTCCACAGATTTCTATTCTCTAAAAGAGGGGAATCACAGTTATTTTACCATTGTATCTTTAAAGGCTACAATGCAGGTGAGTGATGTATCTGCAGGAGAACATTAACTTCCCACCTTGCACACATCACACGGTGCTCTCCACTTGCCATGTCTTAGAGAACACCATTTCTTACCCTATCCCAATAGGATATCCAAAGGCCCTTTTCAGTGCAAACATATATTTTATCCTGATCTTCACCACTAACACTGGTCAATTTTTACCTATTTGTTAATTTTACCCATAAAGACTTTTTAGCAATGTGAAGGCACAGGACACTGTTGAACAAAAAATACATCAATCTTTAAACAACAACAACAAGGTACCCTTGAGATGGAATGACAATAGAACCATGACCTGAGCTTATGTTTCCAGACCCCTTCCTCCTGTTAAAACCACATATAAATATCTCACCCCTTCCTCCTGTTAAAACCACATATAAATATCTCAGCCTTTCTCCCTGATGGTACAGTCATTTCTTAGACTCATTTGCTGCTCTCTTGCAGTATATCAATAAACCCTTACCTCTTCTATACTTCTTGATTATTGGTAAATATTTTTTATCACCCATACCACTGGACTTTCACATGCTGTGCCTTGCATGAGAAAAAAAATATGTATGTATGTATGTATGTATGTATATATATATATGTATATATATATATATATTCCCAGCTCCAGATCATAAAATACCTCTCTCCCTCTTTCTTTGCTGCATTCTATTTCGTTTGAGAGTATACTTCCAATTCTACCTAATTAAACCTCTTTATGCCACTCACTAATGCATTTTGAAAATAATTTTTCATGAAGTCAATGAGCCTATAACCATGAGTGAGGTGGGTCCATTTTCCCCATCTCCACTTTGAGGAACCTCCTCAGACTCTGTCCCGTGACAACTGTGGGGATATTTCCCAATATGAACTACTGCTTTATCTCTGGAGTGCCACTGAGTTAATATCTATCTATCTATCTATCTATCTACCTACCTGCCGACCTATAGAATGGGGGAAAACATACATACACATCCATACAAGCTAGATGCATATTTTTGAGTTGATGGGCACTTGATGATATAGACATTGATACCATGTTAAAATTCACAAAATAATTTTATATCATACAGTTAGAAAAAATAGAAGACTATTTATATATACTCAAAATCTCTTTAGATTTTTATATGATTAGGTAGCCAAGTGCCCTATTAGTACAAGCAACATAATGAAACAAACAAGAAATTGAATAGTCTCATCAAAATAAGAGAGTCTACATCCCTCCTCAATTTGCAGAAGCTTGCTTATAATGATAAAATGAAGTCTTTTCTATACCCTTTAAAATTCATACGTATCTATGGCAACACAATTTAATAAGAACTGACATAATACAACTCAACAGACCTCTAAAGGGAAATATTTCAGATAATGAAAAAGAAACAATTTCTCACTTATTTTAGAAGACAAAAGTGCTGAGAAACTTCATCTTTTGTGTGTACAAATTCTCTCTTTTTATTCCAATTTCCACAAAATACTGGACAAATCTGGGATTGAATAGAACCATTTATGAGACTGACCATTTTAGAAATGGGATAAATAGAGAAAAAGAACTTGTATTACTCACCTCTCTTCACGAAAGAGCTCTGAAATCCCTTAAATCTTTTCTTAGTTTCAGAAGTAATGTTCAAGTTAATTGATGCTCAATGAAAAAATATCTCTGCCTTATGAAGGAGAAACTCTAAGTTTGAAAATAACTGATATTGTTATTGCAGAAGGTTCGATCTTTGTCTTAATCCACTGGCTTTAATTAAGATATTTAATTTTTGTATTTTAGAAGTTAGTATCATATGTAACATCCATATTACATAAAGGTGTCTGGATTAACGAATGCCACAACTTTGGCAAGGGAATTATAAACAGTTGATTTAGAAATAAGGTACCTATCTGCAACAATATTGAGGCCTGAGGCCAGGAAATGTGGAGGTCTTAGGATGGAAAAGGGAGATATTTACAGCCCTGAAATACTGAGATGGGTTAATTACTAGGAAAATTCAAAACTGAGTCTAGAAATAATGAAGCATTTAGGTAGAATTTACCTATTTAGGTGACAAAAACATATTGGGAGATTATTGCAGCAAAAGAGCGGGTGAGAACATATTTAAATTGGAAGGTGAGGTGGTTAGTTATACATCTGAAGGTATTTTTCAAGCTACAACAGAGATACATAAAGTCCAAGCAGAACAGTGAAATCACTGGGTGAAAGACAAACAAAAAAATTGGGGAGTATAAAAGCAGCTTGGGCCTAGTGGATAGAGAACTACAGAAGAAAGAACTTTAGGGAAAGAGTGCCAAACATTTATGTAAATCCCCCCCCTTCGATATTTGGCCAACTCCTAGATTAAGCATATGCCATGTGAAATTCTGAGAGGCTAAGCAAAGAACTGCACTAATCTGATGGCAAAGTAACATGCTATTTTAGAGATCACAAAATGCTGAAATGACATTGGAGTCTGGCTCCAACTAAATTGGAAAGATCATCACAGACATATCATATTTTCATTTGATGTAACACTAAGGCCTTGACCTAGAACTGAAGATGATATCTTCAGAATAGAAGTAGAACAAAAACAGATCTACTTTAACAAACTTAAAAGTAAGTCTTAATATAATTGCAGCAATCATCCTATAAGATATAACATTCTCATAGGAAGGTAACAAAATCAAGCAGCTCTAAAATTCTCTTTCATGACTGACATTTTATTAGAAAAAAATGACAAGACATACAAAGAAGCAGGAAAAGTTATCTGAAAAAGGACTAATACAATAAATTTCAGAGGGATTTAACAGGCCCAGATTTCAAAACAACCACAAATAACACATAAAATATTTACCACTGAGGGTTGTCATGAGGATCAAGTGAAATCGTGTATGCAAAAAAATTTAATACTTAAATGTTTTCTTTCCACCTAGGCACTGCTGGAAAAGCACTGTGAAGTTTAGCAATTTGTATTGTTTTATATTATTCAGAATATCAATCTCAGAAATAATTTTTAAAAATTTATAGATTAGAATTAGACACAATTTCAGAGT
>NW_022900951.1:22691265-22695763 GCF_012274545.1 Fukomys damarensis
CCAACTGTGTCTTCCTAAGAATATGCCATGGGTGCTCTTTGGGATTCTGTCTTAATTATCATTATAATGAGCTATTTAGAGTATGTTCTGCCAAACAAGCCCGATTTCAATCATAATGGATTAATTCTATTCATTGTGCTTTGAGAGAATGACCTTTCATGAAGTTTGCTTATTCTTGAATATAGGTTGCTCTTATGTAACATTTATTGATTATAATACTAGGCATTGAGGGAACATAAGTATGAGATCATCTCATTGTAAGACTAAAAGTTGAAAAAAATTCTTATGAGGTATAAAACATATAATATTCAAACTGGGAAAATGAAATATTCCAACTGGCAATACACAACAAGAACAAAAGAGAACATATGTGCTGAGACATTGCAAGGAAAGTGTTATTATATAAGAAATTTCAGTAATTATCATTATCATCAAAAATCACTTAAATGCCCACCTGCACCTGGAAAATTTTAGAAAGTGAACAAAGCAAATTAGATGATACGCTACATTTAGTATAAAAGCATGTTTGTATGTTTTATGACTAATTTGCTTATAATATACATTTTTTATATTGAAAAAAATTTGTTAACACTATTCAGGTTTCTAATGCACCATATAATCATTACACAAAATTGTTTATCTTTGAAACTTCAGTAGAAATACTGTAGGATAACACAATCTTATACATCAACTCAGAAACACTAATTTCATATTATTTACAATAAAAATGTGCACAAGAAGCTCAAATTATTAACTTCTAGGCCCTTTCCCCGAGCTATATCTCAATTTATTTAAGGGGCAGAAGAAAAACAAAACTTGGTAGCGCTTTCCCCCACCTAATATTACACAAAATTATTTTCTATTTAATCAATCATCATTCTGTTCTATGCAACCCATTTCCTAACTTACTCATCCATTCATCTTTGAATTTACTCCTGGCCCAATCTAGCTGCCTATCTACAATGAATCTAGTCAATAAGGATACAACAGGGAGTAAGACATTCAATTTGCTGCAATCACAGATACTGTATTCTAACCTGGAGATTAAGAAATTCAGTCACAAAATAAACAGATAAAGTAATTTTAGCTATGAGATGTACACTGGTATAAAAATATGCAGGCTTCTAATAAAAGTGACAGAGAAGCGGCTTTTGTATTTCAGGAAAGGTAAATGCTGATAAAATGAGGGCTAAGGACTTTAGAAAATAGCATGTTAGACAGAGAGCTGAAAACTGAAAAGGTTTGAAAAGGACCTGGCTTTATTCTTTGTTCAAGGAAGACAGAAGAACCCAGCATGTCTAGAGCTAAGGGAGAAATTCAAGAATGGGTGTAGACATGATTTGGATTTAGGATTTGATTGGGACAATCTGGACATCCTGGGCTCTGACTGAGCACAGTACTTCTGTACACTACTGCAGTGTACAGTGAGCAACCAGCAGCACAACTGGGAAAATGTCTGGCAGACACGTGAGCTACTGCATGATTTGTTCACGCCTGTCAATGGTCATAATGCGAGGTCCATTTGTATCTGTGAAAGTTTGCAATTCAAATGTTTGTCAGTTGGGGACTTACTGTATTATATAGGTTTTATTTTACATGTATTTTTGTGTTTAATTTTAAAGTACTTATATTTAAGCTTCCAGTTTAATGAGTTCTCCCAAGTGCCACCACCACAGTCAAGATACTGTAGAGGACATTTTCATTACATAAAACTCCCCTCATGTTCCTCATGCATCCATGGTCCTAGGCAATCACCAGTCTGTTTTTGGTAGCAATATATTGGTTTTACTTTATGTGTAATTTATATATATGGAATCATACTATGAACTCTTTATGTCTTTCTTCTCTTGTTCTGCATATTCATTTATGGTACTTCACGAATGCTATTTTTTTAATAATTAGTATTCCAACATCTGGGGAGACCAGAAAATGTTACACACTTTTTATCCAGGAATCTATTCATTGACATGAGAATCGTTTTCATTTTATTATAAGTGACATTACTATGAACATTCACGTACAAGTCTTTATGAGGACATGTGCTTCTTTCTGCCTACTCCACCTTGAAATGGAATCGCTTGAATTCACACTATGCTTATTAGAAACTCCTGAAGAGTGGCAAACCTTATCTTCTTACCAACAGTATTTGAAAGTTTCACTTTCTCCACATACTTATTAACATTTAGAATTGAACATCTTTTCAATTTTTGCCATTTTAGTTGTGTGGCGTTAATGATATCTTTAAAAAGTGTTTTGTCACTTAGTTACTTTTTTGTTGGAGCAAAGTACCTGATACCCAAACGGTATAGAAGGTGAGGTTTATTTTTGCAATGCAGTTTTTGGAGATTGCAATCCAGGGTCAGCTGGCTCCAAGGCAAAAATGGCATGGTGGAAGGACCTGGCACTGAGAAATGCTACTCATATCATGCCAGCCAGGAAGGAGAGAGGGAAAGGAGGAGCTGCAGTGGGAGATGTATCCATCCAAGTCACTGGCCTAATGACCTACCTCTTCTGACCAGGCCCCACCTCCTAACAGCAAATTCATCTATGAATTCAGTGGATTAATTCATTGATGAATATGGTGCCCATGATCCAATTACCTTCCAAAAGCCACACCTCTAAACACATAAGTCTTCATGGAGGTAATCTAGATGTAAACTACAACAAAAAGAATAGATCTTTTAGGGCTGGGGATTTAGCTCAGTGGTTCTGCTGCCCGCCTCACAAGCACAAGGTCCTAAGTTTGATCCCTGGTATCAAAAAAAAAAATAGATTTTTAAAACTTTGAAGAACTACAATGGCCTTTTTATTATTATTCCTCATGTATACAAATATTTGAATGGATTTTATTGCAAGTTTTCTTCTAGATATTTATAGGTTATTTTACCTTTGAGACTATGATCTATTCAATGTTGGCATATGTGCATCTAGTCAATATCCATTATGTATTTCATAAGCATATTTGTGAGTGTCACTGCCATTTGTTGAACAAATTATTTTACCCATTTAATTATCCTAGTATGTTTCAAAAATCTAATTCAGTATATGTGTGCTTGAATCTATTTCTATACATTATATTCCATCTTATATTTTCATGTCTGTACTTCACATCAATATCAAAATCATAATTATTGTAGCTCACTTAGTTAGAAAATGAGTAGTTTAAGTCTGCCAACTTTGTACTCTTTGCTCAAAATTCTTTTGGCAAGTCTAGGTCATTTCATAGTCCATGTAAGTATTACAAATCAGCTTATCAATTGCTAAGAAAAGATAAACCTGCTTAGACTGAGATAACATGAAATGTATGAATTAGTTTTAGAACTGACATTCGAACAAAGTGAAGCATTCAGTCTGTAAATAAGGAATATCAGTAAATATTTTAGTCCCTCATTTCTGTCATCACTATTCCCCATGTATACATGTACATTTGTTAAAATGCATAATTAAAATTGCTTCTATATATTTAATGATTTTGATGTTCTTATAAATGGAACTTAATAAGCTGAAGTCTCATGACTTATCAGTAGTTTTGACTTTCTTTAGTTTTAAGGAAGACTCAGCCTTTTCTATTAAGTTTTTCTAAGGTATCCCTTGTCCAATTTAGAAAATTCTCTATTAGTCTTAGTTTGGCTGGTATATTTTGCAATAAGTGAACAAGAAATTTTGTTAGGCACTTTTTCTTCATGTATTTAATTCATATTTCATTTCATTGCATTTGCTTTGTATTAAAATAAAGTGTTTTTCATTATACTATGCCATTTTCCTATTAATGCTCATAAGATCTATAGATGAGTTTCTGTTTAATTACTAATATTGATCATTTATGCTTTCTTTTTTCTTGATCAACTTAGCTTTTATTGTTCTTTTAAGAAAATCTTCTTTTATGGGCTGAGGATTTAGCTCAGTGGTTCTGCTGCCTTCCTAGCAAGCGCAAAGTCCTGAGTTTGATCCCCAGTACCAAAAATTAAAAAATTTAAAAAATGAAAAGCTTTTAGTTTCATTAAATTTCTGTTGTTTTCTGTTATCTACATTTTTAAAATTTATTTTTCTGGTATATTTATTGTATGCAATATAATGACATTCACTGTTGGAAATTTGTACCTTTACACAATCAACCTTGATTCTTATTTTTTTCCCTATTCCTCTGCTCTCCCTTCAACCCCTCCCTATCTACAAAGTCATTGTTTCCTTTACTTTTCATTTTCTCATATTAATTTCATTCCTTTCTTTCTTTTCCCCTGCCCCTCCCATTTCCCCTTCCCCTTTGTCCCTTTTCTTCCTATTTCACATTATCTATTATACCTTTTAGTCTTTATTTACACTGTCAGTTTCTCACACTAGAGAAACGATTTGGTATTTACACATATGTGTCCTATTTCTACATTCCTAATATTAACTTCGTTTTTATTTGTTTGCCTTTACATACCTTGAATTTTATTTGCACTTTAAATTTTTTTAAGGTCTTTCATTTTTAAACATTTCTTAAAATCGGGTAAAT
>NW_022900951.1:22695839-22712778 GCF_012274545.1 Fukomys damarensis
CGAATATGTATGTTAGTAAATAATAAAACTGAGTTAAAGATGCATCATAAAGGATTTTGAACGCTCAGCTAGTGAAACAGAAATTGTATTCTATGGGCAAAGAAGAGTAAATGAAGATAATGAGACTATTTTGTGCATAGATTGGAAATTGAAAAAATAGGATTAAGTAGTTGACTCATTATTACTCATCAGATCTGTAATTTTAAGTGTGAATTATATACTTCATTCAAGCAAGAGTGATTGACAATGAAAAGGACTTTTAAAAATATGTCAGGGTTGGGCCGGGGATTTAGCTCAGTGGTTCCGGCACCTGCCTCGCAAATGCAAGGACCCGAGTTTGATCCCTGGTATCAAGGGGGGCGCATAACATAATCAGTAGGTTTTTCTTTTACTTAATTAATGGTCTAGTGCAGATATTTCTAACTGAGGAATGACCCTTCTCCATGCAGTGATTCAGGCCACAGTCTCCGTCCATCTTGAGGCCCTGTTTTCTGCCAGCAAAAAGGAAAGACACTGTGGAGGAGTATCTTTCCATAGCCCATTTAAAAGCTATTGTCTAGCTGGAGATTTAGCTCAGTGCTTCTGCTGCCCCCCTTGCAAGCACAAGGTCCCGAGTTTGATACCCAGTACCAAAAAATTAAATAAATAAAAATAAAAGCTGTTGTCTAGCAATGACCCACATTTGTTTGCAGGAACTCAGTTTTATGGTTGTAAATAACTCCAATAAATGTTCAAAATATTATTTAGTTTTGTATCTAGAATAAAGATAGAACTTTTTAATCAGTAGTTAGTAGGGTTTTCCTAGTCAGCTATTTTTGGTATTTCTTTGGTATTTCTTCCTATATTGATAACTCTCACACACAAGAAAGAGCAAAAGCCTACTGTACATACAACATCCATATCCAAGTCTAAACTGGAGGATGCATTCTCCTCTCTTCCAGCTGTGGATATGAATGCCCATGGTCTGGAACTATAAGCAATCAAAAGATAACATATATTCTGCCATCTTTCATCCCATGTTGACAGTAAGAGGAAAAGCACAATAAAATCTTTTTTTTGTAAAATGGAGAAAATATTCAAATCTACTGGTACATAGCAAGATGGAAACATCTGAGACAAGAACCATGATGAACTCCTGCTCTGGAAAAATCTTTGATTAGATTCTGATTCTGGTCTCTGCATAAGATTTCATTTATCATTAGCTTCCTTGGCCATATCTTTAATAGGCTTTGGGGAGTTCTCCTGCTTTGAGTGTTGTAGAGATTTACAGACCTCTAACATTTACGAAGTTTAAAATGCAAAGGTTTATTCATTTTCCAATTGTATTTGCTCCAAAATCTCAGTGAAATTTTGATATTTGTTCTATGTACATACACATTTTAATCTGTGTACCTTGAATATACCCTTCTATTTCTGCTTAAAAATTGATACTTGAATTGGCTGTCTTATTTCTAATAGACTACTAAGTTAACAGCAAACAATAGAAAATATACTCCAATGCTCTAATTCCAACATCCTTTCTGGTTTCAGTAGAAAAGTGCTCTATATTTACTTACATAAATTGTAAATTATACATTTGGAATTTTTTGAATGAATCCTGTTTAAAATATATGAACAAGGCACGAGTAATTAAATAATATGAAACTTTTAATAATTTTAAATCTGAGATTCTTTTAAGAAGCTATATTGTAACTCTAAGGATCAACATGAAACCCTTGAAACTGGGGAAAAGAAAGACTTTTTCTTCTTCTCTAGCAGTTTATAAATGAAAAGACTTTCGATGTGTCTTAGGCTGATTTTTATTGCTGTAACATAATACTGGAGACTGAGTAATTTATAAAAGAAAGAAGTTCACTTTGATTCATAAGACAGAAGGTTACAGTTTCACTTTTTAACAATTCTCTCTCATGGTAACTAATTCAGTCTGAGAAGAAATAACTCATCCTCCCAAGAAATAACCAAATCCCAAAGCCCAACTTTAATCCCTTCATAAGACCAAGGCTGTTATGACCCAAATGCTACTTAAAAGTTTTACCACCTCTCAGCACCATTATATTAGGAATCAAATTTCAGCATAGCTTCAGAATGGGTAACCCGTTTTCAAATCACATTGTAAATGAATGAAACCAAGTATGTTGTCAAAAGTATTTCCCCAAGAGCACATGTGCCTTATTGTTTTCCAGAAAAAAGAAAAATATTTGACATATTACTTTTTATTCAAAAACTGAAAAATCCTCACTAAAACACAAAGTTCAATTCTGGAAAAGTAAGAGTCCAAATGAATAATATAGGAAACAGCAGGTGCATGTACAAATAAAATGCAATTTCATAACTGAATGAAAATCATACACTTTGGCATCAAGAAGACAACTGTATTTTGCAGATATAATTGTTAGTCTTGCAAAATCAGAAGCAGTCTTTATTTAGCATGCTTCTATGTTTGAGTGTACTTATATGCATGCCCATATGCGAGCGGGATTTATCAGAACTTCATTATAGTTTTAATATATAATATATAATATTATACTACACATGTATCACTTCTATGTTTTATATGTGTGTACAATATTAAAACATATTGCATGTGTATATATAAATAAATTTTATTACTTTGGCATAAAATATAGATTCTGTTTCCATGTAAGACTGTATCAAATCCATAACACTTGAGAAAAATTCCACCTAAACCACCCACCCTCACACACACACACACACACACACACACACACACAAACATACACACACACACACACACACACCTGTAAATTTATTCAAGGCAATTTTGGTCTAAAAATATCTTAATCCATCTTTAAATTCTACTTTATAGAGGTAATGTATTGATAGAATTTCACAATGAATACTCTCTTTGGCCTTCAAAGTTTATGTTTTTATAATTAAAATTATCTTAGATCTGAACAATCATATTTTCACCAGTTTATAATTAAGAATAAAGATACATTGCTTTTAGACATATTAGTTTAACAGAATTATCTAATAGAACCTTTCTCCCATTTTTGTTGTTTTATATTAGTTAAATACATGCTTCCATTTCTTACATTTTGAAAGGACAGAAGGCTCTAATTGATATTTCTAAATAAATCTTCTTGGATTCAGCAGTAACATTTTACTGACAGATATCTTTAATAGACAAACTTCTTATCATTATGTATAATCACCCTAGTATAAAGGAAAAGATCTCATGGTGTTCAACACTTTTTAAATCAAATCTGGAAAATGATCTGCTACTTAATTACTGTTACAGATGATTTTATTCATTCATTAAACATTTAAGCAGAAATGTAAAAGCAATTCACAGGAAAAATTAATATCAGAAGCAATTACTCTCAGCCACCAGTGCTAAAAATTTTTTCCCATCTATAACTCCAGTTTCAAAGAGGATATATTTATGTTAGGATAATATAAATGTTTCTCTTACTTGTCTTAGTTTTCTTTCCTCTGATTGAAATCAGAAGGTTCTTATCAAATATTTCACAAAATAGAGGCTTTTTTCATTTTTTAAAATTTTCTTTACCACTTGCCTCTTGATGGTCAGTGCTGCTATAAACATGGGTATGTATGTGTCAGTGTAATACATTGTTTTTAACTCTTTCTGAAAGACACCTGCTAGGGGAATACCTGGGTCAAATGGAGTTTATATTTTTAGTTTTTTGAGGAATCTTCATACCAATTTCCATAGTGCTTGTACCAGCTTACATTCCCATCAACAATATATGGAGTTTGCCCCCAAAAATGTACACACACTTCAGGAAAAGTAAAACTTGCATAAATATTTTAATACTAAAATTATTGAGACATCATGAGATTAATACAAGCTACCTTTGGCCTCTATAATTACAAGAGATGCTCAAAGATGGTGGCCATGAGCTTCCAGACATTTATTAGTATGGCAAACTGCTGCTTAGTAACCTCAGTCATTGAGATTACTGCACATGCATTTTTAATTTCTTCTCTAAGGGCTGGCAGTGCTGTGGATTTTCTGCAGTATACAACATTTTATCGGGTCCACTATATGAGGGTAACATTTTGTCTGTTGAAAAATCATACCATTTTTCTTTTCCTGAAATGTGTATATACATTTTTTGGTGGACTCTGTAGGAGGGTTCCTATTCCCCTCACAGCCTCATCAGCATTTGTTATTATTTGACATTTTTATAATGGTTAATAGGAATAGGCAAGGACTTTCTGAAGAAAAATCTCAGTTGCACAGGAAATAGTACCAAGAATCAACAAAAGGGATCATATCAAATTTAAAAGCTTCTGCTCAGCAAAAGAAACAACCAATAAAGTGAAAGGAAAACACAGAATGTGAAAAAACTTTTCCCAGCTATTCTTCAGAGAGAAGACTAACCTCCAGAATACATAAAGAACTCAAAAAATTAGACCTCTCAAAATAAAAGGTCATCTTTTCTTATAGAAAGTTTAACTATTAAAAGAGCCATTTGAATAGCTACCCATTTGGTAGGATTTTACCTTTGGTAGCATCCTTCTAGCTAAACTCTATCAAATATAACATGAACAACTTCTAACATGGTGAGCATATGATTAAAACCACCTATAATCCAAGCTCAAAAAGGTTGATAAACGTATTGATTCTAGAAACCTGCCTCATAAAACCATAAGTATAGGTTAAGAGGGGATGGCAGTAAGGCAGGAGTAAGCATCTTCAGTGTTTAGTTGAGTACTTCTTACCAAATGACTAATTTTTATAAATTAGCAACAAACTTTTAATTTATATTGGGCATATCAGCTTATGTGGTCACCTGTTGTTCCGCTGCCATTAGTATACTATTCATGAGGATTTCAGATAGAAAAGCCACACCCTCATTATGTGGACATAATATATATACTCATATTTATACATTATATAATGATGAATCATAAAATTACAGAAAACATTATGATTTTCTTATAAAGCATTGTCATAGTCTTCATATATCTAACATAATTATAGGCAATATTAAATCAGCTTAGACCCAAATGAAAAGACTACATTGTTTGGATATAGAGCATCCTGATTAGTTTGAGATATATATCTGGAATCTACTCAAGCTACTCTTTGCCTTAACTCAGTATAGACCAAGTAGTATCCTCAAATATTGAATTCAAAATGAGAGGATTCATAAGTATGGCGTTTTCTTCTTAACATCTGCTCTCAACTTTGGAAAGAATACAATAGGTTAACTTGGTTCAAAAAACTAGACCCAAAGAAATTCTAGAATGTCTTTTTTTCTTTTCATTAAGTTTCTATCTTTTTGTCACACTTTGGCTAGCATGTGCCATAAAATGGTAGATGAGGGGTCTATAATATCATGGCATAATATAGCTTAGCTGTGTGATGGTGAAATATTGATTAAATTTGAGTATGAATTCTATGCTTGTAAGGCAAGATGTCTCTTCTTTTTAGGTGATGGTAAAAATATTACTTTTGTTTCATTTTGCTTTTGTTCTTCAGATCAATGCCAGAGTTTGACTGTTTTCAGAATAAGACCTGTGATGAGATGTCAAAAACTATACAGATTGATTCTGATAAGGCAACTAGATACAAACTAGCCACTTAATAAGTACATTAATGATTATCTACTGTTATTTTCTAAGACATGTCCATTTTTGTGAGATAATCTGGGTTCTTGGATGGAAATATGATACATAGGCACCTCAATGTCTATTTTTCAGTTTTTGGAACTACACTTTATAATTGCTCCGAAATTTCTGGATTCCCTTTCTTCCATTATTATAATTCATAGAGGTGATTGGTGATTTCCCAGAAATACACTTACTTTTTTCTATACAATAAAAAAGGACAATATTCTATAAATAAGAGAACTAAATTTGTTTTCTTTATTGTTTGTTTTTCCCAGTACTTGGAATCAAACTCAGGACCTTGTGCTTACAAGGCAGGCACGGTGCCAATGAGCTAAATCCCTGGCCCCAGACTCAAGTTCTTTAGAAGCAGACTCACTGTCAAGGACTAGTGCGCAATTTGTTTAAAAAAAAATGACCAGGAAAGCTATTAAAGAATAGGAAAAAGGACAGGAAAGAGGTAGAAACTGAGCACATGTGTACATTTTGGGTAGTTTTATCTTACTACAACAAGAAACCTTTAGATTGTAAATTACACCTCAAAATATTCTTACTAGAGATGATGGATCTCAATTTCATAGTCTCTCTCACACATTTGTCATTTTTAAGTCACTTGAGGGAATAAAGACATTCAGGTACTTACAACTCTCTGTTTACGTGAATGAGGCTGTTCCAGCAGCCCAAAGTCAGTTCTCCATAAAATCAGAAATAAAGCACACCAAAGATGGACGAGATGCCCTCAGAGATAAGTACAAAATAAAACATAAAAAGAGATCCAAAGGGATCCAAATGAAGGTCTTAAAAAGTTTATAAGAAGTACTCAGACTCCCATTAATTGAATAGCCATGGGAACTGCAAATAACCGAGAAAAATAAGTGACTCAAGTGTAGAGTTTACACAAAAGAGCTACGTTTTAAATTTAGACAAATGAAACAGGACTTTAGATGTCTGTTTTTAGCCCTAAGGAGCCCATGACTACACAACCACAGGTAAATAGCCCTGTATACTAGGTTAGTTTGAATAATAATAGTTATTGTCTAGGAAAGCCTGTCACTTTGTTTCTGTTTAGGCATTTTTTTCACTGTAGGTCCAAGAAATCTGTCATCCCTGTGAAAAGACCAAGAGCCATTTCAACTTTAAAATCTCTAATCAATAGTCCTGAGCTAGATAAAATATTCTCCAAAATATTTTTCAAAGATTACAGTGACTCTTGTCACAAGTATGATTACTATCTTCATCAAGGAATATCTCCTTGGCCTTTGTTTTGGAGGAGTGCGTATAAAAATGATATGGGTAGGTAGATCATATATGTTGAAAATATCAGAGCATTCTTAAAATCTGAAATATTTAAATTCATGAATTAGTATCATCACACCTTTATTTATTATGAGAGATAATAGAATTCAGATCACCATATAGTGCCCTGCATCCTAGCTGCCCAGGCATAGGAACAGCCTAACAGCTTAACCCAAGCCTACTCCAGTCTTATTTCTTACAAAGGAAAGATAGAATTGCTTTAACCCTTCTTTCCATTTCCATGAAACTCATCAGAAATTGGGGCTGATTGGATCTTGAATGATCAGACGATCTAATATACCCACTAAGACATAGGGAGAAGTCTGATTGGGAGCTTATAAAAATATTTTCTTATTCCTAAGAAAGTAGAAAAACCATCTTTTCTTCTTCTGGGCATTATAGTATGAAATCACTAAAGCTACCAATGTTAAAAGGCAGCCAACTTTGTGAAATGAAGTTTAAAAAAACTTGAAAGAAACTGGATCCCTGATGACTTCACAGAACCATTTAAATACCTAACTAACCTTCAAAGTCTGCCTCATCTCTTAGCTTCGTGATAGTGATAATTAATCTGCATGTCTTGTAATCAGGTGTGAGGGAGAGATTCTGCCACGAATGGATGAAAGTATATTACTGGATATACTGGATGATGAAATAGCACATTGGCTTCTATAAGTGGAAGTAAATCATTGCCTTTCCAGATTTTCAGCAATTAGTCATTCAGAATTTAAACTCCTTTTGTACATGTGCCTTCATTGCTTTTATTGAATGTTTCAGAGCAGAACAAGAGTGCCTTTTAACAAGAATAGTCCATCTTCTTGATTCTATCCCTACAAAATACGACTAAGAGGTTCTTTGAAGCATTTGGCATAATATGAGGTATAATTAGTTAATATTAGGTAATATTAGCCATGGGCCAGGGGATAATTTTCAGTTGGATTTAAAGAAAAATAATTATACAGAAAAATTAATGTGAAATTATGCTTAAGTTAGTAATTATAATTAATTAGTAATCAACAAGCAGCATTATCAAGGATATGCTACTATTCATCATTCAAAAAACTACACAGATATTTCCTTTTAAAGAAAACATGAGAATAAGACATTACATAGCCATATTTCATCAATAGGCCCACTTGATAGCATTAAGTGAAACTCTCATTTGGTGAGAATGGAAATAGTGCATTTAGAACAAGGGAGCTGAGGAAATCACTCCTCTACACTCACTTAAATTTGAAGAAGCACCCTAGGGCCATTAGTCCTTCCATAGTCCTCAGAGAGGTAGAGAATAATGTAACAAAAATCCAGGAAGTCATTGATGCTCTAGGACAGTGGTAGTGAACCTTTGGTGTATGTGCTGTGGGCTGCACGGGGCTGTATGTATCACTGAAAGAGCTACTTCAAGGTTCATCATCACTGCTCTACGATCTCCTGGCCTGACCTTCAGTCCCCTTTATCCTACTCAAGCTTTATTAAGAGTTCATGAATATGCACTATACGTCATAAGTGTACTTAATATCTAAGTGAATTCTGTGACAGGCACACTTGTCACAATTCCTAAGATGACTCAGCACTCTGTCAATCATTCCTGCGAAATGTACACAGAGCCTCAGTGGAAGGCACCTGGGCTGAGGTGATATCCTGTAAATTCTGAAAGCCTGCTTTATCTGTGTGTAGTGCGTAGTGCAGTGTGTTGTGTTATGTGTAAAATACTTTTTGCTTTCCTGTCATCTCGTCACCACCCTCTGTTCGTGCCATACTTTTGTAGGCACAGATCTGCCCTGAACACATCTACTAATCTTCAACAAATGTTATAGCTTTTCACTTACAATTCACTGAAGTACAGGTGTGCACTTGCAATTCATTGCCCATCTTACAAAAGAGCCTAATTTTTACCTATTGAATTCATCATAGGAAAATAGGAGAAAAGAGAATTATAAAATTGTATAAAACAAAATTATATAAAGTTGATTGAGAAAATTGGAGGTATTTTTGGCAATAGAATGTTTGCAAGTTAGTAATAATTAAGATATACTAATATCCTCTTTCTCTGAAAATAAGACCTAGCTAGAGAATAATCTTTTTTTTTTTTTTTTTTTTTTTTTTTGGTTTTTTGAGACAGGGTCTCACTATGTAGTTGAGACTGACCTGGAACTCACTATGTAGCTCAGGCTGGTCTCAAACTCAACAAACTCACAGCAATCCTCCTGCTTCAGCCTCCCGAGTGCTGGCATTACAGGCATGTGCCACCACGCCCGGCTGAAAATAATCTACTTTGAAAACTAGATATCAGAAATGCCAGCCCTGAAGGGTAGGGGAAAGGAAAGAAGGGAAATGAAAAAATATGAGAAAAGGAAAAAATGGAAACAAAGTCTTTGTAATGGGGAAGGGAGGAGGGGGTGAAGGGAGAAGAGAATAATCCAAGAGGAAGAAATGACAATCATAAACATATATGCACCAAATATAAATGCCAACTACATAAAACAAATATTAAGTAACATGAAAAACCAAATAACTACTGATACAACTGTAGTGGAGCATCTGAATACCCCACTATCACAAATAGACAGATAATCTAGGCAAAAATTCAACAATGAAATACTAGAACTGAACCAAGCTTTTGAAGGCATGGACTTATAGTGTTCCACCCCACAAAATCAGAATATACATTCTTTTCAGCTGCACATGGGTCATTCTCCAAGATAGATCACATACTAGCTCACAAAATAGGTTTGAATAAATGCCAAAGAATTGAAGTTATTCCCTGTATGTTATCAGATCACAGTGCAGTAAAGGTGGAGATCAATAGCATAAGAAACCATAGGAACTTCACAAACACATGGAAATCGAATAACACTCTCCTGAACAATCAATGGATCACAGAGGAAATTAAAGAAGATATCAGACAGTTATATAAATAAATGAAAATGCCAATAAAACATACAGGAATCTATGGGACACAGTGAAAGCAGTTCTACGTGGAAAACTCATAGCACTGAATGTCCACATTAGGAAAACAGAGCAAGCTCAAATAGACAACCTAACAATGACTCTTAGACTCCTAGAAAAACAAGAGCAAGAAAAACCCAAAGGTCGAACAAGAGGGGAAATTATAAAGATTAGAGCAGAAAGGTGTAGGGAAGGTGTGATGGGCAGGGGAAGGGTAAAAAGGGAAAAGAAAAAAATGTGAGATAATGAAAAGATGGAAATAAAATGGTTGTAGATGGGGAGGAGAGGAGGGAGTAAAGGAAAGGCAGGGAAAAGGGGAAAAAATGAGAACTAAGACTCATCATGTAGAGGTACAAGATTCCAACAATGAATGTAACTGTACTGTATCCCTAAAATGTACCAATAAACTCAATTAAAACTTAAAAAAAAAAGATTAGAGCAGAAATCAATGCAATGGAAACAGAAAATGATACAAAAAATAAATGAATCAAAGAGTTAGTTTTTTGAAAGAATAAATAAAATTGATAAACCCTAAGCTAACCTTACAAAAAAGGACAGAAAAGGCTCAGATCCATGCAATCAGGAACGAAAAAGGCAAAATCACAACAGATCCAACAGAAATCCAGAGGATCGTTAAAACTACTTTGAGAACCTGTACTCTAAAAAAATGGAAACACAGAAAAAATGGACAGATTTCTAGATACTTATGAATTACCAAAGTTGAGCAAAAAAGATAAAAACATTTTAAACACCCCAATTATAATTAATGAAATTGAAAATGTAATTAAAAATTTACCAACAAAGAAAAGTCCAGGTCCTCATGGATTCACTGCTGAATTTTACAAGACATTTAGAGAAGAACTACTGCCATTACTCTTTAAACTTTTCAGTGAAATTGAAAGGGAAACAATACTTCCAAATTCATTCCTGGAAGCAAGTATCACTTTTATTCCCAAACCAGGGAAAGACACAACTGAAAAAGAGAACTACAGGCCAGTCTCCTTAATGATTATGGATGCAAAAATCCTTAATCTGATACTAGCAAACAGAATACAGAGGATCATCAAGAAGATCATACATCCTGACCAAGTCAGATTTGTTCTAGGGATGCAAGGATGGTTCAACATACATAAGTCAATAAATGTAATACACTATTATTAACAAAGTCAAGGACAAAAACCATATGATAATCTCGATAGATGCAGAAAAAGCATTTGACAAAATTCAACACCCATTCATGATAAAAACCCTGAAAAAAATTGGAACAGATAGTATATATCTCAACTTAATAAAGGCTATCTATGAAAAACCAACAGCCAACATCATATTAAATGGCCAAAAACTGAAAACCTTAACGTTAAAATCAGGAACAAGACAAGGATGCCTACTACCACCACTCCTATTTGATATACTTCTGGAAACATTAGCCATAGCAATTAGACAAGAGAAAGAAATTAAAGCAATAAAAACAGGAAAGGAAGAAGTTAAACTGTCATTATTTGCTGACGATATGATACTCTACATTGAAGACCCAAAAAACTCCACCAAAAGATTTCTAGACTTAATTGACAGATTCAGTAGAGTAGCTGGATACAAGGTGAATACCCAAAAATCAATAGCCTTCTTATACACAAATAACAGACTCACTGAGAGAGAAATTAGGGAAACAATTCCTTTCACAATAACATCCAAAAAAATGAAGTATCTAGGAATCAATCTAACAAAAGAAACAAAAGACCTCTATATTGAAAATTATAGCACTCTGAAAAAAGAGATCGGCGATGATATAAGAAAATGGAAAGAGGGCCAGGGATTTAACTCAGTGGTTCTGTTGCCTGCCTTGCAAGTGCAAGGACACAAGTTAAATCCCTGGTACAAAAAAAAATTATTTCCATAGCTTTCTTTGCTGGGCATGGCGGCACACGCCTGTAATCCCAGCACTCAGGAGGCTGAGACAGGAGCATTTCTGTGAGCTCTAGACAAGCCTGGGATACATAGTGAGTTCCATAAATATCAAAATAAAAAGAGAACCCCCATAAAAAAAAAAAAAAAAAAAAAAAAGAAAGAAAACGGAAAGATATCCCCTACTCCTGGGTAGAAAGAATCAACATAGTGAAAATGCATACTACAAAAACTGCTTTACAGGTTCAATGCAATGCCAAATGAAATTCCAACACTATATTTCACAGAACTAGGAAAAAGAATCCAAAAATCCATCTGGAACCAGAAGAGATCTAGAATAGCAAAAGCCATCCTAGGCAACAGACACGTGGCAGTGAGTATAACAATTCCCAATTTGAAACTGTACTACAAAGCCACTGTGATAAAAACAGCATGGTACTGCAAAAGAAACAGACCTAAGGATCAGTGGAACAGAGGGGAAGACTCAAAAACAACTCCAGATGCACTCAGCTACCTTATCTTTGACAAAGGAGCTGACCATTCCCACTGGAGGAAAGATATCCTCTTTAATAAATGGTATTGGAAAAACTGCATTTCAACCTACCGAAGATTAAAACTGGACCCTTATCTTACACCATGCACTTAATTAAAATCCAAGTGGATTAAAGCTCTAAATATTAAAAGAGAAACACTAAACTCGCTGGAAGATAAGTTAGGCAGAACTCTGGAAGACATTGGCATAGGAAAAGACTTTATGAACAAATCCTCAGTAGCACGGGAACCAGCAGAAAAATCAACAACTGGGATCCCATCTTATTAAAAAGCTTCTGCACTGCAAAAGAAACCATCAACAGAACTAAGAGACAAGCAATAATGTGGGAAAAAAGTATTACCAGCTGCTCCTCAGACAAAGGACTATGATCTAGAATATATAAAGAAGTCAAAACAATCAGCCCTCCCCCAAATATAAAGACCCAATTCAAAAATGGGCAACTGAAATGAACAGACATTTCTCAGACAAAGAAGTAAAAGCAGCAAGAAAATATATGAAAAAAAATGTTCCACATCACTGGTCATTCGAGAGATGCAGATGAAAACAACACTGGGGTTCCACGTCACCCCACAAGGAATGGCTGCTATCAAGAAATCAAATAATAACACATGTTGGCAGGGTTGTGTCGAGAAAGGAACCCTTCTCCATTATTGGTGGGAGTGCAGACTGGTGCAACCAGTATGGAAATCAATATGGAGATACCTCAAATAGCTGGGACTAGAGGTTCCATTTGACCCAGCCATCCCTCTGCTGGGTATCTTTCCAAAATAATTAAAAGAATCATATCACAGTGATATATGCACACCTATGTTTATAGTGGCACAGTTTGCAATAGCTAAAACTTGGAAACAGCCCATTTGCCCATCAGTTGGAGACTGGATAAAGAAGATGTGGTTTTTCTATAAAATGGAATACTACTCAGCCATAAAGAATGAGAAATTAGATTAATTCATAGGAAAATGGATGCATATTGAGGATATACTCCTAAGTTAAATAAATAAGTAGCACATGTGTAAATACCTAATAGTTTCTCTGGTATGAATAAACTATAACAGTACATAAGATCCTAATAAGACAACTGACAATGTGAAATAGGAAGAGAAGGGCTAAAGGTATAGGGAAAGTGGGAAGGGTAGGGTAAAGATAATAAGGCAAAGAAAAAAAATAGAAGAAAATGAAAAAATGGAAATAAAATGTTTGTAAATGGGAAAGGGAGGAGTGGGTGAAGGGAGGGCAGGGACAAGGGGAAAAAATGAAAACCAAGACCTGCCATGTAAAGATGCAAGATCCCAATAATGAATGTAATTTTACTGTATACCTAAAGTGTACCAATAAACTCAATGAGGAAAAAAATTATGGTTTCAAGGTGCATTCATATTCCCACAAATTACTCAAGTTTATCTTTCCTCAAGGCATAGTAGTACTCCTCTGTGTGTAAATATCACATTTTATTTATCCATTTATGTGTTGGTGGACATATAAGTTCCTTCAAAGATTTAGCTATTATGCATCGCACTGCTTTAAACATGGGCATGCATGTGTTTGCACAGATATGCATGTATCACTGTAATATAATATTTTTTAACTTTTCTAGAAGGATATCTAGAAGGAGAATTATGAAATTTCTAGTTTCAGTTTTTTGACGAATCACCACACTGATTTTCATATTGGTTGTACTATTTTGGTTCACATCAGAAATGTGAAAGACTTCCTTTTCCCCCCACACCCTCACCAGCATTTGTTATCATTTGATTTCTTTTTCTTTTTCTTTTGCTACTGGGGAACAAACTCAGGGCCTTGTGCTTGCTAGGCAGACACTGGAACCAGTGAGTTAAATTCCTGGCCCAAGCCTACAGCATCTTGTATTCCCAGGCGATCTCCCATCCAAGTACTAACCAGGCCAGACCCTGCTTAGCTTCTGAGATCAGATGAGATGGGGCGCATTCAGGGTGGTATGGCCATAGACTTGATTTCTCGGTACTAACCATTCTTTCTGGAGTAGGATGAAATCTTAGTACTGTTTTCATTCACAATTTTCTAATGGCCAATGATATTGAACATTTTTTTATTGTATTCATTGGCCCTTTGGATTTCTTCTGGAAGGATCTCTTCATTTCAGTTGCATTTTTTTAATTGAGTTGTATTGGGGGGGGTCTAAATTTTTAGGTCTTTTTATATTCTAGATATTAGTTCTCTCTCTGAGGTGTAGCTGCCATAATTTTTTGCCCTTTCTGTATGTTATATATTCGCTCTGCTGGTTGTTTTCTTTATGGCTGGTGCAGAATCTTTTTAATTTGATACAATCCCATTTGTTGATTCTTTGTGTGTTAACACTCTTCTATGAAGATAACAAGATTTCATAAGAAAATAGAGAATAACAACAACACGATGTATTTGATGGCAAATGGATGAAACTTGAGAACATGTTAAATGAAACAAATCAGGCACACAAACTTAAATATTACATGCTTGAGAGACAAAGAGAAATAGAAGATAAATAGTAAGTAGGGCGAAGTTGAGTAATTCCCCCAATTATCTTTTGTCTCAAAAATATTTTAAATTCTATGCTGATTTGTTTCATTTATACTACTAGTTTTTCATTGTTCATTGAAAAGATAATTTTGTTATTTGTTTCTTCTTTGTAAGAGCAAGTCATTTTGTTGTATGAGTTCTAATCTGAGTAAAATTTTGGTCATTCTTTTAAGATTATAATAGACAATGTATTAACCATTTATTGATTCTTGATTTTATTTCTTATACTGTCCAGAAAGTATTTACTTGTTTTGTCCAGAAAGTACTTACTTATATATATGTCAAGAGATTTACCTATTTTACCTTACAGCAGAGTATTTCTGTTTTAATATTTAGATCTTGGTCCATTTTTATTTTATTGTAGTACACTGAGAGAGATACAGGTCCAGGTTCAATCTTCTGCATGTGGAAAGCCAGTTTTCCCAGCACTATTTGTTAAAGAGTCTATCTTTCCTCCAGTCTATGTTTTTAGTCCCTTTGTCTCACTTTCATTTCTAGAGTTATTACACTTTCTCTCTTTTTTTCTGATGCGTTTCAGACTCAGAGCCTTGCACATTCTGGGCAAGCATTGCATCACTGAACTATATCTCCAACTCATTTTTTTTCCTTTCTCTGAGTTCATACAATGGTATTCTACAAAAAACAAAAAAAATGAAAGCTAACATAATTCATCAGACATATCCAAGTCCAGTGGGACAGGATAAGCTTAATCTATGAGCCAAGATTATCATAACAGATATTTCCATGTATTAATTTCATCAATGGACATCTCTTGAAATTTCTATGCAACCAAAGGTATAATAAAAATAATGCCTTATATTTATTAATGATAAAATTTATATTTATGTCCATTATTCCCTTCTCCCAGAAGGCATGTCTTCTTTTTTAGTCTTAATATGAGCATTAAAACTCAGAAACATCTTTAAATATGCTAAAATAGCACGACTGTGTTTATATGTTGAGCTTCTGGCCTGAAATTTTTTCAAGGTAATTTTATAAGTTGATCTGGTTCATTACACTTGAGTTATCAGGCTGATTGCTCTGGCAACACTGACCTCAATAACCAAGATTTACAGATTTTCAATGCTGTGTACAATTTCACATGAGCCCTTATTTCAGCTAACTAAAGCAAACAGCTCCTGGGAAATGGCTTATAATTGCAGATCTCCCTTCCCATAGCAAATTTAGAAACCCAAAGTTTGGAGATAACTTTCATTGTGGTTTACTGACTTTGTTCTTCATATTCTCCGCATTCTTGTAAAATGTTGAGGTCACACTCTTTTAAAAAGTTAGGAAAACTTTAGGTATAGTCAGAATCTCCCCCAAATATGTATAGAAAGCAAGAAATATTGAAGGTTGGCATCTTTCAAGAGAATCACACTATCACACAAAAAAGGCAACAGTTGTTAAAAATTCTGTCTAGGTAAGTCAATTTAACAAAGTGCTAAAGTGTAATGAGTTCAAGCATCATGTGTGTCTCACAACGACTCTATGTCTACACAAGTAGAATATCTGGCAGAGAGGTGCCGATAGATATATGTTATTTAATAGATGGGTAAATAAGCCTCAGCATTTACCACTAATTTTGCAGTTGATTTCTGCCTCAGTCTGATCAGTGCTAGACTCAGTATGTATCTATCTATACCTCTTAATTATTGGCTATGTATAGTAGAATATATCTCTCCTCATATATTACTGTATTTAATAACCTTCAAGTTAATTTGACTTGTGTCTTGCCCTCATGTGTCTTTATACTGCTGCACACAGACACACATTAGTAGATATTAAAAATTGATAGTTGAAAAAACTGAATGAATCTATGACCTCTTTTCCTGGCTCATAGTTGTTAGAGTATGGATTTATTCTGAGTAAGTTCTGTTTATCTCATTTGTTTTCTCTTTATCCTTCTCAGCCCATAGGATTTCATCAATAAATATCGATAGCTTGATTAAAAGCAATCTAAAATTGTTTAACATATTCTACTTTTTGAGAAAATTTTTTTTACCTACACTAGCATGAATGAGTCATTTGCTTTATATATATATATATATATATATATATACACACACACATATATATATATATATATATATATATATATAGTGT
>NW_022900951.1:22712817-22758854 GCF_012274545.1 Fukomys damarensis
CACACACATATATATATATATACATATATATATATATTGAGTTTCATAAAGATTTCCTAACTCTACAAAGTAAGGCAATTAAACAGTTGTCATTTTTCTTGCTTGCTATTAACTTTATGAAAGCTGTTCCCCTCAGCCTGAAAATATAACATGATATATTTCATTTCGAAAATTAACCTGAATTTCAGATCTCCCCTCCTATAGTTAATTTTAAAGCCCAATGTTTGGAAGCAACTATAAAAACTAAGAAAACAGTAAGCAGCATGGAATAACTATTATGTCACAGAGAAATACATATAAAAATAAAACCATGGAATCATAGTATAACTTCAAAATATCATAAGAGTTAAAATAGTTCCTAAGTGTGGTGGCACACACATTCTTACCATTCTGGGATGCTGAGGCAGGAGGATCATAAGTTAAAAGCCCAATATGGGCAACTTAGTGAGAACCTCTCTTAAAATTTAAAACTTTTTACAAAAGGCCAGCCATGTACTTCAGGGTGAAGGCCCTCAGTTCAATCTCTCATCCCATACACATGTGAAAGGAATGTCACTTATAACCATGTAGAAATGGGAATTTTAAACTATAGCAGCATACGACATGAGCTGAAAACTAAATAATAATGTAATAAATCATAAAAAGGTTCAGTAAAATCTATGTTACAAAGTTCAGTATTTTTAAAATAATGACATTAAAAAAGGTACAAGTAATAATTTCTTAGTTTTTGCAGTTTAGGTTCAGATTCCATGCTAAAAACTTATTTGTTAAAGCATATTTTTATTATAATTAATTACAACCTTTCTAGAGTGTATTCTCTCTTGAAGATAAATATATGTATTTATACATATATTTAAATCATATGCACAAGAACAGTAATATATGCAATGAGTATATCAAAGAGATCATGATATATTTATATATCCTATACATATTTCCTTATATACATATTATATATATACACACACACACACACACATACACACACTTAGTGTATTTTCTCACTTGGAATATAATTTTTTTTACAATTTTATTGTTAAACAGTTCCCTTCTCAAATTTGGAAATATTATGTAGTAAGGTGATATTCCAGATCTGATAAAATTTTAAAGTAAAACCCTCAAAATATTCACAATTATACCTTTTTAATCTTCTAATTAAATATTTTATTCACTCAACAAGTATTAGTAACATTATGGAAAGAATCGCTACTTTCATAAGCAGAGATGATTTGCACTAAATATTTAAATTAGCTAAATTTTCAGATCATTTTTCATGGCCCAAGTACTATATTATGTAACCTTTATAATTATCAAAGTATTGGTTACACGATTCCATTTGTTTCAAGTTAGTAAACTGCTATTGAACATTAAACACGTGTTGTAGTTTAGATGTACAATGTTCCTCTAAAGTCTCATGTTCAGAAGTGGGCTTTCTGAAGGTGATTGGATAATTGGGCTGCTATACTCATCATTGAGCTTGTGCTGTTAGAAAGTAGGCCCTAGTTGGAAATGATGTGTCACTGGGGATGTGACTTTGGAAGACATATCTCCATCTCTGGCATCTTCATTCTTTTTGTTTCCTATCTGACAGGAAGTAAGCAGATTCTCTCCACCATGCCATTCTATTATGATCTTTCTGCTTTGATGCTAGCCAACCATGGACTGAATCCCCTGAAAACGGTGAGCCAGTATAAACCTTTCCTCCTTTAAATTGTGTTTAGTGTTTTGTCCAAGTGACAAGAAGCTTGACTAGTACAATGTTTACCAAGTCACATTGCTATTGCTTGACAGAATCAAGACTCACTTTTTTTTTTTTTTTTTTTGTATCAGGGATAGAATGCAGGTCCTTGCCCTTGCAAGGCAGGCAGTGGAACCACTGAGCTAAGTAAATCCCTCGCAGGATTCACATTTTTCTTGGTCTCATGCATTCTGATCATGTGCCTCTGTGATCAGAGTCTCATAGCCATACCCTATTCTGACTGAGTCAAAGCAAAGTAGACATAGTGTAGAATATACATTCAATGCAATACCAATTGAAATCCCAACACTATATTTCACAGAACTAGAAAAAAGAATCCAAAAATTCATTTGGAACCATAAGAGACCTAGAATAGCAAAAGCCATTATAGGCAACAGTCACATGGCACCAGGTGTAACAATTCCCAATTTGAAACTATACTACAAAGCCACTGTGATAAAATCAGCATGGTACTGGCAAAGAAATAGGCCTGAGGATCAATGGAACAGACTGGAAGACACAAAAACAAATGCAGATGTACTCAGCTACCTCATCTTCGACAAAGGAGCTCACCATCCCCAGTGGAGGAAAGATAGCCTCTTTAATAAATGGTGTTGGAAAAACTGGATGTCAACCTGCCACAGATTAAAATTAGACCCTTATCTTTCGCCATGCACTAAATTAAAATCCAAATGGATTAAAGATCTAAATATTAAAACAGAAACATTAAACTTGCTGGAAGGTAAGTTAGGCAGAACTCTGGAAGACATTGGTATAGGAAAAGACTTTATGAACAAATCCTCAGTAGCACGGGAACTAGCAGATAGAATCAACAACTGGGATCTCATCTTACTAAAAAGCTTCTGTACTTCAAAAGAAACCATCAGCAGAACTAAGAGACAATCTACAATGTGGGAATATTTTTCCTTTTTAAAATGATTAAAATTTATATATTTATGGTGCTCAAATATGTATATAAGAAGGAGAGAAAGAGAACATCACCACAAGCCGGTAAAATATTAACAGTGACAACCCTATGGACTGAAATATGAGATTTTTTTTTCAGATGGATCCTATGTATTTCTATGGCTCTTCCCAGAAAGAATACAGTCTTCAGATTAATAGACAGATGAAATCATCTCTCCCACAATGCGTGAATATATCTTTGATGTTTTACTTTCATGCATACAAACACCTTCTCCTACAATGTAGGCATTTGGATACTTCAAATCTGTAACTGATTTTTACACCTTTCTTTTATTGCACTATTCTCTCAGGAGATAACAGAAAAGGTATGTTATAAAGTCAATACCTCCCTCTCTGTATACCACCAATTAATGAAACGTACTTTGCTGAATTTGTTTGCTTTACAGGAAGTGAAGGAACAAAAGAAAAAAGTTCATTTAAAACATTCATGCTAAAATCCACAATGTGGCAACAAGTAGGGAACATACAGAAACATAAATGTAGACAGAGTAAATACATTTCTCCACATAATATTCTTTGCTAATGTACTACTAATTACAATGTGTAAATCAAAGTTTATGGCCAAAATACTTTTAAAAGGGAAAGATGACATAGTGTAATTTTTTAAAAGATTGTCACTACTTAGAAAATACGTATTCAGTTTATTGCTCCAAAAGCAGAATGCTATTACCAACAAAATATTTATGTGTTAAGCAGCATATCAAATCGACATTTTATGTTTTATTTTGGTCATCCAGAAAATTGCAAAAGGTTGTTATCTACTTCACAGAGTCATTTAACAATATAAAACATCTACATATATATTTCAAGTGTAGTTTATTTTACATATCTGATTATGAATGTTTGATTTTCCTCCGTTGGAATTTAAAATGTGATAACATACTTAAGAGTATCTTTCAATAGGGAGCTTTTGACTTCTTGTATCATTCCGATTTTGTCTTGGCTACACTGTACAAAGTTTGTTATCTCTCCTTTCCTACCACTAACATTTAAAAGTTGAGTAGGAAACAACAGAATAATATCTGTCAGTGAAGCCACACTTAACTGGTGATGTCTCATTATCTCCTCTAATTGTGAGACAGCGTCGCAAGTGTGTAACTTCAGAATAAATGAATACATTGTTACTCATAGGAAGCTTTCCAGAGAAGGATCTGCAACTTACTAAAGCTTCAGCTCATCTGACTCTAAGCACAGTTTAAAGTTAACCACTCATCAATCACAATGGAAAGATTAAAAACTCAGCTTCCTTTATTTACTGCAGGAGGAAAATCACTGCAAATATCCCGAGATATGTCTCTGCTCATACACATCAAGACAATGTGAGTCCTTGCAGCCAAAAGATGTTGCTAAACACAACTTTCTCAGCATACGGCTTTATCAAAGGAAGCTGTTAGAGATAGGGTTAGGAAATGCATTATCAGAGATGAGCATTGAAAAGTATCTTAGTCTTCCTCTTACAGATAAGCATTAGAACAGGTAGGCATAAGCCACAGGCCAGTCTTACAATTCAGTGCATAGGAATAAGGGGAACGGAAATTGGTGAGCAAACGCTGTTACCTAAAAATCATGATTATACAAAATTGAAGAGTGGAAGAAAAAATATACTATAATACTAGAGAGTATATTAGTGCATTAGTATTTGGAAAGCTACATTTGAATTAAACTTTTATCTTTAACACAGTATCAATCCACTAATTCTTAAGAGATGATACAGTGGACGAAATAGTACAGTGGGTGGAGTAGGGAATAAAGAAAGGCTGACAAAGGAAAGATGTTTCCCTTTCCTAGCCAGAATGTTTTGCTGTTTGTACTACTACTTAGAAATGAGAAGATGTATCAGAAAGAAACTGGGAAAATATGGCATCTTCTCCATCGGTTTAATAATTTTATTTGGGCATCAGCACAAAAGTTTTCAATCCCTTATTGCTATTCATCAAGACTACACTTTTCTAACCTGATGTAGAAAGTGTCGTAATTTTTTTTCCTCCCTCACTAATCTATATCTTGTCTTTTTTATTGGTCCCAAATGTATGACAGTTGTGCTTCTCAAATATATTCATATAAATTGCACTTTACAGGAAAGCATAGGATCAAACCCTTCTTCTCTTCAAACAAACATACCCCGTAAGACATTGCTTCATTCTGCCACTAATATATCATGAAAAATAAACACGTACCAAAATAAAAAAGGTTGATAAATATCCATCTATTTCCAATGTTTTTATGAGATCTACCCACTTTAGAATTTGACATTTCAACTCACCTCTACTAGATTTTAGAACCAAGAATCAATACTTTTTTTGTTAGATGTTGTTTAACAAAACCTTTAGAGAATCACTTTTTACAAATCTGCTTCTCAAAATGATGGGCCATCAATCTGAATATAATCATTTACTCTGGTTCTTGGGTGTTCTTAAATCATAAGTTTAATATTTAAGATTTCAACATGTCTTTAATTACAGCTTTCAGGTGAATTAAATGAAAATATTGACTAAATTGTATTGGGTCCTTTAACATTGATGAGTTATAGTTGTAAGAAATATAATGCTGCTTTGTTTCCCTTTTCTCTTTTCTGTATTGGGGAATGAATCCAAGGCCTTATACTGAGCAGTGGTACCTCAGTTCTAATCACACTTGTTTGCAAACAATTTGCTTAGCAAACAGAAGCATTTGGCAAAATTTTGGTTTTCTTTGCAAACTCTGCACTGGGTGACAAACAGAACTGCAGCCATCTTTTCCACGTGAACATAAACATGGCCAGCCTTTCCAGAATCATAGAGCAAATTAAGTTTGTGAACCAAGGTACCACTATATATCCCCCAGGTCTCTGGTGCTACACATTTTTTTTTCTTGACAATGTATTGTTAAATTGCCCACATTGGGTCCAAACTTGAAATCCTTCTGTCTCAGCCTCCTAGAGTGTTGGGATTACAGGTGTGCACTACCACATTCAGCTGTTTTGTTTCCTATGATGACTTTTCTTCAACTGTTATCACTTCTTTGTCCATACAGTCTTTAAAAATAAACTGAACTTTGACATGCAATAATGTTTTCTCAAAGTATAGTACTGTCTCATTATAATGACAGATCACTAGTTATAGTATTTTTTACACTGATATACTTGAATAATATGCATGGAAAGCCAATAAAATATGTACATCTATATATTGTAACTTTTAAATAATTACATATTGATATCAATATAATATATACATAATTTTGAGATCAAATGTGTAAACAAAAATGATAAAGTAACCTACCAGAGAATTATTCATATCTCATAAACATAGAAGTTTTATTTTCTCAAGTAACAGGAAGCCAGGAGAAATGGAATTTAGGGATGTTGTCATTATTTGAGAAAGATATGGAGACTTCAATATTTTTTTCTTTCTCTCCCATTATCCTTTTAGTAAGTTCCCAAATGACTGAACTAGTTCCATTCCAAGAGAACATTTGTACTGACAAAGTGAATCTTACACACTTTTGACATAAATATACAATGTATGTTGCTTTGCACTTCCTAGCTGTCCCCTCCCTGTCATCACTGCTTTTCGTCTTGCTTCTGGATACCTTGGGCTCTGGCTGAACACTGTAGTGCTATACACTATTGCACTGTACAGTAAACATACAACAGCACATTTGTGACAATGTCCAGCAGACACGTGAGCTACTTCCACAATCTGTTTGCATCTAAGAATGTTCATAATGCAGTCTGTTCATACTTTTGAGAGTTTACAACTTGAATGTCCATTAAGTCAAGGACTTACTGTAATATGACCTTTTAAGAATTAGTTCTTAGATGTCTGTTCCACTATTAAACATAAAGCCTTAGCTCAAGGCAGGAAAAAGAGAACAGGATAATGAAGAAGTAGAAAAAGGGGAACTACTTCACACTGTTAGTAGGAAAACAAATTGATAGAGCCACTATGTAAAACAATATGAAGGCTCCTAAAAACGAAAAAATACTCCTACCATATGATCTAACCTCTTTTGGTTATATAAATCCAAAGGTCTTTGAACTCCTATGTTCACTAAAGCAATACTCAGAATAGGCAAGATGTGGAATGAAACTAAATATCTACTTACAGATCAATGAAGAAAGAGAACATGAGATGTATATACAATGGAATACTAGTTGGAAACAAAGAAGAATGAAATCCTACCATTAAAAACAATATGCACGAAATTTAAGGACATTACACCAAGTGAAATAAGCCAGTTACAGAAAGGCAAGTACTTCACGATCCCTCTTCTGTGGAATTTTTAATTATTTAATTTTTTTATTTTGCAGTACTGGGTATCAAACTCAGGACTTTGCACTTGTGAGGCAGGTACAGTGCCATGGAGCTAAATCCCTGGCCTTATGTGGATATTTTTTTTTACAAAAGTGGAACACACAGACACAAAGAGTAGATAATAGAAATAGGAGGTACAGGATGGAAAGAGGGGGGAAATGTGGAGATACATGTTAAAGAACACAAAATTACAGCGTGTAGGAGGAATAAATCCAAAGATATAATGTATAAGGAATAATGATGCATTCTACATTTATAATTTACTCAGTAAATTTTAGTTGTTTTTACCACACACACACAGGTAGTTGTGAAATAATAGGAATCTTAATTCGCTTAACTGTTGTGATAATTTATAAATATAATTTTATATATATAATCATAATGTTGTATACCATAAATATATTTAACAAAACAGTTTAAAGGGGGACAGGAAAAAAACATATTTAAGATATCCTGAATCTTCCTTTGTGCATTTGGAAAATTAAGAGAGTTCTCACAAGAATAAAACATTTGATTTTTCTTTATATCTCATTTGCAGGTACTTACCATAGCAACTACAAAGGACCTGAGAAGAAGGGACTATTATTTTATCTCAGTGCATTTTTACTTCAAAGAAAAGTATAGAGGAGGACAGATATAGAGCTCAGAGTAAGATGTCTAGGGATATTTTTATATTTCCCTTGAGATAATTCTGAATAAATACTTTTGAATTTGTGGGTGTATTAGCTTTCTTCTTGCTCAGACACAATACTGAAATATACAGCTTAAAGGTGAGGTTTAATTTTTTTAATCAATTTTATTGGTACATTTAAGGTATATGATATAATGACATCCACTGTTGGAAATTTGTACCTCTATATAATCAATCTTGGTTCTTATTTTTTCCCCATCCTGGTTGGCTGGCTCTAAGGCAGGAACATCATGACCGAAGGCTGTGAAAGTGCAAAGCTGCTTGGTTCATGGTGGCAGGGAAACAGAGGAGGAGAGCAGTGCCAGAGAGGAAAGATTCAGAGCTATATATAGTATCCATGGTCATGGGTCCATAATCAACTCAAACACAAACAGCACTGTACTTTGCTAACCCTTAGGTGTTTATTAATCCAATCAAACTCATGCATGATTAATAGTCACAGTGGATAATTTTAAATCTTATTAATTTAGAACTAATTTTCCATCTCAATAATAAACCAGACAATTTGTAATGCATTCCAGGTATTAGAAACATGAGACATTTCATTAAGAAAGCTACACTTCAATCCTAAGAGAGTTATTTAAAAAGATTTAATATCATATATATCATATAAAATGTGTATATGTGTTAAAAGATACAGAGAGAACAATAGAGATAATTTAATAGAAATTATGATCTTAAATACCTTAGAATAAGCTGGTAGATTCTGGCTCAGCAGGCATCCTTTATTAATTTTTCAAGTTATGATCAGTCAATTGGATAAGCCTTACATATTTTTTCTTTTTATTGAGTTCATTGGTACATTTTAGGTATACAGTACAGTTACATTCATCAATGGGATCTTGTATCTTTACATGACAGGTCTTGGTTCTCATTTTTGCCCCTTGTCCCTGCCCTTCCTTCACTCCCTCCTCCCCTCCCCCTTTACAAACACTTTATTTCCATTTTTTTCATTTTCTCATATTTTTTCTTTTCCCTTATTTCCTTTCCCCTACACCTTTAGCCCTTTTCTTCCTCTTTCACAATGTTAATTAATTCATTAGGACCTTGTGTACTATTATAGTTTATTCAAACCAGAAACTGTTCAGTATTTATACGTGTGACTTATTTATTTCACTTAGGAGTATATCCTCAATATGTATCCATTTTCCTATGAATGAATGTAATTTCCCATTCCTTATGGCTGAGTAGTATTCCATTTTATAGAAAAACCACATCTTCTTTATCCAGTTTCCTATTGATGGGCAAATGGGCTGTTTCCAAGTGTCAGCTATTACAAACTGTGCTGCTATAAACATAGGTGTGCATATATCACTGAGATATGATTCTATTAATTATTTTGGGAAGATACCCAGCAGAGGGATGGCTGGGTAAAACGGAACCTCTAGTCCCAGCTCAAAAGACCTCTACACTGAAAACTACAGCACTCTGAAAAATGAGATCAAAGAGGACATAAGAAAAGGGAAAGATATCCCCTGCTCCTGGGTAGTATGAATCAACATAGTGAAAATGACCATACTACCAAAATTGCTATACAGATTCAATGCAAGGCCAATAGAATTCCAACACTATTTTTTCAAAGAACTAGATAAAAGAATCCAATAATTCATTTGGAACCAGAAGAGACCTAGAATAGCAAAAGCCATCCTAGGCAACAGACACATAGCAGCAGGTTTAACAATTCACAACTTGAAACTATACTACAAAGCCACTGTGATAAAAACAGCATGGTACTAGAAAAGAAACAGACCTGAGGATCAGTGGAACAGACTGGAAGACACAAAAACAACTCTAGATGCACTCAGCTACATCATCTTCGACAAAGCAGCTGACCATCCCCACTGGAGGAAAGATATCCTCTTTAATAAATGGTGTTAGAAAAACTGGATCTCAAACTGCCAAAGATTAAAATAGACCCTTATCTTTCACCATGCACTAAACTAAAATCCAAGTGGATTAAAGATCTAAATATTAAAACAGAAACACTAAACTTGCTGGAAGATGAGTTAGGCCGAACTCAGGAAGACACTGGCATAGGAAAAGACTTTATGAACAAATCCTCAGTAGCATGGGAATTAGCAGAAAGAATCAACAACTGGGTTCTCCTCATATTAAAAAGCTTCTTCACTGCAAAAGAAACTATCAACAGAACTAAGAGACAACCTACAATGTTGGAAACAATTTTTACCAGCTGCTCCTCAGACAAAGGACTATGATCTAGAATATATAAAGAACTCAAAACAATCAGCCCCCCAAAATATAAAGACCCAATTCAAAAATGGGCATCTGAAATGAACAGACATTTTGCAAAGAAGTAAAAGCAGCAAGTAAATATATGAAAAAATGTTCTACATCACTGGTCATTCGAGAGATGCAGATGAAAACAACATGGAGATTCCACCTCACCCCACAAAGAATGGCTGCTATCAAGAAATCAAACAATAACAAATGTTGGCAGGGTTGGGGGAGAAAGGAACCCTTCTCCATTGTTGGTGGGAGTGCAGACTGGTGCAACCACTATGGAAATCAATATAGTGATACCTCAAATCCTTATATATTTGAAGAAGAAATCTGGTGGAATCACAAAATTCCTGAAAATTTCTCCCACATTTTCATTTTTTTTATTTTTCCTGTTCACTTTTCCACTGTTTTTGTATTCATCTTTTAGTCTTGACAGTGGCTACTTTTTATGGCATCAATGCATTAGCTATATTATAGATTTTCTGATTTATTTCTTCTACTTTGACCTGATGCTGATAACGAAGAAATGATTCTATGATTGCCAACTCTTATCATTTCTTTTATAGTTGTTCCAGCCTATTAGTGGTTTTATTTTGGCCTTAGTCAAAGAAGGTGAAAAAATTAACAAAAATTTTAAGGCAAAACTATCGTCAGACAACTTAAAAGTTATTTATTGGAATGTTCCATAAAGAAAATGATACAGGGGATTTAGCTCAGTGGTGCTGCCACCTGCCTTGCAAGTGCAAAGACCTGAGTTCAACCTGGTACCAAGGAAAAAAAAAATCGATACAGCAAAAATTTTTGGTCACGTGAATAACGTTATTTCCAATTTTATGGATTTATCTCACTCATTTTGGATAGTGATAATTAGTGATTAGGCATTAGTGATCATACCTTGACATATCATCCTTTGTTAATTACTCTAGCCATTATATTCTCTGGAATTTCTAAACACTTCTCCATCTGTATATTTTTTGCCTTTATCATTTTATTCAGAGTGATGCTATAAGACTATTCTTAGTCCTAAAGAAAATATTCCTATTTTCTTTTCTCAGTACAATCTCCATTGGACATTTTATTCACTTGCCGTCTGTCTAGAAACTCATGTCTATGTGTATTTCTACTCAAATGCGAGGCACTTCCTGTTAGCTATCATCTGTGGAAACTCTAGAGTTAACAAGTGTACCGGGACATTTTAAATGCCAGATCTCATGGTCCCTAAAGCAATCTTTGTGTTAAGGGCATTGAATTAAGTGGCTGAAAACTCCCATTCCTTTGAAGTGCTCTCTAGGGAGTCAATTACACTACTGCTGGGAAATTTGATCTGACATGTTGTTGCTGAGCAACAAGGGCTGGAATCAGCTTTAGATGAAACAAAATTTCCATAAAACTTTATTAATAACTTCTTGGAGTATACAGTGTACATATCATGACACTGGTTCTAAAATCCTATAATTTTTTAATGAATTCATTACATAAAATGTCCCCAGAGCATTGTTTTAAAATCCAATAATTCTAGTAATTTATATTGAAGTATATATTTATATTGAGTTACAAGTTATATGTTCTATTGTAAAATACTACTCATTGTAGAATTTATACATTCATCAATTTATGTATTTTCTTGAATCAAAATATTTGGCTATTGTGAATTAGAATTGGGTACAGGATAACTATAAGGAAACACAGATTAGAGAACTAATATAAATCAGATCATTTGTACCTATAGCATTATAGTTTAAAGTCTTAAAATGAATCAGCTTTGACAATGGCTCAGAAGGTGGAGTGTCTTGTTTTCTTTAACAGACAATATCCTTTGAATAAGTATGAAAATAGTTTTAGATTATGTTTGGTAAATATTGTGCATATTAATAATATTCTATTAAAATTCTGGTGGGTTTTCCCACAATTCCCCTACTTTTCTTTTTCCCCCTGAAATTAGTTATTATTCCTTTACAGAACAGTGAAAAATTACATGATTTTTTGATCATTTAATTGTGTTTCCAATGATTTATATATTTTCTTTCATTTCTCTAGTAATGCTGGTTAGCAATTACATATACATAAATTGGCTAAAGCTAAAGTTTTCGAAGAGTATTGTTATACTTATGTGGCCAGTAAGAAACAAATAAGTACTTCAGAAAGCAAGCAAAACTAGTTAGCATTATTATTTACAAACAACAGAGATCTGCTCTGCTTTTCTTAAGCAGAAAAATAATTTCTTCACAGTGATATAATAGTTCCCAGACTCCCTGGAAGGCTACAGGAGTAGCTGGGAACAAAAACTGAGGGACACGAGATAGTCTACCTTATACTGCAGAATTGGCCCACTGCAGACAATGCTAACATGAAACCACCAATAAAACTGTTGCTACCACCCGTTGCATTCCTTCACTGTGATGTCAAGTCCTCTAGCTGTCCCTGATACTGTGCCTAACCACCCTGCTGCACTCTCAAATTCACTGCAACACCAACACACAATTTTTGATTCACAGGGCCTTGTGTGCCAGTCTACAGATGTAGCCAGTGATAGGGTACATGAAAAAACCATGAAGCCATTGTACCAAATACAAGCCTCTGTAAACACCAAGAGAACTCATAAGTACCTCCATTGTGTTTCCTTTATCCTGAAGAAGTAAACAGATCCTCAACAACCCAAATGTTAGTTTTTTTTAAAATTTCTATTCATAAAGGAGTATACATTTTTAAAAATTGATTTTATTTTATATACCTAAATCATTCTTTCTATAACAAATCAATCAATGAAGTAATTATATTATTTTCAAAGCTATTTTGACTTTAACCTTGTTTCTGAGAAGTAATACTGATGAAAAGAGAAATGAAATTTAGTCTTCTGCTAAGTAATAAAAACCTTATTCCTTAAGCTACTCCTGTTGGCAATCCAGAAACTATAGCTCTTTCAAGTAGCAGATTTGATGTACAATTGCAATGCCATTAGTTATATAGAGCATATAATCAGATAAATGCTGTGAATATTATGTCATCATAACCTCTATGTTTTCTGTGTGATTAGATAGCATGCTTTTCAATGTATTTTGTCATACTTTTTTTAATCTAATTCTAATATGTAAGTGTTTTTGTGCTTTAGAAGAGTAGGAATAATTTTGTGCTCATGTAGAGAATCGCATAACTTTTCTGATGTGTATTAGTTTAAAAGTATGTTCTATTAACTTAGGTTTCTACTAACTAAATTCTTAGTTTTTTGAATCAAGATAAATTTTAATTTTAAATATGATTTGTAGTTTAATAATTGATACCTCGTTGTACGTCATATAAAGAGTGTGTTTAGAACTCAATTGCTTATCATTTTATGAATATTAAATATGTGGTACAGTAATAAAATGGGGATGAAAAAATATACAACAAGTAGATATATACCTGTATTTATACAAAAATATATTTTCAAGTTTTTGGAAAATTGAAGATGAGAATGTTTTTTCTATATAACACTAGATAAATAATGAATATATATATGAATACAGCCTATCCACAAAAACTATCCAAAGGATTATACAATTGATATAGATAATCCTTTCATAAATTTTGCTCTTAATTTTATTTTCTCACTAAACTTACAGATTAAACAGTTATTCCATATGATCAGTTAGTAATTTTGTATTTTTCATCTTGAAATATAACTATTGCTTTTTAAATTTTCACATTTGTCTAAGTAATTTATTATAAAATGGTATGTTATAGATTATAGATTATGTTAGCTCTAAATATGTAAACATTATTAGAATGTAAAAGGCTAATATAGCACTGTCCACCAATCATGGCCACAGATTATACAATTTCTCATTTGTTCAAATTAAGCAAAAATAGCAGAAGAAAGAATAAGAATACTTTCCTCTAGAAGAGGAAAAAAAGAGTGCATGGCACCATAAGAAATATACATAGTATTTAACTTTATCCTTTGTGACCCATATCTAATTCCTTGTTTTAAAATATGAAGTCTATAATAAACTTATCACTCAGAATATTGATTCCCATGCTAAAATGTATCATCTAAAAGATCATCCACTGAGGGGAGTAAAATTAAAGTTCAATTTCTCACACATTTATTGGCTTCCCTACACATTCTGCTCTTCAGAGAAGGAGTAAAAATAACTGAAACAATAACAACTATAGCCACAGGGAAGATGTCTGCTACTTATTTTGGCCCTTTGGTAAAGATTATTCCTTGATTATTTAATTGTGGTAATTTAAAGCTACTGATTTTCAAGATGAAAGGGAAAATATATATTACAATTGGGGAGTCATTGATAAGGTATGCAACCTAGATTCCCTACAACATGTTTATTTCAAAATAACATCTCCATGAAGATTCAAAACCTTCTTCTGTTCCATCGATAGCAACATATACAACTAAAAACATTAATTTGTAGTATGATCCATTTTGGAGTTAGGGAAAGTAAATTTTTGATTTTTATCCATAGGTTTCTATATATTTTTAACTTAAAAATATTCTGTGCAAGCTTTCATAAAGGTGCCACACTCAGAGACTTCATTTTTATTTCTATCACTACACACATAATTTCAAAGTCATTAATAAGTGCTAATATGCATAAGTCCAATGGCTCATTATGGTTATTTGCATAACTAATAATATGGCTGAATTTTACATACTGTGTAAAATATATCTTTAAATATTCAGTAATAACTTCATAATTGTTTTATTTATCCAAGACATTTTAATGTATATATTTTCTAAATATTGACAATTTGCGAGACATTTAGCTAGGCACTAGAGATATATTGCTACGTAGGTAACAGTAAAAAATATGGAACATTTCCAATTTTGGCCCAACCCTGAATGTTAATATTTTAAAAGTTTTATACTAGAAGTGAAAAAAACAAAGCTAGGTATGTTTTATACTAATGTTTCAGTCTATTTTCTGTCGTTACTAACATCATACTATAGATTGCATATGTTATGAAATAAACAAGATTATTTGGGCTTATCTTTCTGGTCTACCATCGAGGGGCTGCATCTGCTGATGATCTTACTAGAAAAGTCATGAGGCAGCACAGAACATCATGTCTTGGGAGACAGGATGAACACACGAGTGTCCTGGGCTTTCACCCTCTTTGTATAAACTACCAGCAATCCATTATGTGGGTTTCACCATGATGATTATTTTCATTAGCACATATTTGCGATACATAATGAATATAATCATTTTGGATATATATATATGTGTGTGTGTGTGTGTGTGTGTGTGTGTGTGTGTGTGTGTGTGTGTGTTCTTAAGCCTTTTCATTTTCCTTTTCCCTCTCCTTTCCACCTCACTACATAATTGGATCCCTGTTCTATTTGTTAAAGATCTACCACCCTAAGTTATTTATACTTTGGGTTTCTCATATAGGAGAACCTATACTATATTTAACCTTCTCTGTCATTTTACTTAGATTTATGGTCTCGATTCACTTAGATTTATAGTCTTTTTATTACAAATGACTCAAATATATCTTTCTTTATACCTCAGTAGTACTCTATCATCTATACATAGCAGAATTTTTTTTTTTTGTACCAAGGATCGAACTCAGGCCCTTGTACTTGCAAGGCAGGTACTGGAACCATTGAGCTAAATCCCCGGCCCCATAACAAATTTCTTTTATCCATTTATCTGTTGATGGATATATAGGCCATTTCCAAGGTTTAAATATTGCGAACTGTGCTAATACAAACATGGATATTCATGCATTACGGTAATTTGATGTCTTTAACTTTTTTGGTTAAGATATCCAGAAGGAGTATAGCTGAGTTGAATGGAATTTCTATTTTTGGTTTTTTGAATACACCCTGATGATTTTATCTAGCATTAATCACTTCCCAAAGATGATGCAAACAGCACAGTTGGATTATGTTTCCATGCCCTTAATACCTTACAATGGAAATTAAATTCCTCCATGAGTTTTTGGAGGGGACAAACCATATTCCAACCATAGCAAGATGAAATGATGCCATCAGTCATTTAACTATTGAGATAATCATTTATTTGATACAATTATCCAATTGATATCTATCACACTTAATAGTTGGATTAAATATTTTGTCTCAATCATGTCTTCACCTGATTAGTGAAACATCAATTCAAAAGACAACCTAAGAAATACCTAATAGTTATTTTCATAGCATTCAGTTTAACATTGTGCATAACTGCCTCACTGTAATTCATATTGTTCATTTTTAATTAAATTTATGGAAAGTTTACCTTGTGCCCTAATGTTGTATGTATTTTGAATATTCCACAATCAAGAATCTTTTGAGAAAAATAAGTTGAAATCTATATTTCACAGATGAGGAAACCGATGCTCGTATGAACTATGTTATTGTCAAGGTCATATGAGTAGGTAGCAGAACAAGGATTTGAAGTTTGCTTGGAAATTGCTTACTCCCTGACTACGGTAAATACACCATGTGATAAGTACACCATGTAGTAAATACGATGTTTGTGATTTTTAGAGAGGATAAAACAGCAGTTTATATGCTGAGACAAACTGTTGCTTATTATCCTTTAAAAACATAAGATTATCAATAAAACATAATTATCCACCTATATAGTACATAACAAATCTCCCTATCACTTTATCTGGCTGGTGGTACATATTTATATATTGATTTTACAGCTATAATTCTATATCCTTACCTCTATCCTTGTCCCAGGAGTATAATTTTAAAAGAGATCCAGTAGAAATAGAATGTGATTATAAAGGAAATAAACCTAGGTTTGAATAGTCTTGGATGTATTATTTGTTAGAATATTTTTGGCATAAATGTAGGAAAGAAGATATCATTAAATGAGGCAACACACCTTAATTATGTAGCTTAGGGACTGCAACAATCTATGTAATAACAAGATTTTTTAATTAAGTCAAACTCAGGTGTCTAGATTGTAGAAATGCAGAGAATAATTCAAACAATATAAACTAATTTGTCACAAAATATTTAATTTACTTGAAAATTAATCCTTGTTCTTTTAGTAGCAAAAAATAATAGCTAGCTTTTACCCTGATTATTTTTAATGGGTTTAGTGGGGCTGTTCCTACAGGAACAATGACAATAAAAGGGCACATAGGTAATAAGAAATCCAATTTTACAAATAAGATTTAATGAAGCTCTAAATTATTTAGGGACTATAATACTAATCAATGATTTCTTTGCCAATTAGCATTATTTTCCTCTTTAACCTTTGGCAATCTGAAAAGAGAGGCAGGTGCCCATAATCTGTGGAGAATTTGTTCCAAGACCCTAAGTGGATGTGGGCAACCACATAGTTCTGAACTCTACACATGCTGTGGTTTTGGATTTTCTATTCATTTGTTTTGTGGCTTTGGTACTAGGGATTGAACCAAGCTTGACAGATGCTAAGAATATTACCACTGAGCTATTACAACTCGAGCCTCAAAGTTTTATATACATACATAACTATGCTAAAATTTAATTCAGAAATCAGGCACAGTAAAACATTAACAACTAATAATAGTACAATTATAACAAATATGATAATAAAGACATGTGAATGTTCTCTCAAAATACCTTATTGTACCACACTCCCTGTCCTCCTTGTGATGATGCTGTGTGAAAAGATGAAGCAAGCTGAATGACTGAGGCATTGTGACACATCATTAGGCTACCACTGTCCCTAGGATGATGTGTCAAAAGAAGGATCATCTGCTTTATTTTGAAGTGAGACAACTCAAGATTTCATCATTTTGCTCAGAAAAGCACACATTAAGGTTGATGGATTATTTCTCGAATTCTCCACTTAATATTTTTGGATGATGGTTAATCTAGATGAACTGAGACAGCATAAAGTCAAACCACAGATAAGGAGGGGGCTTCTTAATGTATCACATATTTGATGTTTTAATATGGAGTCAATTTGAATTTCAGTGATATTGCCTATTATATTTCTTGGAAATGTAATTAAAAGAGGAATTAAAGCTAAACGACATGTATTGCACTTGTATTGCTTAGTATGAAGGTACTGTAACAGTACTTTGATTGTTGAAAAGCCAATCAATATTTGGAGAAGGTATCATTTAACAAGATGTTTGCCTATATAACAAATCACTATTTAGTTGAAAAGATACTTCTAACTAGTAATTTTATATAGCTAAATATCAGTTTAATTTTAAATTTCAGAACTTTGTTGCTATTTTTTCTTTTCATAGTTTACTTATTAGAAATATACCTCAAAATTCTTTGTCACACATAGACATGTGTCTTCTTCAAATTTAATAATACAAACTGTCATTGTTCTACCTAAACTACAGCAAATCACACTTTTACAGCATAGCAGGCTAGTAATGAAAGTCATCTGCAGTGACTTTAAATGTTTCCCCAAATCATGCTCTATTATTTGAAAAAAAATCTTTTTGGTTATATAAGTGGCTCAGAATTTTGAAATTATTTAGTTAGAGAGGGGATTATTTTTTAAGAGTGCAGCAATTATAGCTTAAAATAACTATTATTCAATCCATTCTGCCAGCCTTGGGAAACTAAGCAGATGTCAGATAGTCTAAAATATCTGACTCTAGGTGAGTTTGAGATGTTACTGTGAAAGAGTCATTTTCAGATCTGTTATATGGAAGAATAGCAGTAAGCTGAGTACTTACATAATGATGCAACAGCTCTCAGAGGGTTTCATTTGAAGCATAAATGTTGGGTCTTGAAATAATACTATTTTAGAGCTAAATGAGGAATATTTAGAACTTATTTCTCTATTCATTTTTTAGTAGATGGAGAAGGAATATGATCCAAATAACTACAGGAACTTCCTGAAATCTTGTATCTAATGAAAGAAATTAACATCACACCTTAGGAAGGTATCTGTACTTTATGATTCCAGTAAATTGCTATTACTATATATTTTCCCACTCTTGGTCCATACTTACTGCTGAGCGTGGGAGGAATAGAGAGAGAGAGGGAGGAAGAGGGGGAGGGAGGAAGAGGGGGAGGGAGGAAGAGGGGGAGGGAGGGAAAAGGGTAGAGAGAGGATCTGACAAAACGCTTCAATGGAATATTCTTGGATTTTCACATCAGAGCAATCTGACTTTGAAATGTGCCTAACCCCAAATCTCCACTTGTACAGATACTATCTTCTAGAATAATTGGGGTCTTTTACCATCTTTCTGTGTTATCCCCTACCTGCTCTACTGGATCATTATCATCATCTTCAAAATTGCTAACACTTCTGTTATTCTAAAAATTATTTTTTACTCTAAGTATCCCTCCAGATACTTCTCCATTTCAAACACATGTTGTGTAGGAAAATTATGAATACCATACAGAAAATCATGACTAATGTACACAAGTACTGTCCAATCATTTTTTTCTGGTCTTCCTTGGAACTTTCTTCAATAAGGTTATCTATCCATCACTGCAATAGTATGGGTTTTTTTGTCAAGGTCACCATGTAAGTCAACTATGTAACATGCAAATAATTTTTCAAGCATCCATCTGTCAATGGTAGTTGATTCAGAAGTCCTTTGATAAGATTCTTGTGCTTGGTTTGACAGCTCTGTGCTGAAGATTGTGCGTGGGTCAACCTTGTTGAAACTTCATCCTCCTTGAATCAACAGACTAGTCAGAATATGTCTTTCTCATGGCCAGAGGGACAGGACAAATAAAGGAACTAGAACTCCCGTCTGCATTTTATCTGCCAAATCAAGATACATGGAAAAGTCCAAATTCAACATTAAGAGTAAACTTTGACTGTAGCGTGAAAAACTACAAGCAAAGGACATGGATGGTATAAGGGTAAAGAATTGAGGACAATATACTAATCTGCCACTGTCACTAATATGAGCCACAGTACTGAATTAATTACATGGTCAAATCTAAGGGCTCATCTATACTGAATATATAGCAGCATGCGACATGGTTGATTACTCCTTCCTCTTAAAACTCTTTACCCTTGGTTTTTAGCTCAGCCCATATTCCTGGTTTTCCACTTGTCTCTCATTGCCTTCCTTTTCTATATACATTGTTAGGTCCTTCATATCTTTTTAACATTGGATTATATCAGGGTTCAATCTTGGGGAATGTTCTCTTTTCTCTCTATACTTATTCTCTAACAGATTTCAGCTAAGATCATGGTTTCAAAACGAACTATAACAACAAATGTTGGTGAGAATATTGGAAAGAAAGGAATTCTTCTACATTGCTGAAGGAAATGTAAACTAGTACAACCACTGTGGAGATATCCAAAAAAAACTAAAGAGAGAAATTCTATTTGACCCAGCTCTCCCTCTTCTAGGGACCTTTCCCAAAGAGTTAAAATCATCATATTACAGGAATACACGTATATCCATGTTTACAGCAGCACAGTTTATGATAGCTAGATCTTGGAAACAGTGCATATGCCAACAGATGAGTGGATAAGCAAAATATGGTACACTATTATTCTGGCATAAAATTAAACTTGAGGGATCTGTAGGTAAATGTATTAAACTTGAAAACATAATGGTAAGTGGGCTGGGGAATTAGCTCAGTGGTTTTGGTGCCTGCCTTGCAAGCTCAAGGACCTGAGTTTGATCCCTGGTACCAATAACAATAATAATAATAAAAAAATGGTAAGTGAAACAAGTCAGACACACAAGATGAAATATTACATGGTTTCTATTATGAGAAACTCAAATACACATACACACAGAACAAAATAGATAATAGTTAGGAAATAGGAAGAAGTTCAAATAATTTCCAAAATTACCTATTTCATCATTTCAAAATATTTTAATACATGCAAATTTGTTTCATTTTTACTACTAGTTTCTCTTGGTTCATTGAAAAGAAAGTTTTGTGCTATTATCCATTTCTTTCTTCCCTATAAAAGAACTTGTTTATGTCATACTCTGGCTATTTTAAGATAATGATACAGTGTATTAACTTGTTATTCTCTTATTTTGCTATGAAATTATTTTTTCATAAAATATAATGTATAATGCTGAACACTACAGAACTGTTCATTGAAAATGGTTAAGATATTGTTTTGTTATTTTTATCAAAATTAAAAATAAGACTTCTATAGATGGATAAATCACAAATTTAAATCTTCAGTTTGTCTGCTTAATTCCTTCACATTATATATAGAAATATATATAATCTCTAAAGCCATTGCTTCACCCTCACCTCCTCCCCCAGTAGTCCCTTCCTGCTCTTCCTGGTAACTCTTTTGTAAGTGGCAATCTTCTACTCCTACTTGTTTGCTGCTAGTGCTTCTAGAACCAACAGCATTTTTGGTGATCCTTGATTCAACCTTCTCTCCTATGTCTCACATTCAATTTATCAGTTATTCCTACTTGTTCTGCTATCAGTGTATATCCAGAAACCAAGTACATTTCTCCAACTCCAATGTCCTATACAAGCTCTCACCATCTCTAGCTTAATCCATTGTATCAGTCTTTTAACTTCTTTCTGTTAACCATCTTCCACCACATGTAGTGTATTTTCAAAATTCAGCCAGAGTAATCCTTCGAAAGCAAAAGTTGGATTATGTCACTCTTCTTATTATAATTCTCCAGTGGTTTTACAATCACACTCTGAATAAATTCCAAATCCCTGTAAGGACCTTTAAAGTCCTACCAAAAGCTGATCTCACTACTTCTTTGACTATATCCTTCACTACACTTAACTTCTCTCTGTGACACAAAGAAACCTCAGCACCAACCCATGCCTTTATAGATTCTAGAGTTACTATTGCGAGAAAAGGGACATCTAACACAATTATGTGGGCTGCACATTATAAAATTGTAGGGAGTAACATAATCTATGTAACTGTTTCTGCTAAATTTGTATAATTCACAACCTATAGAGTCTTAGATGTGTATCCTAGAAAAGAAAGAAATAAAACCACTTGAATCCATAAAATGTAAAATATGCAATTCAGTGGTGAGTATTTAGGTGAAAATAAAGAAAGTAAGATGCTTAGGATGAACAAAAAATTCTAAATAGGATGGACTTGGAAGACCTTCACTCAGAGGATGACTTAAATACATTACTGGAGGAGGTGAGAAGATAAGTCTTGTGGATAACTGGAACATTCCAATTAGATGAAGGAACAGCATCTGAGAGATTAAAACATGCTTGGTATGTTCTAAAATGAGAAAAGAAGCCAGTGTGGCTGCAGAAGAGTGAGCTAAGAAGGTAGATGCAAAAAATGAGGTCACAGATATGAAGAAGCCACTATTATATCTACTCATGTAAGGTCTTTGGCTTTTACTCTGGGAAGAAGATACTTATCAGAGGTTACACACAAAGCCAATTTCAACTTCAAATGTCCCCTGCTTGCAGTATTGAAAGAAGAAAGCAGGTAAACAATGTTGGAGGGAAACAAAAATATGAGGTGAACATGGCTTAGGCTGATTAGCGTAGTAGCATTTAAGTGGGGTGAGATTTTAATGGGCCCTACGATAAATGGTGCATATTTAAGTTTATATTTTCTCATGATATATTGGCCATATGTAAAATTCAATTGTCATGTGTGCATGCTGTTTTCAAACTAATATACAAATACATAAAATTACACATCTGATACATGTAAACATTTTAAATCGTTAGATATATTTATCTTCTCAAAAATGTATCATTTCTTCATGCTAAAAACTTCCAAAATACCTTCTAGCTTAGTACAAAGTTGTTACCTATAGATACCATATTATACAACAGTATGCCAGTGTTTGTTCTTATGCAATTGTAACAGTACCACTATTCAACGTTTTCCCATCTCTCCACGACGCCACTCTCTTTTGGCCTTTCCTAACTACCATTCTCTCAACTTCTATGAGGTCACTTGTTTTAGATTCCAGATGAGTAGGAACACGTACCTTCTTTGTGTGTCTGATATATTTCACTTAATATGATTACAGCTTTATTCATGTGGTTCCAAATTACAGGATCAAAGTTTTTCTGAGGGTTGAATAATATTCCATTGTGTAAATATACCATTTTCTACATTTCTTATCAGTTGATGGATATGGGTTATTTCAGCTTCTTGGCTATTGTGGATCCTGCTGTAAGAAACATATGAGTATAGCTGTCTGTCTGTCTGACATACTAATTTAATTTCCTTTTGATATATACCCAGGAGTGACATTGCTGGATCATATGGCAGTCCTGTTTTCATATTTTTGAGCAATTTCCACACTGTTTTGCAAATTAGATATACTAAGTTAGATTCCTGTCAATAGTTTGCAAGAGTTCATTTCTTGGTACCCATACCAGTGCTTTTCATCTTTTTCTTATGAATAATAGCCACTATTACCAGGGTGAAGTGATATAGCATTGGGTTTTTGATGATTAATGAGGCTGAACACTTCCATGTACCCATAGGCCATTTGTACCTCTTCTTTTGAGAAATATACACTTTGATCTACTGCCCATTTTAAAATTGGTTTATTTTTTCACTAGTATTAAGTTTTGGGAGGTCCTTACATATTCAGGATATCAACCCAGTGTTATATACTGCAAAGTGTACATGCTGCAAATGTTTTCTCCCATTAAGTAGGTTGTATTTGCACTCTGTCGGGTGTACCCTTTGCCGTGCAGAATCTTTTTAGTTCTATGTTATTGCCTTTATTTTTGCTTTAGCATCCTGTGATTTGGGAGGTCTCATGCAAAAACAAAACCCTTGACCATCCCTAGGTGTTAAAGTGTTTTCCCTATAACTTCTAGAAGTTTCATAGATTCAAGTCTTATAATTAAGTTTTTAATCCATCCTCAGTTGTTCTTTGTAACTGGTGAGAAATAGGGACCTAGTTTAATTCTTCTCCATATTGATATACAATTTTCTAAAGAACATTTCTTGAAGAGTCTTTCTTCAGTGTGGGTTCTTACCATCTGTGTTGAAAATCAATTGTCTGTAGATGCATGGCCTTGCATTTAGTTACTTTATTCTGTTTCACTGGTCCATGTGTTTGCTTTTCTACAAATACTATTTGTTTTGATCACTACAGATTTGTGACATGCTTTGAAGTGAGGTAGTATAATGCTTTCTGCTTTGTTCTTTATACTCAAGATGGTTTAGGCTATTCAGGGTTTTATGCTTCTGTATAAATTTCAGAATGTTGCTTTTGTTCTCTGAAGAATACCTTTGAGATTTTAACAAGAATTGCATTGAATTTGTAATTTGTTTAGGTAGCATGTACATTTCAATAATACTAATTATTCTAATCCCTGAACACAGGACACCTCTCCGCATTTTTATGCTTTTTAAAACTCTTTTAAATATTTTCAAATATTTAAAAAAATTTTCACTGTAGAGATCTTATCCTATTTTGGGGTAAATATATTTCTATGTATTTTTGTAGCTGTTTTAAATAAGATATCTTTCTTGACTTTTATTCTAGATAATCCACCATTGATGAATAGCAGAGTTACAGATTTTTGAACGTTGAAATAGCACCCTGCAACTTTTCTGCATTCATTTATTAGTTCAAATAGTTTTTTATTGAAGTATTTGGTGGTTTCTATTTATAAGATCATGTCATTTCCAAACAATGATAATTTGACTTTTTATCAATACTGATGCCCTTTATTTCCCCTGCCTAATTACTCTGATTAGAACTTCCAGCACTATATGAAATAAAAGCAATGAAATCCAGATTTTATAGAAAATATGTTCACCTTCTCCTCAGTCAGTATATTACTTATTTATTCTAAAAACACTATGTTGAGGTACATCACTTGTATGCCTAATTTGTTTAGTATAAGGATATTGAATTTTATCCTATATTTTTCTGCACTGTTAGCCGTGTGTTTTTTGTCCTTAATTCTGTTGATTTAGTATCATGTTTATTGATTTGCATTCCATCCCTGGGATTAATCCCACTTGATCATACAGAGTAATCTTTTTAACGTGTTGTTTGTGTAATATTTTATTCATGGTGTTGTTATTTAGTTATTTTTGTGGTGTCCTTGTCTGGTTTGGGTGTGAGGGTAACAATAGCCCCAGACTATGTTTGAGGAATTTTATTAATATTTGCCTAATTTAAGGCAATTTAGTACTAGTACTTCTTTAAATGTTGAACAGAACTCAGTGGTAAAGCCGTATGATTCTGGGTTTTTATTGGTGGGAGAATTTTATTAATGATTCAGTTACTTGATTAGTTCTGGTCTATTCGGGTTTTCTATCTCTTCATGATACAGGTTTTATAAGATTTGTGTTTCTGGAAATGTTTTCATTTCATGTGGATTATCAAATTTCTTTGCATATATTGTTCATAATAATCTCTAACGATCTCTTGTGTTTCTGTGTTAGTTCTAATGTCTTTTTCACTTCTAATTTCTTGCATTCTTCTCTTTCTTTTTCTTAGTTAATCTAGCTAAGGGTTTGTGTATTTTCCTTATCTCTTTAAAGAACTAGCTCTTTGTTTTGATGATCTTTTGTATTTCGTGCACTATTTCATCTCTGACCTTGATTACTCTTCCTTCTACTAAATGGGGTTTTTGTTTGTTCTTTTTTCCCCCTAGTTTCATGATATGATAGGTTATTTGAGATGTTGAAATGATTCTACTTTTATCATGTGGGCACTGAGTGCTATAAACTTCCTCATTAGTACTGCTTTGCTGTATTCCATAGAATTTGGTATGTTGTATCTCTACCTTCATTTGTGTAAAAAAACTTTTCACTTTTCTTTTTGGTTTCCTCCTGAGCTATTTGCTATCCAAAAGTAAACTGTTTAGGGCTGGGGATTTAGCTCAGTGGTTCTGGTGTATGCCTTGCAAATGTAAGGACGTGAGTTTGATCCCTGGTATGAAAAAAAATTAAAAATAAAATAAAACATAAATAAACTGTCTTCCATGTATTTATACAGTTTCCAAGGTATTTGTTATTAATTTCTAGTTGTATGCAATGTCCTCAAGAAAGATACTATGACTTCAATCTTTTAAAATGTGCTGCTTCTTGTTTGCAAATGTTTGTATTCATGAGAAAACTGTATTTGGTGGCCATTGGAGGGATTGTTCTATAGATGGCTCAGGTTCATTTTGGTTTAAGGTGCAATTATCTCCTCTATTCCCTGGTTGATTTTCTGTCTAGAAAATCTGTGCAATTCTGAAAATCACCAATAACAATTGTATCAGAATCTATTTTTCTTTTGAGTGAATTACTCTTCACTTTGTATGTTTGGTGCTCTGATATTGCGTGAATACACATTTAGATTTTTTCCTATTAATAACTTTAACGTTTTATCATTATATAATAATCTTTTTCATTGCTTTGGCTGTTTTCAGATTTTGCTTTTTATTAAGACATAGTTGTAGTACAAACATGTTTATATCCCTTTGGGGAAATTGATACATGTACATAATTCATCATGATTCCTTTTTCAACCCCTTTGTCTTCTCTACCTTCCCCTTCCATCCATCTCTTGAAACCTCTACTGTTCGCCACATTTGCAGGACACAATATTTACAGACTATGTTCAGAGTTGCTGCGTGTATATAACACATCTTAATTCTTTTTTCAACCCTATTCCTCCCCCTCTCTGTCCCTCTATCTCTTGATCTCCTTAAACTTTGAGAAAGATCTCTCTGCCTATTAACTACCTTTTATTCTGCTCTTTATATTTTGAGTTTCTCATAGAAGAAAAACATGCAGTTTTTAAGACTGTGTGTATGATATACTTTAAGATTATGGTCTCAAGGTGAATTCATTTTCCTATAAATGAGTTAGGATTTTCTTCCTTTATGTCAGAGTACTACTCTATTGTGTTTATAAAGCACATCTTTTTTTCTTCTCATTGAGTTTATTGGTACATTTTATGTATACAGTACAGTTACATTCATCATTGGGATTTTGTACCTTTACATGATAGGTCTTGGTTCTCATTTTTCCCCCTTATCCCTGCCCTCCCTTCACCCCCTCCTCCCTTCCCTATTTACAAACACTTTATTTCCATTTTTCCATTTTCTCATTTTTTCTTTTCCCTTATTTCCTTTCCCCTACCCTTCCTACTTCCCCTACTTCCCCTACAACTGTAGCCCTTTTTTCCTATTTCACATTGTCAATTATACCATTAGGATCTTATGTACCATCATAGTTTTTCACATCGATAAATTATTTGGTATTCATACGTGTGTGACTTATTTATTTCACTTAGAGCATATCCTCAATATGTATCCATTTTCCTATGAATAACTCTAATTTCTCATTTTTTATGGTGAGTAGTATTCCATTTTATAGAAAAACCACATTGTCTTTATCCAGTTATAAAGCACATCTTTTAATCCATGCATTTGTTGATCCTCATATTGGCTGATTGTAATATTTAACTATAATAAATTGTTCTCCTATGAAAAAGGATATTCACGTATCATTATTAATATGATGTCTTTAAATGTTTAAGGAAAATATAAGAGGAATAGCTGGGTCAAATGGAATTTCTAGTTTTAGTTTTTTAGGAATCTCAATACTGATTTCCAAAGTGATTGTACTACTTTATATTACCAACAGTGTAGCAGGTTATTCTTTTTTCCCAGCAGCCTTGTCAGCACTTGTTATTATTTGACTTCTTGATGACGGCCATTTTTTTCTGGGGTAAGAGGGTATGTCAGTGTTGTTTTCATATATATTTTTCTTATGACCAGTGATGTTGAGCATTTTTTTATGTATTTATGAGCTATTTGTACTTCTTCTGTGGGATTTCTATTCATTGCACTTGCCCATGTTTTGACTGTGACTTTTATTTGGAGAGGGTCTATTTTTTGAGTTCTTTATATATTCTAGATTTTAGTCCTCTCTGTAAGGTATCCATGGAAAATTTTTTGCATCCTATAGGTTGTCTTTTCACTTTATTGGTTGCCTCTTTTGCTGTGAGGAAGCTTTTTAAATTTGATATGATGCCATGCATTGGCCCTTGGTACTATTTCCCATGCAAACAAGGTTCTGTTTAGAAAGTCCTTGCCTACACCTGTGATTTCAAGAATTTTATGTATTTTATCATCCGAAAGGTTAAGTGTGTCAGCCTTAACATTTAATTCTCTGATACATTTTTATTTCAGTTTGGTACATAGTGAGAGATGTGGGTCTAGATTCAATCTTATGTATTTGGACAACGGGTTTTCCCAATACTTATTCATGAGGCTATCTTTCTTCCAGTGCATGCTTTTGACTGGATCATCTACGATCAAATAGGTAACTGCTGGGGTTGTTTCTGCATTCTTTATTCTGTTCCACTGAATCTCGTGTCTGTTTTTATGCCAGTACCATACTACCTTTTTTTTTCCTTCATCATAGCAGCTTTGTAATAAAATTTCACATCTGGGACTGTGATGCCTCCCAATTTTCTCTTCTTATCCAGGATTGCTTTGCTACTCTGGGTCTCTTTGGGTTCACTATGAATTTAAGGCTTGCTTTCTCCAGTCGTTTTTGTTTTGTTGTTGTTGTTGTTTTTTCCTTTTCTTTTATTTCTTTCTTTTATTTTATTTATTTATTGAGACAGGGTCTCACTATGTTGTTGAGATTAACCTGGAACTCACTATGTAGTCCAGGCTGGTCTCGAACTCACACCGATCCTCCTGCCTCAGTCTCCAGAGTACTGGGATTACAGGCGTGTGCTACCAAACTCAGCCACTTTCTCAAATTCTTTAACAAATGCTGTTGAACTTTTTTTCTGTTGTACTTTGGATTGGGACTGCATTAAATTTGTCTGTTGATTTTGGTAGTATGACCATTTTTGACTATATTGGTTCTGTCCGTCCAGGAACATTGGGTATCTTTCCATTTTCTGACATCCTTTTTGATTCCCTCTTTTAACATGCTGCAGTTTTTGTTATAGAGGTCTTTCACCTCTTTAGTTAGGCTAATTCCTAAGTATTTAATTATTTTTAGTGCTCTTTTGAATAACATATTTCCTATTTTCTTTTTAAATATGTTCATTATTAGTATATGGGAATACTATTGATTTTGGGGTGTTGATTTAGTTTACTGAAGTCTATTTTACCTAGTATGTATGGCTAATATTGATATCTTCTGCATTTTTTAGCATTAGTATATATTGTTATACCTCTTTGCTTTTTCAGTCTAAGTATGTGTTTAAAGGTGAAACTGATTTCTTTTTTTTTTTCTCATTGAGTTTATTAGTACATTTTAGGTATACAGTACAGTTACATTCATCATTGGGATCTTGTACCTTTACATGACAGGTCTTAGTTCTCATTTTTCCCCCATATCCCTGCCCTCCCTTCACCCCCTCCACCCTTCCCGATATACAAAAACTTTGTTTCCATTTTTTTCATTTTCTCATATTTATTTCTTTTCCTTTATTCTTTCCCCTACCTTTCCCACTGCCCCTACACCTTTTCTTCCTATTCCACATTGTGAATTATACCATTTTGATCTTATTTACACTTCTAGTTTTTTACACCAGAAAAACTATTCAGTATTTAAACATGTGTGTCTTATTTATTTCACTTAAGAGTATGGCCTCAATATGCATCCATTTTCTTATGAATGACCCTAATTTCTCGTTCTTTATGGCTGAGTAGTATTTCATTTATAGTTTCTTATAAGCAATATAGAACTCTTTTTTTGTATCCATCCAGTCATTCCATGTCTTCTAATTGGATAATTCAATACATTTGTATTTAAGAGTATAAAGATATGTTATCTTTGGCAAATGCGGTAGTTTCATCTCTAATACCCACATATCTTTGTCCATTTTAAGTAAATTTTATAATCTAGATCAATCTTGAATGGTTTATGTTACTTTAGGCATATTTATGCAGGTATAACTGATTGATGATATTGTTTCATCTACTAAATTTAAGTATTGTGCTTTAATTCATAATTCTGGTAAAATATCTGTTTATGAATTTGAGATAAATCTATTTCTACCTAAGAATTTAAACATGATTTACTGTTCATGTTGTCAATCTTTTCCAGCAAATATCAAAATATTCAGTTTATTTTTTGCTAAATATATTTCTAAAAATATATATTTTTAAATTGTGAAGTTTAAGTTTTTGAGATGTTAACTCAAAAGTCGTGAATGATTATTCTTAACAATCAGCTTTATTTTAAAAAATATATTCCAAAAATATATATATAGTCATAAGTGAAATTGACAAGTTCTTTTCTGAGAAGTATCTTTACCCAGTTTTTTTTTCTTTTAGAACTAATCTGACAATGAATTCGTAAGTTCTGTATATTACTGTATATTGCTTAACCACATAATCTAGTTTGATAGGTTTCATTTTCTAAACTTATTCTTTTACATTTTATACCCCTTTGAAAGCTTTTATCAGAAAAATAAGTCAATATGAAGGAAATTTTGAGGCTTGGCTTATCTTCAGCCTGATTCTTATTACACAGATTTGCGTGGAAATGCTTGAAATAGTATTTTACCATTTCCATTACACTTGCTCCTATATACTTTTCTAAGTATAACTTTGTCTTTACAATAAATTCAAAATTACGTTTGCAATTAATATTCACTTCTTGTTTTAGTAGAAAAATTCAGATAATATAGCATATGTAAATTTTTTCTTTTGAGTTTCCTTTGTATATGAGAATATATTAGATAGTTATTAGATATGTTCTTGAACTACACATAAGAATATATATTTTCTTTTCCTTGAATATAATTTTCTCTGGAAGTATTTGGCTAAGTTTATGAATTCTGTTACTCAAAATGTATTCTTTTATTTCATATGTCAATTTCTTCGAGGAAAATATTAAAGACTCCATCTATGATTGTTGGTTTATCCATTTTCAGTACTTTTAGAGAATATTTTATCATACAGTTTATTACTTTATTCTATAATTATATTAACATGAAGATGTACATATAATTATTTTGCATGCACACACACATACACACACTTCATGATCCATATTATTTGAAAACACAATATTCCCAGTTATGTCAATGAATCCTTTTAAATTGAAAATTTACTTTGTCTTCTTATACTGGTCATAGTCTTATTATGATATTACTTTTTAAGAATGTAGAATGCTTTATCCCTCTTTGTACTTTTAAACATAGTGTTATATGAATGTTTTATGACTTTTTTCCCTTTTTCCAGCTAGATTTATCAAAATTTAAAAATTATTCTGTTTTTTACATTCTCTCCAGTTCCTTAGAAATTATAGTTTCATTTTTATCTTAAGCAATCAATAGTTAAGTCATGCCGATTTTGTGGCTCCAACAATCTAGAATTGGACAATATCTGTATTAGAGTATGCCGATTGTTTTCAAATATCTTGTGCCACAACTTTATTTTAAAACTAATTAACTTGGATTAAGCTAGGAATGTTACCAGTGTACTTTTTAACCTTACTTGAACTTAGATATGGTTACATGATAAAATTCTGGAAAGTTGTGTGAGAAAGTGCAGTTTACTTCCCATTTAAAGACAAAAATACTTGTCCTAGATACCCACACACAGGATGAGATGATTTAGAAAATAGCTGTAAATTTTACAGAGAAATAATTACTGTATGTATATAAAGTCCTTTGGCTCTGTGTGAAATATGATTATGCAATTTAAAATTGGGAATACTTAAGAAAACAAAAATAAATGCTAAATTGAACTTTAGGAAATTGTCAAATTTGGAGGTTTTTTGATCAGGGAAATGGGCAATTTCAGGTTTCCCTTAATAACAAGTCAAATTTTATAAGGGATACGAGTAATTTCAGCATTTTCCATAGAGGGAACTAAAGCGCAAAGTTTTAGTTTGAAAAGTTAAGAACTGGATTATTATTATTTAAAAAGTAAATATTATAGTGCCTATGTTAAATATAAAATAATTATTAGGAAGTAGACACAGAAAGAAGTAAACAGCTAATATCTTCACCTTCCATGGGACAGTAATTTTTATGATTCTGTATCATACATTATAGTTCACTACACTGTCATTAAGGTGCATCATTATCATACATATAATTTATTTTTATTCAGTCATCGATATCTTTTCATCGCTCATTTTTTAAACTATTGTGTTTGATGATGAGAATTTGTGTTGCTGTATTTCTTTGAAAAATTAAATAGGAATTCTAAAACCTTTCTCTGATAGGCTCCTAAGCAAACCTTGTAATATTTCAAAGTAACCTACTTTGAATTTTCTTTTCTTTTCTCTGAGTTTATTGGTAATTTTTAGGTATACAGTACAGTCACATTCATCACTGGGATCTTGTACCTTTACATGACAGGTCTTGGTTCTCATTTTTTCCCCATACCCCTACTCTCCCTTCACCCCCTCTACCCTTCCCTATTTACAAAGATTTTTTTTCCATTTTTTGTTTCTCATATTTTTTCTTTTCCCTTATTCCCTTTCCCATACCCTTCCCACTTTCCCTACACCTTTAGGCCTTTTCTTCCTATTTCACATTATCCTGCTTTAAATTTTCAATTCAAGACTGTTGCAATTATTCTGATTCAACACTATCACCCCGTAAATGTCTTTCAGTACTCTGTACATTATTTACATTAAAATAAACCAATTGGATAGAAATTTAGATAAACTTCTGAGTTATAAAAACCCAGAACTACATAAGATGCTCCTATACAAAAAGGGAAACACTAAAATCGGGTGCAATAATATAGACTAGGAAGAAGCAAGATCAAATTTCCTTGTTACATTAATAAATATTAAATGAAAATTAACCTATTATAAAGAATAAATTCTTGGAAGATATCAAAACTCATAAGCCAACATTGTGGTGTATCAAAAAGATTCATCTAAAACAAACAGACGTTTCTCAGACAACGAAGTAAAAGCAGAAAATAAATATATATAACAATGTTCAACATCACTGGTAATTTGAGAGATGCTGATGAAAACAATACTGAGATTCCATCTCACCCAGAAACAATAGCTGCTATCAAGAAATCAACCAATAACAAATGCTGGAGGGGTTGTGGGGAGAAAGGAACCCTTCTCTATTGTTGGTGGGAGTGCAGACTGGGGCAATCTCTGTGGAAATCAACATGGAGATACTTCAAACAACCAGGACTAGAGGTTCCATTTGACCCAGCTATCCCTTTGCTGGGTATCTTTCCAAAAGAATTAAAAGAATCATACCCCAGCAATATACGCGAACCCATGTTTATAGTGGCACAGTTTGTAATAGCTACAACTTGGAAATAGCCCAATTGCCCATCAATTGGAGACTGGATAAAGGCAATGCAGTTTTTCTATAAAATGGAGTACTACTCAGCCATAAAGAATGAGAAACTGCAGTCCTTTTTAGGAAAATGGATGCATATTGATACCATACTCTTAAGTGAAATAAATAGAACACACATGAGTAAATACCGAATAGTTTCTCTGGTGTGAAAAACTAAAAGTATAAATAAGAAGAAAAGTGCTAAAGGTATAGAAGAAGTGGGAAGGATAGGGGAAAGGAAATAAGAGAAAAGAAAAAATATGAGAAACAAAAAATGGAAACAAGGTCTTTCTAAATAGGGCAGGGTGGAGCGGGTGAAGGGAGGGCAGTGGAATGGGGAAAAATGAGAACCAAGACCTGTCATGTAAAGGTACAAGAGCCCAATAATGAGTGCAACTGTACTGTATACCTAAAATGTACCAATAAACTCAATGAGAAAAAATTACACTGGAATAATAAAAGCAAAATATTTATAAAGATCTACCAGGCATATTACAAAATTAAAACTATTGTAACATTAAATTTCTGAATGACTGAAATATAAAATATTAAAAACTGATATATTTTGCAAAAATATAAAGATACAGATAATATATATCTATATATGTTTGTTTGTTTTTTTTTTTTGTCGCTGTCCTGGGAATTGAATCAAAGACCCTCCCTCTGAACTACATCCCAAGCCCCATTTCTTTTTAAATTCTGAGACAAGTTCTTGTTAAATTGCTAAATCGCCCATACTGGGCTCAAACTTGCTTTCTTTGTGCTTCAGCTTCCCAGAGTACTGGATTTATAGCCATGTGATTTACTGGCTAGTGATAAATATATTTTAACATTTTAACATCTAAAAAAGTGAAATAGAATTCTCAAAATATGAATAGAGGTGCAGAAGTAACTAAAGAGATGCCATAATGAGGTTCTAGTTACTTCAGTTCAGAATACCACAATGTAATAAAACTAGAGAATATTGATAATATACAAATAATACTGTGTAAATTTTTATATTAAATTAAATTGTGTTCCAATGTGGAATATAGAAAAATCAAAAGTCAAATTATATTGCCTATAAAATGAAAATAAAAACTATAAAATATACAAGACATGACTGGTACATACCCAGGGAAGGATACAATTTTAATGTCAAAATAAATTAAAATATGTGAAAAATGATGGTAGAATAAAGCTACAGATTCCAGAATGTACTAGGAAGTAAACTATAGCCCCAAATCAAGGTAATTAAATAATGTGAGATTTTGAAAATTATGTTGAGTACTGACTAGAGAGAACACACTTGTGCCAAATATAAAAGCCAAAATGAAAAATTAAACATAGAATGAAAGAAATTAAAAGAACTCCCAATAATACACTATCATAAAATTAAAATATAGAATGCCAGGATGATTTTGTTGAAATTAATATTCAAGTTGTCATAAAAGATACACTAGTCAACATATTAATATATAATATATGTATTACAAATTACCTACTATGTGAACTTTGAGCATATGTCTCATGTACTTATTGTTAGAAAATCATTTTCATTTTCTATCAGCCTTAATTTCATTTTGCTTAAGTATCTACAGTATGGCTTAAGATCACACTGTGGTTTTTCCTACCCATTCAGTGGCTCGAGCAGGGGAAACTGCAGTCCACTTTTCTGTGGTGGGCTGAGCACCCTCATCTTCAGTCAACTGCTAATGGGCACAGAGACAGTGCCACAGTGACCTCAGGTTGAGTGGAAAATTCAGAAGCTGGAGTAGTCCATTTAATCTGAAAGTTCTCTTTGGCCACAGCTTTTTAGTAGCAAGCTGTCCTTCATCTTCAATCTCTTCAGGATGTTTGTAGAAATAAAGATTAGTCATGACTTTCCACAAGTACGAAATGTTGACACATATTCACAGAAATTCCAAGGCCAGCTCCCACGACATCAGACCTATTAAGTGAATTCCATTTTTATTTCACAGGATGGTAATATCCACATAATGTAGAGGAGAACCTGTATAATACAGAGCAGGGGTAGGGAGGCTGATATAAGCTGTCTCTGCGAGAGGCTGGTGGTAAGCTCTGGGACCAGTAAACACCAGAAGTGGCTCCCAGAAGCATCCCTGGGTCCAGTTAGGAAAGGTTCCAGGAATGAAGCTACAATCAATAGGATTGGCTCCATTGGCAGCAGCTAACTTTGGCACACTCCAACCCACTCTGTTGCACGGTATGGCATTGATATTAGCAGGGTTTTCAATGGTTCCAATGTCACAAACTGCCAGAAGAAGCTTTTCTTCAAGGTCTTCTTCAGATTCATAACGAGGATGTATCACTTTTCCTTTTACAGATGCATTGTTCTATCTAGAAATCAAAGTTCATGTCACCACAATGCGTTCTTGACACAAAGAATGTTAGGATTTCCTCCTTCTCCTTTTGCAGGATACCGAGGTTCTGGACATTATGCAAGATGTCCTTGAAATTACTGCAGGAGTTGTAATAAGTAATGAACAACAGTTCCTTCTGTGACTAACATGAAAAGGCTATCTCCCATTTAGGTTTTTCATTTTTTCTTTTCTAATATAGAGGAAAACATACTATTGGGTGATGAAGATGTATTTTATTGCCCTTGTTAGCTAAACAGAAAATTTTCATTATATTTGATATTATTGGTCATATAAATCAATATATAGACATATTTATTCATACAAAGCTTATTATGGGTCCAAGTACTAGAGTCAAATGTGTGTCTAACCTTCAACTGAGAGGCTTATTTATTTGGTAGTAAAGATCAGAGCACCAGTTCACCTAAATCATATTCAAATATCTGATTTAGCACTAAAACACAAATTTGCTCTTTTATGTTAAAAATATTATTTTATGTTGTTTTCTTTTCCCTTATTTCATTTCCCTTACATTTCCCACTTCCCCTACACCTTTAGCCTTTATCTTCCTATTTCACATTGTCAATTATACCATTAGGATCTTATGTACTGTTATAGTTTTTCACACCAGAGGAAAAAAAAAATGAGGAAATGAAAAAATGGAAAGAAAGTATTTTAAATAAGGAAGGGAGGAGGGGGTGAAGGGAGGGCAGGGATAAGGGGAAAAAATGAGAACCAAGACCTGTTATGTAAAGGTACAGGATCCCAATGATGAATGTAACTGTACTATATACCTAAAATGTGCTAATGAATGTAATGAGAAAAAATTATTTTAATCATAGATTGAATGTTTTTTTTTTACAATACTAAATACCATATGGTCAGAGGCTATTCTATCTTGGGAGTAATTTAATACTGATTTTGAATGTATATTATGGGAGAAGAGTAAATGTCACGAGAACTTCCAGAAATCAGAAAATTTATCAGTGAAGAAAATAAAGTACTGTTTTATGAGAATATACCATTTTAATTGTTATAAATGAATACGTCTCAATGGCAAGGAAAGTTCCCATAAAGAAAAATACGAGCAGATAATGTAGAGAAGCTGACTGTGGAAAAGAGAAGGAAAATAAACCATTTATTAAACACCTACTTTGAATTACACCCTATAATTTTCTATTTACCCCAAAGCCCATCAACTTTTAGCACTGGCTCTAAGAATGGCTGGAGGTAGAATAAGTAAATCCAAAATAGCATTACTGCAAGCAACAGTAAGAGATATAAAACTCATACATGGGAGTTCAAGATCTATTAATTTCTATCTTAAAGCCGATGGGGAGACCTTATAAGTTTATATCAATAACTTAGAGAATAGCAGGGAACAAAAGTTGGACAGCCAATTTTGGATACTTCTTAGAGCTACAATTGTGTACAGATTAGGAAATTTTCTATGCAGGGAATGACTTTCTAACTCTACATTTTTCATGGCAAAATATTAGGAGATTCAGACTGTTTTCCTTAATAATTTTCTTAGTAAAATAAATTATGATTTATATTATCCCTGTCATACATGAAAATCAACATTAAACTTTAATGATTTGACTCATGCAGAAAGAAAGGAACAGGAAAAAAAAAACAGTAAGTGGAAATATCTTTGTACATTTTTCTTCTGTTTACCATGAGTAGGAATCAACAGTCTATGAACTGAAATTTCTTTATGTTTGTGCTTTTACTCTTTCTATACATTTCTATTCTGTATTATGTGTGTTAAATGCTGGAAAATCACTCATGAAAAATGATATAAACAGCTCCTTTTCTCTAAACTCCAAGAAGGGTCAAAATTAAGGTAGGACTTATAATGGGATAATTACTACTTGGGAAATTTATTGATTGGGTTGGGATTACATACATAATCCAAAAATGGGAGGTCAATAAACACCAAATGAGAGAAGGTTCTTTTTACATTGATATTCTTGGATAAGATTAAAGAATTCTGTTAACCTGACTGTAAAAAAATATAATCTCTAACTTTTGTATTTAGCAAAATTATACATATAGAAACACATAATATTAGAAGTACCAGTCTTATATTAATATTAGAGGTTACATATATTTTCATATAACATGTTTATGATTACTTGAAGGATAATAGCTTTTAAATCTCCTTCTAGATCTTATTTAATGAAGGACCTACAATATCACATATTTTGTTTTAATACTTGTCTTTCAATATAAATACCTTTCTTTGTGATTTTAAGTATTTCACTTTGTGTTTAAAACATTATTCTCAAAAAAGAGCTAAAGGTGCAGGGAAGGTGGCATGGGTAGGGGAAGAACAAAAAGGGAAAAGAAAAAAATGTGAGATAATGAAAGGATGAAAATAAAGTGTTTGTAGATGGGAAGGGGAGGAGGGGGTGAAAGGAGGGCAGGGACAAGGGAAAAAATGAGAACCAAGACCTGTCATGTAGAAGTACAAGATCCCAACAATGAATGCAACTGTACTGTATCCCTAAAATGTACCAATAAACTCAATAAAATTAAAAAAAAAAGAAATCACACAATAACAAATGTTGGCAGGGTTGTGGGGAGAAAGGAACCCTTTTCCATTGTTGGTGGGAGTGCAGACTGGTGCAACCACTATGGAAATCAATATGGAGATACCTCAAAGAACTTGGACTGGAGGTTCTTTTTGACCCAGCCATCCCTCTGCTGGGTATCTTTCCAAAAGAACTAAAAGAATCATATCACAGAGAAGTATGCGCATTCATGTTTATAGCAGCACAGTTTGTAATACCTAAAACTTGGAAACAACCTATTTGCCCATCAGATGGAAACTGGATAAAGAAGATGTGGTTTTTCTATAAAATGGAATATTACTCAGCCATAAAGCCTGAGAAAATAGATTCATTCATAGGAAAATGGATATTGAAGATATACTCCTAAGTGAAATAAATAAGGCACACGTGTGTAAATACCGAATAGTTTCTCTGGTGTGAATAATCTGCAATAATACAGAAGATCCTAATAAGATTACTGACATTGAGAAATGGGAAGAAAGGAGCTAAAGGTGTAGGGAAGGTGGGACGGGTAGGGGAAGGGTAAAAAGGGAAAAGAAAAAAATGTGAGATAATGAAAAAATGGAAATAAAGTGTTTGTAGATGGGGAGGGGAGGAGGGGGTGAAGGGAGGGCAGGGACAACGGGGAAAAAATGAGAACCAAGACTTGTCACGTAGAGGTACAAGATTCCAACAATGAATGTAACTGTACTGTATCCCTAAAATGTACCAACAAACTCAATTAAAGCTGAAAAAAAAATAAAGAGAGATCAAGTCCCATGGGGAAAAAATATTTAAGGAATATCAACAAAATTATACCACATCAATTGATTTCCATAACTCATGTGGTGGCTTTTTGCTTGTAGCTCACTTGCTTACTGTTTTCTGCTTTCCCTGCTTTGCTGTGAACTGTTTCTCTGATATGTTCCTCTGCCAGGCCACCCGGCCTTGGAGCCAGCCAACTATAAACTAAAACCTCTACAAACTGTGAGCCAAAAAAAAAAAAACCTTTCCTCCTTTAAATTTAGGTGTTGGGTGTTTTCTCAGCATCAAGAAAAGTAATTAAGACAATGAAGCATATTCTGTACATTGGGTCTGGAATTATACACTATTAGTTTTAAGGCATCTAAATTTTAAATTGACTCGGTAACAAAAAAGGGATAAATTGTAAAGGCCATATAATAATGTAGAAAATAATATGAGTCTTTTCCAAACATTTTCAGTGACTACAGCTTCAACTGTTCTTGCAAGTTTTTGTTTTATTTTGTTTTTGCCAGAGAGGAGATAGTTAATTTTATAGTTTCTGTTTTTCCATTAAGGTGAAAAAAAGTCTTTGCTCTTAAACTGGTGTTTCAGGATCTTGATTTTATCACTTTAGCTTTATCTTCTTAAAAATCTCCAGTATAATCATCCACTGTCTCGTGAACATATCCTGGGCTCTCTCACACCACCGCAGTACACAGGCTATTCTCTTGCTTCATTTACATTTATCTATTTGTTGCAATTCCTACCCTTTGTCAATGTTGAAATGAAAACTTGACATTTTCCTGAAGTTTTTTACTTTTCTCATTGTCAAAATACATGCTTTTTCCCCTTGGCCAAATCCAGTAATTATTTATATCTGTACTTGCCATCATCTACTTTATGTCCTTTTTGATATTTACTTCTTGTCTTTATGCCTAGATAATAAATTGCTCAAGTGAAATATTCAAACTACTCTAAAATCCCTATAGTAGACATTTTATACTGATTTATCCATTAAGGAAGTTCAAATCATATTTTGATTAGGAATTTTAGCTTTTGATATTATTTATCTTTAGAATTTACTTCTCCATACCATGAAAACAATGCAATAAATTTTCTTTTATTTTTATGTCCAATTTTCAAACACGGTTAAGAAAACTGATCCAGAGGAGTTTATATTCATTATTGCAAATAGAAGTATTTACATTAAAACAAAGCAACAGAAATATCTGTTAGCTTGAAGTTCCCTCATATTTAATAAGTGATCATACGTGTCAAAAGCCCTTAAGTCCATGATTTTATTTAGTATTCATAATACACTCCTATTGGACTGAATTTTATGCATATTAAATAACTTGTACAAGAAAATAGAGCTAATAAATGATGTATAAGGGCATAAAGCAAATGCTGCATTCTTCACAAACACATGACCACACACTAACACATGCAGCATGAAGATGCATTAAAGCTGTTGGCATCAAAATCTATGAATGTATGGACATGAAATTGAGATCAAGTTAAATATCTTACCTTACAGTCCATACAGGTATTAAATAACAAACTAAGTTGAAAATAGGAAGCTAGCACCACTGAGCCTATTACATTTTAGTAGGGAGAGATGAGTCTTTGAGTTAGTCTCTAGAGGCAACTTACAGTTGCTATTGACAACTTCAATTTTATAACTGTATTTTTAAAATTCTTCAATGTACAGTGACAAAACCAACTCTGCATATGTGGGCAAATATACTAAAAGAAGATATAAACATTTTAATAGTTGAAAAAATAATCAAGACATGGTAAATTTCATGTCTGTAAATATATATTGTATAGTGTAAGTATATATATAAATGTATATAATATAAATATTTTATTTATATATATTGCTGTCAGCATTGACTTGTCCTGGTACCTTCCCTTGAAGCTCTGACAGGGAGTGTGTCTTCCCTTTCCCTTTTCTCATTAACTCACATGTTCTCCTTTTTCCCCTAATGCTGTGTTAGAAACTCATTTGGTTTTTGCAGATATTCATTAAAGGAATTCTAGTTGCTTCCTACACATACCTGTTCTGCTATAGCCAAAAGCCATTTGGTGACATTATCAACTCATTAAAGTGAGAGATGTGACAAAAAGAGCACACAGCATATGAAATAAATATAAAAGTATCAACCACTTAAATGGAAAAAAATCCATCTGGTCGGTTTCACTTTGAAAAACGAATTGTATATTAAATCCTTTCCTTAATACATGACAGCAAATTAATCTCAAAAATAGATAGAAGTACAAATTATTCAATTAAAATCAATCCTGATAGTCTACTAAATATAACACGTTAGATTTCAGAAAAATTATAGAAAATAAAAATCACTGCACTTAAGCATGCTTACCTTCTCTAAAGGGAATGGGGTGACAAGAATGCAATTAATTAAAAATGCAGCCAAGGAAATTCAAGATAAAATTAATAACTTCTGAATTATGGAATAAGAATCAATCATATTTAATTGAAAAGGAATCAAAAATCTTTCCAGTAGAGAAGCTAGTTGGTCTTTGGAGAAGCAGACTAAAATATTAAGTGTATTATCTAATGTCATTATCTGCCCAAAATATATTTCACATAGTATGAAAAATGAATACATTACTTATAATGTAAAATTTGCTATAATTATAAAGTGTTGACATAAAATATGTAAATCTAATAATTGCTGGAAGTCAGGTATCAAAAAATTAGTGGAAGTCTATTTCAAAGTTTAATAATCTGTAACAAATTAAAAATAATATGTAACACCATTATTTTTAGACTAATGCATTTATTCAATATCACTACCCCATTGTTCTTGATTAAATCCTTGTAAAACAAAAAGCATGTTAATTTTTTTCTGATAACACGCTTGGTAGATATTAGCTAAATATGAATATTAAGAAAGTTGACTTACCCTAGAATATTGCAAATATTTAAAAATTCATTTGACCAATATGTACCATATCATTTATCCTCATTTGCAACCTCTCCCTTATCTCTCTCCACCAAAGAAGTTTGAGAGAACTGAGGTAGTCATCCAAACTGGATATTATAGGATCACCTGGCTAAAAGATATAACATATAGCTCACTGGAAATTTTCTAACACTGCCCTAACACAACTGGCCAAAAATTTAATTGATGACTCTAGGTAAATGGAATTTTCACAAATAAACTCATTCCTCCTCAAAAATGTATGGCACAAATTATTCTTCAGAAGCAGGTGGTGCATTTTTAGAAACAATTGTTGAAGTGTAGATAACTATATTTAAACACATTCTACCAACTACCATAATGTCTCACTTGAAAATTTATTCTCCAAAATTCTATGATTCCCATTTCTTGTGAGTGGAAAACTTTCTTAATGTGTTTTAGAGCACTGAAAGACTTTGCTGTTATAACAAGTACATCTCAAATTTACAATGGTTGACGCTGTGTTTGCAAAGAAGAAACAAATTACCCATAATTCCTAGCCATTTGAATAGAGATATCAAGGGAGAAAAAGCATCAAAATCAGGATGAATTATATAATGGACCATAACATATATAGTATTCATTCTAGATACCAAATATTTAATAGCACCAAACGTTTCAATACTAATTAAAATGCTTAAGCAACTTGCTTTGGTGTTCTGCAGGACAGAATATATTTTATAAATATTTTGAATTGTTTTCCTTCTTGAAAATAGCAAATAAAGACATTGTTTCCATGTTTTTCCTTTTCTTCATATTATTTTTCTTTTCCCTTCTTACCTTTTCCCTACCCATCCCACATCCCACAGGGAAGGGTGGAGGGGGTGAAGGGAGGGCTGGGGACTGGGGAAAATATAAGAACCAAGATAAGTCATGTAAAGGTACAAGATTCCAATGATGAATGTAACTATTGTATACCTAAGATGTACTAATAAAAAATAAAGTAGCAAATAAAACAATAGTTGTTGTGCTAAATTTATATTTATAATAATCATTTATTTTTCAGGGAGAAAAAGCTAAGGAAAGATCATTTTCCAAATAACTTCCTATAATCTATCATCAGGATTATACTTAGCATCATCTGGCCACTCATGTAATAATCTTAATTTATTGATGTTTTCCAAGAGAAAAGTTAATGGCAGAGTAATTGCACAATAAATGGGGAGGGGTACATTTTGCTGTAATACAATTTCCATGCTACCGAGCACAGATCCACTGTCCTGAAGAAAACACAAGTGATCACTCCAGTGTCATGTTAAACTAGAGCAAACCAAGTTTAACTAGTTCGACTGATTTCAAACCAAGTCAGAAATAATGTGTTTAACAGTAAAAGAGAGAGGTCTGCTTAAAGATTTTGGCTATCTTAATTTACCAGAATTATTTTGAGTTACAAAAAAGGTGGTATTTAGAATTCTTCTTAGAAAATAAATCCCCACTTCCTTTAATATTATCAAAACTACTTTGAGCCATGATACAGATATATACAAATAGTTATGATATTGCAAGTGAAAGAATTGGAGGTATTATATTCCCTTAATAGTCCTTCTCACTATGACTAGACTTACTAAAGTGATAATTCTAAGGATGAGGTTGAATATTAATGGGAAAGTGTGAGTAAGCTCCTCAAGTACACACAATAAAACAGTAGGCACATTTGGTGGCCTAACAGACTAATACAGCACTGTTTCTTTCCGCATATACAATATGAGTACATAGTGGAAATGTTAAGAATATATACAAGCTTCCTTGTTCAGCAGGTATTAGCTACAAACAGCTACTGAACTCAGATGAGCTATACATAAAGATACACACTGGATTAACAAATATATATTTTTTTAAATGCAGGAAGGCACAGTAGTACCAGCCTCTAATCCCAAAATTCTGGGAGGCTGAAACAGAAGGACCATAAATTTAAATTCCATCAGGGCAATTTAGCAAAATTCAAAAAAAAATCTAAAGGGTTGGAAATATAACTAAGAGTGAAGACCCCAGGTTCAATCTACAATACTGCCCACCCCAAATACCTCTTTAATATTTATGTTGACATAATAGTCTATATATAGCAGGTTAAAATAGAAAAATAATTTTCCAGGTTTTTGTTTTGTTTTATATTTTTTCCTGGTACTGGGGAATGAATCCAAGCCCTTTGCAGTGAGCTGCATCCCCAGCCCTTTTGTAGACTTTATTTTGAGACAATGTCCTGCTAAGTCATGAAATTTAATTTTCTCAGGCTGGGTTTAAACTTGGAACCTTGCCTCAGGCCTTCTAGAGTGCTAGGATTACAGGCACACACTACCTCCCAGCATAGGAATGAATAATTATGTGTTGTAAGTGAATATCTTGTGCATTGTATGTTCTGAAGTACCTTTCACCTCTACCTGTCAGTATCATCCCTCCAAAACTGTGATAAACAAAACTGCCTCTCGACATTGGGTGAAATTGTTCCAATTTGGGAACCTTTAATCCACAGTATTCCAAGTGGTTGCTTCTTAACATTTCAAGACAATTTTATACTGCCAGAATTGAGAAAGAGGAAACATAGATACTTGAAATTCAAAAGCATTTCATTTGCTCTCTTGGTATAATTAGCATAATTATTTTAATGTCACCTATTAGAAATATAATGTCATTGTGTTACAAAGGCAGAACAAACTGCATATAGAAATAAAACAGAGAAAATGTTCATAAAAATATGAACTTAAGCTCATATTTCCTTAAAGTAAATATGAAGATTTAAATTTAGGTTTCAATATGCAATATTTTTAAATGTCATCTTGTCCATAGTATTATTTTCATAATGACAAATGTACCTTCTAAATGATCATGCCAGTTTAAATTTATATACACAATAAAGTGGATGGATTTTTCCATAAATTCCCTGGTTATTTTTGAATAACCAGTCCATTTGTTTTACTAGCTGAGTATGTAGCAACTCAAGTATAACCAACTCAAGTTCTTAAACGTGTAACAAATAACTGTTGATTATATTGTTAACCAAAGAAATGTCCAGCATGTTTAGTCTAAGCCAATAGTCTATCGTGATTTTTATTACAGTTCTGCTACAAACTTTCAAATACTATTTATTGTGAGAAACCAAATAAATCAATAACCAACTAAATTAAAGCTCATATATAATATTAATTACTGTATTAATACTCAATGTTGTTTTCAACTGTGAAAAAGTGGTAGGAAATCTCATGCCTCATTTGTGTTCCATTTGAAGCAATGGCAATAATCAAATCTTTTTAGCAAGAAAGTAAATGAAATTTGCATAATGAAATATGATCATTTTATATATATCTCATTTTTATTTTAAATTAAGGAAATGTGCATTCGAATTCACAATAACTGTTCCCAAGGCACAGTAAGTTAATAATGTCAGTTTTTCACTAAAGTTTCATTAGAAAATTTGGGGAAGAGAAGAAAAAGAACTGTTCAAAGCAGAATAGCTTAAAGCACAACTAAGCATCTCTCAGGGAGCATAAATAGCATAATTTTCACTGGGACAACAAAGAACAGAATGTAATAGAACAATTTACATTAGCATGCTTGTTATCAAACATATACTTTCTAAGGATTTTTAAATACCAGCTCTATTTCTCTTCCTACTACTGTCATTGTTCTGTACCCCAAGGATCATTAACTTGTGGTCCACTGATGGAAAAGCTAGTATTTTGAGTCAATGAATAGCTAGCTGCAGGGTAGCACTGAACCTTTGTGAGCCAAGGCTGCAATGATTGTCTTCCCTTTACTTCATGAGATTATCCATTTTTCATACATATAATCCAACTTGAAATAAATATTTAATAGTTTGGGTTGGTGAGGGGATCATTTCATTAGTACAATCATATCAGTGTTTAGACTAGTTTTTTAAAAGTGTGACTACTACCGTCCTCAATTCTATGTTTTTTTGTTACAGTTCCAACTAGTTCACCTCATTCTTTTGCTTAATTATCATGTACATAAATGTGTACTTCCAAGGGCCCATGGTATTGTGTGCTGCTGGACATATTTTATATGTTGATGGAAATTTTTGCAGGTGTGAGCCAAGAGCTTTGACAGCTGTAGTAATTCCACCAGAAGCCACTCTGGCAAAGTACTTGTATTTGAGAGAATACCTTTCTGAGAAAAGTCCTTAAATAATAAAATTCTTCAACCAGGCTTGGTGGCACATGCCTATAATCACAGTAACTTGGAGGCTGAGGCAGGCGGATCTTGAATTTAAGGCAAAGCTGGACTAATTAGCAACTTTAAAGTAAGCCTGGACTACATAGTAAGACCCTGCCTAGGGAAGGGAAGG
>NW_022900951.1:22758869-22805381 GCF_012274545.1 Fukomys damarensis
AGCGAAGAAATTCTTAAAGTAGTAAGCAACTCCTGATGGCTTGATAGGCATGGCTTTTCTTCCTTCTCCTCCCCCTCCCTCTCTCCTCCCCTCCTCCTCCTCCTCCCTTCCTCACTCTCTGTCTCTCTCTCTGTCTCTCTCTCTCTCCCCCCTCCCTTCCTCTTCCTCTCTTAGAAAATAGACAGCACATTGAATTCCTAAGCAAACTTGACCCTAGGCAGAACTTTAAAGTGAAGATTACGTGTGCTATTTTTACCAAGTTCTTCAGTTTCTCTGTGCTCTTTTTTCATATTAATACCCAAGTCCACACTAATCCATGGAATTTATCCTGCCCTTTTACCAATCATTATTGAAAATTACCATTTTGCAACTACCCATTCCTCAGTACCACTCTAGTTTATGATATTAACTCACATAACGATATTAGGAAGTCATCTTTACTACTGTTGCAAAAATTTTAGTTGAAATGTTAGAGACATGAGTGCACTTTTAAAACAAAATTAAATGAACCATTGTTGGAGATTCATATAGAAGAGTTGGGACAAATTTCTTGTCAAATCGTTCATATATACGCACTCTCTTCGATCCCACAATGAAACAATGCAGGAATGTTGTATATTCAGAACTTAATCTTGACAGTAGCCAGTGTAGAGGCAATTGTGAAAATGACTGTTCTCACCTACAGACATACATAAAACATCACTAAAGAGGCAAAGACATTTGAAGCTTGTGGAGAGATGAGAATGCTGTTATATAGGGATATTTTCACTGCGAAGAGGGCAAACTTCAATATAAAAATTAAATATCCTGGTAAATTATTTAAGATATTTTGTGAGAAAGATATTCTAATTTTAAAATAAAAGTAATCAGATTGGTTTTCTAATATTCCATGTCCTTCCTAAGTCATTCATATGTGATAAATCGCACAATAATCCAGGGCAAATGGACTCTTTTGGAAAAGTTTTTAATGAGCCTGCTTCTCTACCTTCAAGAATCTGTTTTAAGTAATTTTCAATTTCATTATGTTCTAGAGCCAGGTGTCTGAAGAAATATCCAAAACAACATGGTACCTAAGAGAAAACTTGTTTTATAACTCAAAAAAGAAATCTCAAATGACTTACGGATAATGGCAGAATCCACATTCTGCAATTAACAATATGCTCTCCTATGACATAGTTCTATACACATATATACAAAAAACATTGCAAGTAAAATATCAAGGATGTGATTAAACATATGGAACATTATTTTCCTATAAGGTTAAAATATGTATTTAATTACTAAGTATGTTTCCATTAATAACTTTTTTCCAGATATTTTTAAGAATTTATATCTTCTCCCAGAACTATAAATAGGATTTTTTTTTTCTGTAAAGGGCCAGAGAAGAAATATTTTAGGTTTTACAGGACATATGATTTCTGGAGTAACTAGCCAATTCTGCCATTTCATTGTGTGAGCAATCACAGATATCTGAATAAAAGGAGAATCTATGTTCCAGTAAAATTTATTTAAAAACAGCCAGTGCACTGGATTTGACCCACAGAATGTAGTTTACTGAGATATGTCCTAGACTGTATTTCCACATAATTTTTTTGTTCTTGAGTACAGATTTCTTTTGGAACTATAGTTGCAGAAATATTGGTAGCATTCTTATTTTAACCCCTAAAGCCTTTGCAGTATAAGTAGTAGAGACTTTCCCCCAGTAACAAGCAAGAGAAATGATTATGTATAGGATCTGTTCAGAACTTTTTATTTTTCCACAGTGTTTCAATATCTTAAAGTTATTTTCCTGTTTTGTTTTCCTTGTAACTTTTCATTGAAAGACTATTATATTATCTGATAATCTTTCTAGTATCTTCGGAGAAGTTTCAGTGTCTACACTTAATCAAAAACTGTACATGGCATGCGTGTAAATACTGAATAGTTCCTCTGGTATGAGAAACTGAAAATGTAAATAAAGATTGAAATGAATAATTGATACTGTGAAATGGTAATCAAAGGTATTAAGGGGTAGGGGAAGTGCGAGGGATAGGGGAAAGGAAAGAAGGGAAAGGAAAAAAATAAGGTAAGAAATAAATGAAAATAAAGCTTTTGCAAATAGGGAGGGCTGGTGGGGTTGCAGAGAGGGCAGAGAAATGGGGAAAAATAAGAACCAAGATACATCATGTAAAGGTCCAAGTTCCCAATGATGAATGTAAATGTATTGTATACTTAAAATGTACCAAGAATTTAAGAGAAAACAAATTGCACAAAGCAGGCATGGTGGTACATGCCTCTAATCGCAATTGAGACAAAAGGATCATAAGCTCAAACCCAGCCTGGGTAACTTAGCAACTTAGCAAGACCCTGTCTCAAAACAAACAAACAAAAAACTTTTAAAGGGCTACTGATGTAACTGCGTGTATATGCTTAGTAAAAAACAACATTGGACAGATAATGGTTTAAATAGCCACTAGTCACTTTTTATACAAACACTTGAGTGATTTATGTGAATGTGTATATGTGATTACCTGGGACAAGTTCCAATGCCTGCCACCTCTGTCTAACGGACTCTTCTGTTTGTCATGAGTATTCATCTGAGTGAAGCACATCTCCAGCCCACATTCAGAGGAAAGCTTTAGGCAGAATTTATTAACTCTTGCTTATGTCTTGCAAATTAATTCATTGGAAAAATGCTAGTGCATTTACAGATTCCTACATGTCTGTCCTATAAAAACAATCTAATAGTGTTCACTTCAACAAGTTAGAGACAGGTGATTGTTTTAATATTTTCTTTTCCAATGTATATCATTAACAAAATCTTAGCCCTCCTATATACTTGTCTTCAAACTATTTACATGATTTATGATTGGATTTATATCAACAACTTCAATTATTCCTGAAGACTTGCTTATATTTCCCTATATACCAAATTCCACAATCAATGCTTCCAAAAAGAAAGCTCATCAAAGTAGTACACACTGAAGCACTGATAGACAGCATCTTATTAATTTGTTTCACTTCAAACAGAAGTCAAGAATTTCAAAGCTAGAATCAAATCAAGTTTAGTGTAGCTGAACACTCGTTAAGTATCTCTGTGGAAATATTGCTTGTTAAATCATTATGCCATAAATGTTATATTTCTAGTAAATGTATATAGTTTGTAACAACTGCAATACACTGGGACATGAGCACAACATAAAATAAAAGCTAAAATGTGTGTATTATGATATACATTCAAAAAACTTACTGAGACTACATGATCACTATTCTATGGGACTGCAACATCACTTCAACAGCTGGATAAAATATCAAATGTCTTCAAAGGTACAGGTTATGTCTCTTGAGGGAAACAATGTAACGTATACAGGATATGTGTGAGAGAGTTCTTATTGGACCTAACTTTGAGGATCGATGTTAATACTTTGATATAGATCACTCTACTGCTAATCATTTAATCCTACTCGTAGAACATATATTTTGGCTTTATTGAGCAGTTAACATTCAATATCATGCAATTAGTTACCAATACTATGACATTATGGTTTTCCACAAAGTTCACAACAAACTTTGTAGAGATTGCTAATATATCACCTGATATTATATGCGTAGGCCCTTCTTGTAAATATTGTGTTCAGCAAATAAGCTTTTTATTGGTTTCAGGGATATATCATAATCATGAAGCTTACCAAATGTAGCATTAAGTATTATAGCTGCTCATTTAAGGAGACTCAAACATCCATGATGAAGGAATTTAAATGATTCAGAAACAAAAAGCTCAGCTAACACTTTTTTGTTCCTACATTACAAAAATGACCTCTGCTTTTTCTGCTCTATTTCTAATGTGTCATTTTCTGGCTGTTTATTCTTTTAAAACCATAGGAAAGGAATGTGTACAAATTGGTAATTAATACAACAAATTTGAGTAGAGACAAACCCAGCACTTTGGAGGCTGAGGAAGGATTGAGGTCAAGGCCAATCTAGACTATGTAATGATACCCTGTCACACACACACACACACACACACACACACACACACACACACACACAGAAAAATGGCAGAGTAGAGAACAGCAGAAAAAGCCTCTGTGGGACTAGACTAAAACACCTGGAAAACAAGAACTTGATAAAGAAACAAAGGAAACAGATCTCTGCGACTCGGGAAGGAGCTAACAGGAAAATCAGAAACCACAGAGAAGCAGGAGAGATGGAGCACAATGCAGTGAAAAGGACAATTCATTCTGGAAAACTGACCTGGGTGACCAGGGAGGGGGACTATATTCGATGACACAAGGTAAGCCGGAGAGGGCCAGCAGCCCCAGGGAGAAACAACAGACTGGGCAAGTAGGGCTAGACCCAGAAAAAGCCTCTGGAGATTTTAAATTACAAAAGCAGTGAGAGGATTTACTCTGAAAGTAATTCTACATGGCAAGCTAGAGTTGGAGGAGGAAATCCAGCGCAGGGCCCTCCATATATGAGAGGGGGTAATTTGGAGCCAAACTGGGAAGGGGTTAATTCTTTAAGACTGACCTTCAGAATGACTAAAAAACAACCATACTTTGGGTGCCCAGTGTCACCCTATCATAGTGACCCGGAAGTAAATGGCCACAAGAGACAGTTACAGGGATCCCTTAAGAAGTTTCAGCTTAGGCCAGGAAAACCAAGGGTGCCCTGAACTTCTCAGGTAAGAAACCAGGCTGGTTGTTTCTGGTTTTTGGTGGGGGCTGGGACTGAAAGTGCCAGCATTACATTCAGTGTTCTTCTTGAACCCCTGTGCTGCTAGCACATGCGGTGCAGAATATAGGGGTTTACTTTTTCCATCCACCAGCCTGAGCAGGGGTACACCGTGGTCGGATAGTTTTCTCAGCTTTCCATAAGTGGACAAAGATACCTCTGGAGCTAGAAGGAGTACCTTAAAAACCCAAAGGCCATAAAGCTAGGCACAGTAAGCTGGGGATTTATCTCAGTGGTTTGGTGGCCTGCTTTGCAAGCGCAAGGACTCGAGTTCATGAAAAAAAAAAAAAAAAAAAAAAAAGCTAGGCACAGTAAGCCATGATGTGGGTTGCAGAGAGGAAAATGAATACTAGGAGGGACTGGAATGGGTACACCCTTGGAGCATAATACATTGAGCCTCCACACCCAGTAGGAAAGGTGGGCAAGATTCTGCATGTACACACAAAAACATGAACATGGAAACAAAATATGACTTAGCAGTGTCTCACTATCCTTCCCTCATATCAGGTGGATTTTAATACTGTAAGAAACACAAAGGATTTGTAAATGGGGAGGGGAGGAGGGGGTGAAGGGAGGGCAGGGACAAGGGGAAGAAATGAGAACCAAGACCTGTCATGTAAAGGTACAAGATCCCAACGATGAATGTAACTGTACCGTATACCTAAAATGTACCAATAAACTCAATAAAAAAAAAGAAACACAAAGGACATTTTCTCTATACCTTTTCCCCTCTTCATTGGGGTTGCGGGTCCCCCTGCTTTTTTCAAGTTTCTTTTTTCTTCCTTGTTTTGCTCTTTTTTTCCTGTTTATTTTCTGTTACTATTATATAATTCTACTAATTTTCCTTTAATTCTTAATATGATCTTTTATCTTACTTTTAAATTCTCCTTAACATCCTCCTGTTTTTTTTAATTTCTCTTCTTTCATTCTCCTGTTCCCCACCCTATCATTATTATTATTATTAAGCACTATTAATCTTTAAATATTTAGTTAATTGTTATTATTATTGAAATATTTCCCCCATTAATGATGATAGAGTTGTTGCATTTAGTAGGTATTTTGTGTCAATATTTGGTTTGTCTTTGTGTCTACAATTGCAGATATATTTTATATAATTAAATGCGGAACAGTGGTAATTTCTAGTGGTTCTTATAGTATGTGAATATCCAGTTTGTCTTTAACTTCATTATGTTTGCTGATTTTGTTGATATTACCAGGGTGATATAGTTGTTGCTATTAATTGGTTTTTATTATACACAAATATCTGAATTATCTTTGTATTATTGATAATACTGCAGTCCATTTCCAGAGAACTGGACACTAGGCAAATTAAACTGCACCCTTTCCTCCCAAAATAAAAGAGGTCCTTGGCTCTTAGGACAGAGACAGAGGCTTATATTTAGCCACGGACAGAGTAAATCCCTGTAAAGCAGTAAGTAACTAAAGAGATCCCCATACTAGCACCAAAATCTTTCCACTCCAATTGACCCATAAACCTCAGTATGCTTACACACATGTATGTACATGCACACATGTATAAACATGCTCAGATAGAACCGTGAGGTGAGGCAACAAAAGGCCTCCAAAAACTCCCAACTCACACAAATCTGATCCATGGGCATCCATGGGGAGGAAATCAAAATCTAAGCAGCAGAGCAAACGGAAACAAAGTCTTTGTAAATAGGGAAGGGAGGAGGAATGGAAGGGATGGCGAGGGAATGGAAAAAAAAAAACAAAAACAAGAGCCAATGTAAGCACAAAGTCCTGAGTTTGATCCCCGGTAACAAAACAAACACACCAAAAACAAGATATATCACGTACAGGTACAAATTCTCAATGATGAATGCCATCATATTGTATACATAAAATATACCAAACTTAATGAAAAAAAAATCCAAGCAACTGAATTATACAAAATAAGAGACAAAAAAAAAAAAAACAGATCAATAGTGTTCTCAAGAGAGCTAAAATACTATGCAATTAAAATGAAAACATACTTAATAAACAAATGATCAGGGAGCTTACATAAGACACTACTAAAAAGCTGGCTAATCTAAACAAAATGATAAAAAGCACAAATGACCGACCTGTTTACCAAAGAATTAAAATCCATGAAAAGGCATCATAAATAACTCCCGGAGATTAAAAACAAATTTTATAGAAAGTATGGGGCAGTAGAAGTGACTAATTGAGAACAGAGTGTCAGACTAAGAGAAAGGGCTGATGCAGATGATCATATAATCAGAATGACCTTAAACATAGAGAAGATGAAAAATGGATCCAAAAGCTGCTAGATGACAACAAGAATACTAATCAAAGATTAAGTTGAATTAGTGAAAATTATGAAGACAGTACAAAAAACAGGTATATAAAAATAATAGCACACAATTTTCCACATAGAAGGAATGAATTTAACATACAGAAAAATGAGGCATATATAATCCCAAATAACCATTTCACAAAAGACCTTCTCTATGAAATATTGTAGTCAAAATACCAATAGTCCAAAACAAAGACAAAATCTGAAAAGCTGTTAAAGAAAAGCAACGATTCAGTTATAAAGGTGTAACGGTTCATGTACAGATGCAACCCAAAGATGCATAAGGTCAAAGGTGGAGCTTGGAGGCCTGATATTAGAAATTGTGTCTGACCCAGTTATCCTATGTATCATCCCCAAAGAGCTTCAGTCATCACACTACAGAGATACTTGCATAAGAATGTGTGTAGCAGCACAATTCATAGTAGGTAAATCCTGTATATCATTAACAGACAATTGGATAGAGAAAATGTGCTATCTATAAATAATGGAATACTACGTGGCTATAAAAAATAATAGATTTGAGACATTTTAGGTTAATGGATGCAGCTGAAAAATACAGTATTGAATAAAATAAATCAGACACACAAGCTGAAATTCTGCATGGTATCTCATTTGATCAAGCAAAGCACAAAGAAAGAAAATGACAAAGAATGTATAGAAAGCACAGATCTCTTGGAATAGGGAAGTGGACAAGTTAAAAAAAAAAGGTCAAGGTGTGAGGAGGAGGGGAAGAGAAAATAAGACAAAGGTGTGCGTGTATAGGAACTTAATAACCAGTTAATGTAAAGCACTACATGCCATAACATGAGCTAAGACAAACAATATCGACAGGTATGGAAAAGGGGATGGGGGAACTAAAGGAGGAGGGGGAGGGAAAAGGGACGTTTAAAAAAGAAACAAGTTGTAATACGTACAGGTAACCACTCCCTAAGATGATTATACACTGCATGAATTGTGAACATTTACTAAGAAAAAATTAAAAAGTAGGGCTTTGGAAAGTTGGTAAAGATTATATGAGGTCTTATAGCTGACTTGCTGATAAAAGTAGGGTCTGGTAAGAAGCATTTGGTAATGGAGGGCTGGGCTGGGAAGGGTTTGTCTTCCTCTTCAACTCCTCTCTTCACACCTTGCTTTCTGTCTGCCATGAGCAGCTGTCCTTTGCCATTCACCACGGTCAGGGAACCCTGCCTCGGAGCTGGCTGACTATGCAAGAACGGACTTTTTTTCCTCATTGACTTTATTGGTACATTTTAGGTATACAGTACAGTTACATTCATCATTGGGATCTTGTACCTTTACATGACAGGTCTTGGTTCTCCTTGTTCCTGCCCTCCCTTCACCCTCTCCTCCCCTCCCCATCTACAACCACTTTATTTCCATCTTTTCGTTTTCTCACATTTTTTTCTTTTCCCTTATTTCCTTTCCCCTACCCTTCCCACTTCCCCTACAACTTTAGCCCTTTTCTTGCTATTTCACAGTGTCAATTATCTCATTAGAATCTTATGTTCTATTATACTTTTTTCACACCAGAGAAACTATTCGGTATTTACACATGTGTGACTTATTTATTTCACTTAGGAGTATATCCTCAATATGCATGCATTTTCCTATGAATGACTCTAATTTCTCATTCTTTATGGCTGAGTAATATTCCATTTTGTAGAAAAACCATATCTTTATCCAGTCTCCAACTGATGGGCAAATGGGCTGTTTCCAAGTTTTAGCTATTACAAATTGACTTCTAAAATGTGAACAAAAATAAACTTTTCCTTTTTAAATTTGAGGGTGTTAGTTATTATGTCCCAGCAGTAAGGAAAATAAACAAAAGGTAAGCCCATTAGAATTACAGCAGACTTTGCAACACAAACTTTAAATGTCAGAAAAGCTTCGAATGAAGTGCTTCAAGACCTAAAAGATATCAATTTCCAACATAGATATATCCTGAACAATTATCTTTTGAAATTGATGGAGAAATAAAGGATTCCCATAGTAAGGAGAGCTTTAAGAAATTCATGACAAGCAAACCAGTAATCAAAAAAATTCTCGGGGATATCCTAGAAAGTCTAACGGAATCAATTCAACAGGCAGTTAAGCAGAAGGGGAAAAAAAGAAATCACCAACAGGAAAATAATGCACTGACAGGAAAAAGTCAGTGCCTTTTAGTAATAGCTCTCAATGTAAATGATTTCAATGCTGCAATCAGATTATATAAATTGGCAGATTGGATCAAACAATAAAACCCAATGGTATATTGTATACATAAAACACATGTAATCCAAAAAGAAATTTATAGACTAAAAATCAAAGGACTGAAAAAATATCCCAGGCAACAGAAGCACCAAAACAAGTAGAAGCAGTTATTTTATTTTCAGACAGTGAACTTCAATCCAAGCTGATCAGAAGAGGCAGAGAAAGGTCACTATACATTGGGTAAGGGAACAGTCAGGAGGAAGAAATAACAAGTACAAATATGTGTACCAGACACTAATGCAATCAACTTCACAAAACAATACTGGATATAAAAGATGAAATAAAGGTCATCAAAGTTATACTGGGGGACCTCAATACTCACCATCACTATTAGACAGATCATCTAGGCAAAATATGAAAAAAATAAACATCAGAGTTGAACCGAACCTTTCAATAAATGAATGTAATACATATCTACAGAATGTTCACCCAACAAAAGCAGAATATGCTCTCTTCTCAGCAGCACATGTGTTGAAGTCAGGGTTTTAGCAAGGGAATACATTAAATACAGGATGCATTATTTATAGGATTATTTCATGATAATTACCCAAATATTCAAATGCAAAAGTGTCCAAGAGATTAGCCATACACCAGTGGTCTAAAGAATCCAGCTGAGGGCCTGGATTCCACAATGTCCCACACAAGTCCAGCTAAAGGCTTAGAGTCCAAGGCAATGTCCCCCATGAGGCCAGATGCTTGCAAATCACTGAGAAGCAATTTAAATTCTATATCCCAACTGCTGTATGGAAAATGCCTGTTCCTTTACAAACATATAATGCTTGTTCTTTTCACTGACCTTTGCCGTCCACTGTAGGGCTTATTGTTGCCCTGTCTAGCAGGAAGTTTTAGGCAGATAGAATACCATAATGTGTATGTTCCCACTTAAGCAATGCAAAGATTTTTGGCTACATTTAATCATAAGATTAGTCTGTTTTTTTTAATAACATCCAGGTTTTATAATTTTCAAATTTTATAACTTTACTCGACTCAAACCTATTTCTCTCACTCCTCTACTGCCTCATTGGGAGGTACTGTCCAGTCCTTCATCATCTCTACCCTAAATTTCTCTTGTTTTCATCAGTTTGCTACCTCAAATGGATAGACTAAAAGCCAAGAAAATTTTTACTAAGAAGTAAGATATATTTTATTAATGTTTCTCTATTTAGGTATGGCAAATTTTTAATGTCAATTCTTATTTTGTGTAGTGCCTTTCTGTACCTGTTAATATTGTTGAGAAATACTGCAACTGGAGCCATCCAAGTTAATCATTCAACTATGAAAATCTCAGTACTCTGGCTGCAGCTTAGAATGCGTTTTGCAACTTTTTGTTTTGTTTTGTTGTTTTTCAGAATTCCACTTAATTTTTGCGAGGCATCTTAGTTTATTAGTATATGTGTGTGATACATAATGTTTCCATTCCTTTTGTGGAGTCAGTCCATGCACACAATATATCTTCATTCTTTTTCTCCCTAGTCTTTCCTTCTCCTCCGTCCTCCCATTTTTTGATCCCCTTCCTTTTTGTTGGTAACATTCTAGAAGCAGTAGTAATTTTACAAAGAATAATGTAAGCAGGAACACAGGCACATAAACTTCATATTTAATGAATTTTACTTTTTAAGTATATTAATATTTATCTTTACTTTGGTTGGATGGGTAATTTGACTTTGAAGATCTCCCCATCTGTTAGACTATTTTTCAGGTGCAAGCCACTCACTTGTCCCACTATAACACAAAGAATAGAAGCCACCGTTTTCACTTTCTAACTGGTTAGTTAACAATTTGCCATATTTACCATGAGGCCTAGTTTTGGGAGAAATAAATGATTTTTGACCACTTATTCAGAACATTTATTTTCTCTTCAGAAGTACCCAGCATCCAGAAAGTAGTGTTTCAATATTCCATTACATTTCTTTGCATACACAATGTATTATATATTTTTGTATTTTCAGGTTTGATATAAGTGATGTAACATAATCTGAGTCTTTCTGAAATTTTATCTCCTCTCTCAACTTCGCTTATGATGTCAAAAATGAAACCCAAGGTATCATACATGATAGGCAAATCCACTTTATGTGTTTAAATGTTACTATTAATAGCACATAGACAACTCAAAATGTTTAACATTAGAATTCTGACTCATGATACATAAATAATTGTTTATTCATTTCAACATCTTATGAGTACTTCGTTGAAGAATCATATAATTTATTCTACCATAGTTTGTTGTTTCTAAAATTTCATGACAATATTGCATTGAATTATCATGCAAATGTTTCATGTTATGTTTTCTAGTATCTCTAAAGTATGCTCCTTTAAAATTTAGAGGTAATCTTAAAATATAAACATTCTTTAATCATTGCAAAGCTTGGCAAATTAACATTTTAAAGTGACTGTGCCATTTTACACTTACATGGCAGTGTATCAAGGCTTTTGATTTCCAACATTCTGACTGAAACTTCTGGTAACAGATTTTTACAAATTTTGACCATCTGTATTGTATTATTATGCCATTTCTACATCATTAATAAATTTTTATGTAATTGTGCACTCATGTGTACGTGTAATATTTGAGGTCTCTTTTTTCATCGAGCTGTCTTTATACTTTTAATTACCAGGTGGTTCGTGTAATTTGAATACTAAGCATTTATCTTGTTTACATTGCAAGAAATAGGTCTCTAATCTCATTTCTGTGATGGGAGAGTTAATTCCCAAAATTCTGGAATTGTTCTGAGTTGTTCAGCTTAAATCAAAATGCACTTGCATATACTGACCTTGGCTAAGGCATAAATTACACTAACTACAGTATTTCTTTGTAACTACAGGTCTGAAAATTTTCAAGTTGATTGCAGGTTGATTTGGCTATCGGTATTTTTCATAAGTAAGGTTGATGATTTGCACCTGTTCTTGGTGAGGAACCTGGAGGTTTCTGCTAATTGGGGATGCTCATGTCGCAGGAATATGACTAATTGACAATAAGCATATAAAAACTCTTGGTTGAGACATCTTTACCTCCTTGGTTATGTGATATTTTGTGTACACTTAAGTGGTCATCGAGAGAAATAAAAATTGCGTTCCTAAGTCTGAAAGAAAAGGTACATCCTTATGTGGTTGTGAACACGAGAGAAAAATAGGAGCTTATTCCTAGCTTTTCCATATCTTTTCTGTGAGGGGGCATATTGTTGTGATCTGTAACTTGTCTTTGTGCCACTGACTTATTGTAGCCTTTTCATACAATGAGCTGTATATTTGTGAGATTTGTCATAGTTTTGTAAATCATCTTTAGCACTTGACACCCACCTAAAAATTGAAAATAACGAACTTCTTAGGGTTATCCAGAGAAACTTCACAAAATATTAAATGGGGTATTAATTCATAGTTATAGGAGGTTGTGCTAACTATGACACATTCCCTAATATAAATTAAGAGTTTTCTTAGAGTCAGGGATTTAGCTCAGCGGTTCGGTGGCCTGCCTTGCAAGCGCAAGGACCCGAGTTCAATCCCTGGTACCCCCCCAAAAAAAGTTTCTTGAAGTAAATACAGATAGTAAATATCTTTATAGTAGAAATGACAAAATATTCTAGTTTGAACTGGCTGTGGTGGGACATGCCTATAATCACAGTTTCCTGGAAGGCAGAGGCTAGAGAATTGCAAGTTCAAATGCAAGCTGGGCAATTTAGTGACTTAGTGAGACTATTTTTGCATGCATACATACATGCATACATAAATGAGCTGGGGACGTTGCTCAATGTGAATTTCCTGGTTTGAATCCCTAGTACTGAAAAAAAATATAATTCAAAATAAGTGTTTCATAAATTGTTTTTATTATTTTAAGTGTAAAGTTAAAAAGTGCTTTACCTGTGGCAAGTAAAAAAGCTAATTATCTATAAAAATAAAGAATGAAATTCCTTTTAGGACATGTTAAACGATATATATGTATTACATATGCATCTAAAACTCTAAAATATGCAAATCATTAAGCTATGAGATTATTTGCATATTAAGTATGTACATATACCCATATATACATTTATACATTAATATTTAATAGTTTAGTTACCTTCAGTTGACATTATATTTTTAAGACTTCCAAATTTGTTCCTTAATATTCATTTGATAATCAGTTATTTTGAATGTTCTTTGTGCTATGTAACAATGAAGATCACATAGAATAAATAAGAAATAGAACATGATCAAAAAGAGCTTATAAATTTATGTAAAGATAGAATAAATACATGTCAGGAGGAGATAAAGGTAGATACAAAAAGTAATTCAGTGGAGGGAGAAATTGCTTATGACAAAGGAAATTGGGAAAAGTTTCATGAAATAAAAGAAACTTCAGCAGAAATTTCACAGCTAAGATGATTTGGAAATGTAGTTTGAGCCAGGGATTTCTAGAGAAAACACTGCAAGAGTAAAATGGTGAGTGTTGACAAAGCATAAGCTATGAATGAAGGACAAAGATAATTGGAATTGGATAAATTAGAGCACATAATAATGAGGTTTATGGAAATCGGATGGGAAAAATGTGATGGAGCAAGACGAAAGTGAATCCTACATGTGCATGTATGAGATACTGACTAAGTTTTAACTTAAGAGTAGGTATTGATAGACCTTAAAAAGCACAGTAAAATGTACAGTTCCCTAGATTTAAAATGTGTTGGAAGGTCTTCATCCTGGAGTTTATGAAATCAATTCAGACATAAAGTATTTGTGAGCTGTGTTGTGCAATACTGTAGTTTGCAATAAAATTGACTCTCCAAATTTAAAGCTAAGCAAAATTAAATAATCTAAACTTCCAGTTTCTCAAATGCACTAACCATAACAAGTATTCAATACCTTCCCTCACCACTACTATATTGAATTGCACAGATACAGACTATTTCTATCACTGAAGAAAGTCTATTGGATATCACTGTCTAGATTAGTAGATCTTACCTATCTTTACTGATGACTACAGTAAAATATATTGGAAAGGAAATAAGATTTACCTCAGGTGGATTTTTTTTTTAATTCTTGAACCTTGATGACTAACTGGGAAGTGATAAAGAGTTGAGAATTAAAAATGGGTTACTGGAAAGAGTCTAGGATAGGAGACTAGCTTGCTTACACTCATTCATCCCTTTATTTTACCCGACATCAAACTCCAGACCTCATGCTTACCAGGCAGGGGCTGTGCTGCTGAGCTAAATCCCCGGCCTTTATTTATTATCTTCATATACTTGGTCAACAAGATGATCTCATACAACTATCCAAGTGAGAAAATTGGGAATACAGAGATTTTAAAAAAACATCATTAATGTATAAATAATTGAGACTAGTCAAAAAGTGAGATACACAAAGAAGCTCCGGATAAAACGAATTGGGGAAACATGAGAAAACTGCAAGAAACATGACTGAATATAAGGAAATTATTTAAAAGATATAGTATTAACTCTGTTCTAGATCAAACATCACTTTCAGAAATACTAGAACATTTCTGCTATAATCTTAAAATAGCTCAGGAAAGCATTATTTAAAATATGACATTATTTAAAAATACAGTCAATAGGGCCGGAGATTTAGCATAGTGGTGCTGCTGCCTGCCTCGCAAGTGTAAGATCTGCAGTTTGATCCCTGGTACAAAAAAAAAGAGAAACAAACGAAACAAAACAAAACAAAACAACAAAAAAAACGCCACTAGCTAAGTCAGTTTTACTATATTTTAATAACAAAATTCTCGAATTTAATTTCAAACTCATAAATTGGAATAGGTCCTTTTCCATAACATTGTTTAATAATATTGATGTATGCACAATTTTTGGGGGGGAGACAAGGTCTCACTATGCAGTTCAGGCTGCGCTTGAACTCACTATGTAACCCAGGCTGGCCTTAAACTCATGGTGATCCTCCTGCCTCAGCCTCCCAAGGGCTGAGATTACAGGCATGCACCAAAATGTCTGGCCTCTGCACAACTGTGAAATGAATGATAGCCAAGCTCTTCTAGATACTCTATGTTGTGTTCCTTACTATTCATTTAAATGATTTTATACATGCTTTTAAGCCTATTAATTATTGAAAGAATTAAATTTACATTTATATTTTGTGTCACTGGGGAAAAAAGTCAGTAAAAATAATTTTTCATCTTTCTTCAGAAAGAACATCCAAAGGTACTACTTAGCATTTAAAAGGTACTCCTCCATTTTGAAAGCTCTTACAGTATATATTCTAAATGTTCTGGTCATAAAATTGTTTAGTGTACTCTACAATAGCATGGAATTGCCCGAAATCTCCATTAAGAAATATCTCTTTAATGCATTTCATCTTGCTACAGCAGATTAAAAATATGATAACTGGCTTGAATGGCCTAGGAATAAGCACATTAAAACAAGTAGTGGTATAATTATTTTTGCTAGTAAATTGCTTATCTGTCTAGCACTTTTAAAAATTTTAGAAGAAAATGTAGTATTCATTATGTAGTGACTTATGGTTATTTCAATAAAAAGCATACTTATCTAAACTTCATCTTGATTATCTCAGTCTGGTTATATAAGAGCAGTTTTTGAAGAATTGGTCCTATCCTATGATTCCTGCTAATTGGGCTGAAAACTTAAAGATATGTTATTATTTTAAATGCTTAAAGTACACAGACATATTTAATTTATAAAAGCTATGTCATTTCAAATGTGTTAATTTGCATTAATCAAATAATGTATATGGTACATATACAATATACATATTTATATTTTTCACATTTCAAAAATACAGTAGGCTTTTGCATATGCAATTTCGCCATCTAAAGGTTCTGTATCTGCAGGTTCAATGTACTGTGGAACAAACGTATTTGAAAAAAATTGTGTCTGTACGGCATATATACAGACTCTCTCATCTTTATTTCCTAAAACAAAATATAACATCAATTTTCACTTTATTTATACTTTATTAGACATAAAAAACCCTCAGCTGATTTAGGTGTAAAGCAGGTTGGGTTCAGGTTTTATGCAAACACTATACCATTTTATATAAACGAACATAAGCATCCTCAGATTTTGCTATGTGTGGGGGCATTCTGGAACAAATTCCCTGTGTATACTGAGAAATGACTTCATATACTGTAAAATACTGGAAAGAAGCACAAAGATTACAGCAGTTATCTGGCTATTATTAGTTTTTACTTTTTCTCCTATGATTTGTCTGTTCTAAATTGTTTAAACTAATCATGTAGAACTTTCAAAATGAGAAATAATGCATTTACTGTAACTATAATATATACTTTCCCTCATTTATACTCTTGTCACTCAGAATGAGGATGTTGCTTGAACTGCTAAAGCAATAGTGTTTTTTAAGAGCATTCTGGATAGAAATCACTCTGAAATATCACTGTTTTAAGATTATGAGAAGAGAGGATATCATTTAACCTTGTGTGTATGTAAGCCCCCATGTATGTATGTGTGAGATTTTGAGTTTTACCTCTCTCTGCCTTTCAAAAATTATTAAAAAATCTAAACTATAGTATTAATGCCTGGTTAGCAAGGAGAATTTATCACAAAGATTAGACACTATATTAATACCTTTATATCACATACCATGATCTAAAATAACCCCTTAAGACAATTATTCATATTTCTACTCCATAGATATGGATTTTGCTAGGGTCAATTGTCCAAAGTAAAACAGAAAGTACATAGATTCAGTACTTCAAATGAGGTCTGATTCAAAGCCCTATCCCTTAACTGTTACACAGGTTTATTAAGATTAAAAAAAACTGAACTAAAACTATGTACAATGCAGAAAAGAAGAAAAATATGTTTCCAAATTCCCACAACTCAGACAAAATCTTTTGGTGAATACTCTTTCTGCTTTATATCATTTCAAACAAGTATTAATTCACAGATTTTGGGTCACATTGTATAGACTTACATATTCAGCTCACTTTGTAAGCAATCCCCCTTATCATTAAAAATTCACTTGCAAGTATATCCTCAATAGGTGGCCATTTTCCTATGAATGACTCCAATTTCTCATTCTTTATGGCTGAGTAGTATTCCATTTTATAGAAAAACTGCATCTTCTTTATCCAGTTTCCTAAGTGAAATAAATAAGTCACACATGTGCAAATAACGAATAGTTTCTCTGGTGTGAAAACTATAATAGTACACAAGATTCTAATGGGATAATTAAGAGTGTGAAATAGGAGGAAAAGGGCTAAAGCTGTAGGGAAAGGGGGAAGGGTAGGGGCAAGGAAATAAGGGAAAAGAAAAAAATATGAGAAAATGAAAAAATGGAAATAAAGAGTTTTTTAATGGGGAGGGGAGGAGAGGGTGAAGGGAGGGCAGGGACAAGGGGAAAAATGAGAACCAAGATCTGTCATGTGAAGGTACAGGATCCCAGTATTGAATGTAACTATACTGTATACCTAGAATGTACCAATAAACTCAAGAAAAAAAATTCACTTGCTGTTTTCTAATGGTTATGGGAAATACATTTGTTTGATTTTATCTCATCCAAAGGTGAAAAAATACTTGTTTTCAATTCCATCTTTCAGTTTTAACTTTAAGCTTTATTTTTGCATTTTCTCTATTTCCCCATCACTTTTTTTTTTTACTTTTTTCTTTATCAAACTTGCCTGCTATGTCCCTGCCCAGAGGTATGCATACTTACTGCTTTCTCTGCGTTGAATACTCTTACCCCAGACACTTGCAGACCTCACTCCCATATGTTTTTAGTGAGGACTTACCTGGCCAGTCTTTCTAAAACTGTAGTCATGCAATCACCACCTTTCCACAACCACCATCTCTATCTGCATTTTGGGCTTTATTTTCCCCTTCCTTATTGCCATCTAGCACACGATAAGGTTTATCTCTTTATCTCAGTTGTTACTTGGTCTTTACATATTAGTACACTGCTTCTAAAACAGTGCCTATTATAACTTGAATAAATATTTTTGAATGAATCCTTAGTCAACAATGGAAAGATCACAGTATATTCATCTGTCTTCTCACTGGAATCATTGAGTTGAGCAATAAAATGGAAATTCTCATGCATTGGAAGTATCGAATTTAGAGGATTCATGAATAAAGTACTATTCCAGTTTTTTTTTTTTTTTCAAATGAAGAAAATGTCGGAGCTCAAATTCTGGTGAATTAGTGAAATGCTGTTATTTTAGACTAAGTTTCTGGTAAATTCCAAATTCCTGCATTTCAGCCTGATTAGTATCCCTGATATATCATCTTGAAGAAATTTCTCAGTGGGCAGAATGTTGAATAATACATTTTGAATTCTTTTATTAGAGAAAAAATCTATAAGATAGATTCCACAGTGAATTGATGGGTAGTTTGGGTAGCACCGCTAAAGGATTTTTTGGTAGCTGTATTTTTTCCTCTAAATATTCACAGCTCTTTCTTTGCATTCATTCTTCCATAGTTCCAGCTCTCCCTGAACACTATGAAGACCTTTTCTTCCTCTTACTGCCAAGGGGATTAGGAATGATAATTGAGTTCTCACTGTGGCATTTGGGCATCACAGCATTCCCTTTTAGTTCCTCTAACCATGCTTTTACTTATGTAAGTTGAGGTAGAAGAGAAAATATAAAAGTAGGCAAAAAGGAGATAAGGAAATCGAGATTCTAAAATTAAACTTTAAAGAAAAAACTGAAGCTTCAGGATACAAACATTACGTGAGCCTTTTTCCCTTCCAAGAATCTGACTCAAAATATTCCTAGGGGTCATGAGACACAATAAAGCTATGATTTTTGCTTTGCACCTGTCCTTTTCACCTGTAAATTGCATTTTCTTTATCCTCAAGAAAGCAGCATTATTAGTAGTTGGCAGTATATCTCAACTTTAAACAGGTGTAAATGGCTTACATTCTCACATAGCCTGTGTGATAGTTCCACTCAAAAAGCCTGATCTGGCTACAGTCACAGCAAAATACCAAGTATGCCACAGCAGAGATCAACACTGAGTCCCCAATATGGCACCATTCCCCAGGGCAATCAGCCTGTGATCTCGTGGCAGGTTGATTATATTGGACCACTTCCACCATGTATAGGGCCAGGCTTTGTCCTTACTAGCACAGATACCTATTCTAGGTATGAATTTGCCCTCCCTGCACTTAATACTTCGCTCAAAACTACCATGCAAAGACTTGTAAAATGCTTTATCTGCCTTCACGGTATTCTACACAGCATTGCTTCTGACCAAGTAATACATATCATGGCCAAAGAAATGAAGCAATGGGTTCATGCTCCTGAAATTTACTGCTCTTACCATGTTCCCAGGCACTGAAAAGCAGCTGCATTTAAAGAAAGGTGAATGGCCCTTTGAAGTTGCATTTACAGCACTGGCTAGATGGAAATAAGTGCACTGTAGGACTGAGTCAAGGCTCTTCAAAAGTCTCTATATGCTTTGAATCAGCATCCACTATATGGTACTGTGTTCCATAGTGAGGATTCCCAGGTCCAAGAATTAAGGGGTGGAAGAGGGAATGGTACCAATCACTATTACCCCTAGTGATCCACTGTTAATTTTCTCCTTTCTGTACCCATGACTTTGTGCTCCGTTGGCCTATCAGTCTTAGTTCTATCGGGGTGGATTGTACAGGAAGCATGACAATTATTCCATTGAACTAGAAGCCAAAACTTCCCCTTGGTCATTTTGGGCTCTGTGTCTGAGTAAATAAGCTAAAAAGGGAGTTACAGTGTCAGCAGGGTGCTTGATCAGAATATCAGGGAAACTGGGCTATTATTCCATAATGGAGAAAGGAATAACATACTCGGAGTGTAGGAGATCCCTTAGATTATCTCCTCGTATTAGCATACCCTGTTATTAAGGTCAATGAGAAACAACAACAACCCAATCCAAATAGGATATGACAAATGACACAGAACCATCAGGAATAAAGGTGTGGGTCACTCCACCAGGAAAAGAACTAAACACCTGCTGATGTGCTTGTGAAATGTCAGAGGACTACAGAATGGATAGTAATAGAAGGTAGTCATAAATACCAGCTATGAATGAATGCAGTTACAGAAACAAAGATTTTAATTGTAACTGTTTCTATTTCATTGTTTGTGCACATATACTCATATTAACCAAGTATATTTTCTTCCTTTGTGATAATGGTAATAGAGTTAACATTGGTTTTTATATATTGTTAAACCTTTATTATAATGTTTAAATTATTAAGTGTTAGGAATAAGCATCACCAAAACACAGACTTTTCTATCCATTCTGAGAAGGGAATTATTGTGCTTTTGTTTGTATGCAGGATAGCTGTAGCATATTAGGGATAATTATGAACTTGCTTTGTACTTGGAGACTAAGTTTGGTTTAAGGAAATGTGGTTGGTTGTCAAGTTGACAAGGTGTGGATTGTGATAGTCAACTTTGCTGTCAACTTGAATAAGAAATGCCTAGCTGAGTGGTTTAGTATAGTTCTGGGTGTTCTGATGATGGACTGAAGAGGGAAGACACACCCTGGGTGTGGGTGATACCAACCAATAGGCTTGTAATCTGGACAGAATAAAAAGAAAAAAAAAAGGAAGTCTCACTTCTGCTTCTTAGGAGGAGCTCCATTCTTTGCCATCACCTTTTGGTGTTTGCCCACTCAGTCCTCCAGCACAGAACCTTCAGATTTTCAGCACAGACTCTTCAGCTTTCCTGCTAATAACATTTGGTTACCTGATACGGATTCACACAGGACTGTAAAGTGAGCTCCATGTCTACATCTTTTGACTGGATCCTTTGGATCTCCAGGATGCAGATGGTACTTTTGCATTCTTACACACCTCTCTTGTATGTATGTATGTATGCATTTATGTGTATGTATTTATATATATATATTTTTTTAATAAAATCAATTTCTCTAACTGATACAGCCTGCCCCATAGGTAACTTCACAGAAAATAGGAATGCATATCCTAGATCACTTGTCTTGACAAAATCCCTACAATCCCATAAATATACCCAGCTCTGGTTCCTAACGCACTTCTTCCTCTTGAAGGCCCTCACTCCATTCTTGAGTATATACTAAACTTTATACTAAACATTCAGCCCAATAAACCCTTCCCCTGCCTCTTACTGATATGTCCTGAAAATTCTTTTTCCACAATGGGAGTCAGAAAAACTCCAAACATTCTACGTTCAGGTGGACTTCAGTTCTTCATCTCAGCCTCTAGAACCTACTCAGGTTCAGTGTTGTGACAGTTTCTCTTGGCAAGCCAGCCAGGAGGCAAAAAAGGCACAGCAGCGCCATGAGTTTGCCAAGTCCAGATGAAAGCTTTTTATTTTTTTCCCTCTCCACTTCTTCCAATCCCCTTCTCATTCTTTCTCTCCCAGTGTAAGGCTTTCATCTGTGGGGAAAATGAAAATCTTTTACCTTTTCCCCAATATTAGTAAATAGGGAGAGTCAACAACTACAGGGTAAAGGGGGGGTCAATGGGAGCTCTGAAGTTCAAAACTTTTATCATGGCTGTGTGGATAGTTGATTCCACCTTTGTGGAAAAGAATGGAGGCCCCCGGTCTACCCACCACATGTGAGGAGAGGAGGGGAAGGATACAGACTTTGAATTTTCCCCACCAATGGGAGAGGCCTACTGACCTGACAGAAGGACTTTATTTCAGCCCTTCAAGAACTGTCTGCCATGACCTTCCTGGATCCTAGAGGTTGCCTGTCCAGCCGTGTCTACAGGTATTTTTTTTCTGGTGCCTCTCAGAATCGCTTCTCTAGTGCAAGCTTGCTTCTTCATCTTACTTAGATCCAGTATTCTTGCGATGATTTTGGCCTTAAGTTTATCTCCATGTCTAAAATGGTATGTGGTTTGTCATTGCTAAGTAACATGTCTAGACTTTTAAATCCTCTGTGAGTTCCTTGCATATGTCACAGTTCCCTAGATATAAAGATCTTGGGGAATCATTTTTCTCATTGAGTTCATTGGTACTTTTAAAGTATACAGTACAGTTACACTCATCATTGGGATCTTGTACCTTTACATGACAGGTCTTGGTTCTCATTTTTCCCCCAAACCCTTGCCCCCTCTTTGCCCCCTATACCCTCGCCTATTTACAAAGACTTTGTATCCATTTTTTTCCTTTTCTCATATTTTTTTTTCTTTTCTCTTATTTCCTTTCCCCTACCCTTCCCACTTGGGGAATAAATTTTTGAGTGAAGACCAGCTGTTGTGTATAACTCCATTTTCCTGCTTTCCTGATCTGTTGACTTGTTGATGATACTTGTTCTGGACAAAATAGATTTCTGTGTGACTGGCATGAATGCTCAGACTGGTCATGACAAAAAGCGAGGTAGGTCATTGCCTGACCTTTTTTAGAGGTGGGCTTCACACACAGCACAATCCCAGGATGAGGCAGGCTGTGGCTATTCCTCAGTTAGGGGTGGGCTTCACACCCAGCACAACCCTAGGATGAGGTGGGTAGCTCACACAGCCTGACTGTAGGTACCTAAATAGGATCCCATCTTTTCTCTTTTCTTTCTTCCACAAGTACAGAAAATGACCTTAAAGGCATGTAATACATCTTAAACCATTATGGGAAAGTCAATACCTGTCCCCAAAATGTCACATGTAGGTTTTATTCTACGAACTTAGGCCAAACGTTAAGACAAAAAAATTTCAAGGTTGATTTTTTCACCAAATGTAAGATAAAGAGAGAATAGACAAGGCCTCAAACTTGATTTTACAGTGAGGAGTAAAAGTGGACAAAGATCTTGTCTAGCAATTACAGCTCTATTCTCTTTCCTTCTTGTAACTCTTATTGGTTATGTCAGTAGTGTTAACAAAAACAATATTCAAATTACTGTTAAAAGACTTAGATATAATACACACCAATAACACCTAGGAAAATTTTTGGCTATAGTTATAAACGTAAATATAAAAATTATAATTCAGCATCATGGATATATCTAAAAGTTCACTTTACGCAGTATAATTGTCTTATGTGTTCTATATGTTTTGTCCATCTGCCTATTAATCTGTTTTTAATACTTAGTTAAAATACCTGCAACTACTTTAAAATTTTTTTGAACTCATGCCATCTTATTTATATTTTTTGCCCTATTTATATTTTCTGGCTCTTTTAGGGCCTTCTATTAAAAAATAAGCAAATTTTTCAACAAATATTCAAGGGCAACCAAACTCACTTAAAGCACTGAAGTAGAGAGTAAAAATGGCTAGTCTCAATGCTTATATAAACCTTACAGATAAAAATCTTAAAATTTAGTAACAAAAACTCTATGTGTGATTTAGGGGTGTGTGTGTGTATGAATAAACTTTCAGGAGTATATTATCCTCTAAAAGTTTTAAGTCAACTTATAGCTGAATGGACACTCATATTAGCCCAAAAGCATTTGGTTCATATGGCTTAACAGTGAGCTAATTTAAACTGGTTGCTAAGATAATAAAGATGTGTTTAAAGTTGATGACCTAACTTCCTCCAGGATCTTAGCCAATCAAGATAATATTTATCTTAAAAAAAACGGTGTTGTAAATAGTGTCCATTTTTTTGTGTGAAATAGCTGAAGAGTTCTTTCTTGAGTAAAAAGGAGATAGAGAGAGAGAATGTTAATTATACTTTGAGCCTCATGAGTCATCTAAAGTGAATGTTAAAATGGGTAAATAAGTATATATTAATAAAATCAATACTTATAAATATTTATAACATCTCAGTCATCAGTTCCTTGATGTAAATTCAAATATTCTTGTCTTCTCAAGTTTTATAAAATATATTTGGTTTATTAGAAATCCATAAATACATATAAAGATTGAAGATTGCTTTCTTAAACTAAGAGTTAAATCTCAGATATATAATTTTGTATTAAAATAATATTATTAAATTTTCCCCTAAGTAGAGAGGCCTTGGGTCTAAAGTCTACTGTAGAAGACTTGTCTGCAGCTAAAAGTTAGCTGCCAAAACCAATTTGCTCCCTTTTTCTCCACTGATAGATAGCTTCTCTGCTTTTTCCAGAGTCTTATTGTGCCCCATGCAACAAATACTATTAAGGAAATAATTATACACACACACACACACACACACACACATACACACACACAAATGGGCTATAATTAAAAGGTTAATAGTTTAATATGTCTGCAGCAATAGGGTTTTAAGATATTATAATGCTCTTGATTATACTTCCAAAAACTACACTGAAAAAGAAAGGTTTTATATTTTACTAAAATAATTTCTTGTGTTTTCCATGGCTAGGCTTTTGGCTACTTAAAAATTAAGATTCACGAGTTAAAGTTTATTTAAATTTTAACTTGTTCAAAATGTTTTTAATAATCCATTTATAACAGGTTAAATAATCAACTTTTATCTTAAACTATAATATACCCTGTATTCTGGGACTAGCCATGTACGTACATCTAAAGACAAAGTATGTTGTGAATTTAAGCCTTAAAGGTAATTTTATAGAGTTTAAACTATACAAGTTTAATGCCTATGAAGTAACTAATAAGCACTCCTAAAATGTACAGTATGTCTTTTTTACAATATGTATCTAGACCTTAAACATATAAAATGAATAAAATTTTGACATTTCCTCAAATTTGGTCTTGTCATTTAAAACTTGTTCTACATCTACTTTATTTGATTAAGCATTTTAGTGTAGTATGAATAAATTACACTTATGTATTGGATAATATGTCTATTTGTGGTAAAAAAAACTGTTTCCTAAAATTGTTATGAAGTCTAAAGTTATTTTACTTCTTATCAGTGCAGTTACGCCATATACACCTTTACAGGAACCTAAATTTTGCCTTAAAAATAAAAATTAAATCAATATCTGTTTAAAGCTTTATAAATAACTTATGTTGCTAATTTCATTATATACCAAATGCATTTGCATTCCCTAAGTGTACAGGCCTCCTAAGATGCAAAATTTAGGAAAACATCTTATCATACTGATGACCTCCAAACTAAATTTGTTTTTGGTGGTGGGCTTTTTCTAGTGTCTGATATATAATTGTATTATAATAGATGTGTTTAAACATTACGCAGTTAAGGCAGTGTTATTATAATGATTAAAGATTAGACATGAGTTAACTTTGAAATACATCTGTAAACCAATGCTTTCTACTTAAAAGGGGTCTTTTATAAAGAAATATATTAAATTTAGATAAGAGTTTACATCATTAAAGACTTTGATTATATAAAGTTAAACAAAAAGTATTTATACTAAAATGGAGATTTAAATATATTTTAGGAATAATACAAACTTAATAGTTGTAGTATAATAATGGCATCATAATTGTTATGCTAACATGGGATTGGCTGACTTTAAATTTTCCTCATAAAATTTTGTAACTGAAGGCTAAAATATAACTTCTAAAGTAAAAACCTATTCAATACGTTAATATGGTAGGCTATCACCTGTGATCAAAATGACACTGACTCCTAATACTAATGATAGCCATTATTAATAAAATAGGAAGATGTTCTCTACTCATACTATTTTCAGTATTTAAAATCTTATAATAGCTAAGTTTAATGCTTGCTATTCCCATTTTAAGACGAGTGCAGCTTACCTTCTGAGTATTTAACAACTGAGATTTAGAGACCAAACCTAGGAGAGGTAATGGGGCTAAGAGAACAGCCAATAATTTGGCCCTTGCTTCTATTGTCAGGCAAGACCCAAGACATGATGGGATATCTCTAAAAGGATCCTGAAATTTCAATGAGTTACTCAACCTCTTAAACAGGGAGATTGTTAGAACTCAAGGACAACTGGTGCACTATGTGTCAGAAGGAGGGTCACTGAAGGGAAGAAGAAAGGAAATAAGGGAAAAGAACAAATATGAGAAAAGAAAAAATGGACACAAAGTCTTTGTAAATAGGAAAGGGTGGCGTGGGTGAAGGGAGGAGAGGGGTATGGGGTGAAAATAAGAACCAAGATACATCATGCAAAGGTACAAGATCCCAATGATGAATGTAACTGTACTGTATACATAACAAGGTCCAATAATGCTGGGCGTGGTGGCACATGCCTGTAATCCCAGCACTTGGGAGGCTGAGGCAGGAGGACTGCTGTGAGTTTGAGACCAGCTTGGGCTACATAGTGGGTTCCAAGTCAGTCTCAACTACATAGTGAGACCCTGTCTCAAAAATAAATAAATAAATGAAATGGATCCATAATGAAATGTTTCTGTGCTTCAAAAAAAAGAAAAAAATCACATGCTCAAGAAAAAAACCATGATATTTGTTTAAATGACGCAGCTGACAGAGCAAAGGACTATAGAGTTGAGTTTCCTCACATGTATATATTTATATTTACCTGCATAGATAAATAGATTAATTTTGATGAACACAGGTCACGTCTTTGACTTGCTCTTAAATATCCAATGAAAAGGAATGAGAAAGTCTTATAACATAACATATATAGAGAGGAAAATAATAATATTTAAAAAGCTAGGCTATATTAAAAAAATAATAATAAATAAAAGAGGCTCCAAACACTGCACCAGCCCCTGCTGGCAGTCTTTACTTACACCTTTAATTTACAATCACAAGAAGTTTTTATTCCCATTCCACTAGCCCATCCAAAATGTACCCTTTGGGTCCTTTGTAAGAATCGTGTGGAAGGGCAATCTGTACCTTATGCTCTATGGCTATACTTTATTCTCATCTCACTTGTGCTCGCTTGGTGTTCATGAATTTAAATTATATTTTTAGTAAAGCGCAAAACTATTTTTAAAAACCACAAAAAATATATTTCTACTATGTTATTCTAATATACACTCAAATATCCCTCAAGTAAAGATTTATCTTCTTGTGTAGGTGTGCCTTAAAATAAAAATGGCCATATAAATATTTTAGTTACTAACTTTTGTCACTTTTGAGATATAAAGTAATTTTATATGTTAATATTATCTGGAGCCACTCACTGCAATGGTATTCAGGTCCACAAAAGAGAGTCCTACAATATAAATTTTAATGTCTCAGTGGTATAAAAGCCAGATATGTTTAATATATTCCCTCGTTATAATTAAAATAGGAAGACTTTACAAGTCTTATTGACAAAATAAGGAAATTTGTGAGTTCTTAAACAACACCTATTATATTTGGATAAACACCTCAAAATAAACAGAAGCTTTTTTTTTCAGCTTTAATTGAGTTTATTGGTACATTTTGGGGATACAGTACAGTTACATTCATTGTTGGGATCTTGTAGCTCTACAAACAGAAGCTTTTAAAAGATAAAAGGCATATGCTAAATGTTACTGACTTTTACCATTTTGGGGAGCCACTGTTCATCAATAGATACATTTAGTTTTCGTCTGCTACTTGTTTAACATGGTTATAAAATAAAGCTTAAGCACCAATAACTTGCTATTGTCCCTATCCTTTTTTCAAAACTATCAATAGACCATGGTTCTTCAAAACATGAAACTAAATATTCCTATGTCTCCTTTAGATCAGTTAGGATGAGAATTTTTGATCCATGGCTAGGCAAAAATCAATGCCCACCCTCAGCCTCTAGCAGTTATAAAACACAGACTGTCAAGCCTTCTACACCCCTTAAAAATAAGGAATCAAAGTCTGATAGGGAGGGTTGAGGTAGAAGAAATAAAAATATAGGCAAAAAGGGAGACCAGGAAATTAGAATTTTAAAACTGTACTTTTAATAAAACTGTAGCTTCAGGACACAAAATTTACACAAGCCTTTTTTCCTTCCAGAAAACTAAGAAGAAAAAAATTCCTTAAGGTCTTAAAGACACTATAAGCCTACACATTACACTCTCAATCTGTCTTTTTCACCTGTAAATTGCACTTCCTTCATCCTCGAGGAAGAAGCAATATTAGTGGCAGCACATCTCAACTTCAAACATGTGTAAATGGCTGATATTCTCACATAGGCTGCCACATAGGTAACCTGACAGAAAATAAAAATACACATCCTACATCGCCTGACCCGAATACATTCCCAGGACCCCATAAATATACCTAGCTCTAGCTCATAAGACAAATCCTTCTCTCTTGGGGGCCTGCACTTCATTCTTGAGTGTGTACTAAACTTTCTGCCTAATAAATCCTTCCCATGCCTCTTATTTATGTGTTCTGAAAATTCTTTTTCTTTGGTGGGAGTCAGCAAACCTCCAAAAGCTCTATGCTGGGAGTGGGTTAATTTCCTCATCTCAGGCTCTGTAGACTCATCAGACCCCATCAGGTTATATAAATCATTCACTAAATTCCGTCAAATGTTTTCAGCCACCATTCTGCTTACCCAGGAGACTCTGAAAAATGCAGATGGGATAAAAATAACTACAATTGTCTCTTAATTTGTAAATGTAGAAATTTATTGAAACATAAACAGGTCTTAAAGCAGAGTTTTTGCTGTATTGGACTCAAATAGACGATACTATCAATATAGTTTATAGAAGGCACATTGTATGTGAAAAGTGATCAATTTAACCAACTGAATAGACCCTACATATAATGCTGGGAAAGACAGCATAACTGTGATTTTTAAAAAGGCAATCCCATTTTGAACAAGAGTAAAGGTTACAGCTCCTAAGCACCTGTCCTTTATTTATGGACATCAGTGGTAATGGCTGAAGTGGAGGGCGTGCTTAGTGTGTACTAGCATTAAGCATAGCAAGGGAAACTGTCCTGTCCACTTCTGTATGTGACAGAATGTGAGGGAGTTGCAAATAAGGGTGGCATGATGGAGATAGGGAAATCTTTATCACCCTTAAATAACTGCAGCGTTCTGTTGGCCAGATACTGGCTTCGTCTGACAAAAATATATGAAAAACAAAATCAAGTATTTTTAATCCATTTAAATGTAGGCGTTCTCTTATATGGTAATAATGGAAATAAATTCAAATAGAATATATCATGTTATGTGAAAAAACACTTTTAAAAAATATTTACAGTAAAGCTAGAGGAGCTTCCCATTTCTTCCCTTGATCATTCATACAGAGCAGAGAATAAGCAAGCTGAGGAAAGCTCATGCTTTGATCAGTACTAACTCAAGTGTTAGTGAACCTGCACAGATGTCCTGAAAAAGGAGTCACAGTATTTGAATTCTTCACTAATATTCTTAGGGTTAAGTTTGTTCATCCATTTACCAAAACATCATTGAACACCTATTATGTGTCAGGGATCCCTCTCATATTTGAGGGTTCAGAAATAGCAAATGATATCTAAACTGTAATAGGACAACGAGGGAAAGAAAACAAATAAGTAAAGCATATTCCATGTATTGATAAGTATACAGAATGAGATAAGGCAATGGAGACGGATGTCTTGAAAGATAGGCTAAATATTTCAATATTGTTAAATTGATTGAACAATGCCTCATTGAGAAGGTATTATTTAATATCTAAAAGGATTAAGAGAATCATATGAATATTTCTAAAAAACTTTCCAGACAAGTACAAAAGTTTTTATTTTAAAGTGTGTGAGCACTGAGAACATGTTTGATTAATATAACCCTTTAGCTTCAGACAGGGTTTCTTAACTGCATCGCTACTGACACGTAGGGCTAGACAATTCTTCTACATATTGGGAAGCAGGGCACAAAAAGAAGAGCGGATCTGTCTCTTAGCCCTGTGGCAGGAATTCTGCAGTGAGATCTAGCACCCAGGAGAACCTGAAGTCCCATACAGAGGTCAGAGCTCACAGATGGAACCTCTAGACTGGCACCAGCAATAGGAAAAGACATATACTCTGGTCAGACAGACCTGAGTTTCAGGCATTAAGTGGACTCAGGGCACACCTGCCTTCCTCCTGAAACTATGCAGCCCCCTGCATCTGTGAAACTCAGGTGTGACCCAGCTTAGCACTAGGCTAAGAAACTGCCTTCTTACCAATCCTCAGCATCAAACAGCATAGCTCCTATCAGGCCAGTGCTCAAAAGATGTGGCTCCAGAACTGCCCTAGCACTCAAGACCTATACCAGAGGCCAGTAATGGACTCATGTTTGTCCTAAATCACAACAGCTGTGGCATGGTTGCTGATATGCCCCCAATACTGTGCAATCCCTATGGATGTGAAACTCAGGAGTTTCCCAGGTTAGCACCAGCATAGGTGACTAAGAGTCTGCCTTCAACAATACTATCCCAACTTTCAGAAGCTTGGGATGGAGAAGACCCCATTCATTGGGAGATCAAGGTAAATTATTATTTCTAGGAGCTTAGTGCTGGGCTGGTGAACTCTTATAACTAGGTACTCTTCTGACCCCTAATTCTAGGCCTGCTTGTGGACAGAGACTCTGAAACATCTCCTGAGCTAAAGGAGGATACACTACTCTAAATTATAGAACTTCTATGTCAGACAGCATCCCCTACGGCTGGTTACAGTGGTCTTGGACAATGAGTCCATCTCAATAATTTGAAGACTACAATAGTTTGAACCTGGTCCTAATCAGGAATTGTGCTGGTCTTGGTGGACTGTAGGCTCAGGATGTAATATATCTTGGTGGTATAGATGGCCACTGGTGTAATATAGGAGCCTGGGTGTAATATAGGATCCATCTACAGTGACTCTACCCGGAGCTAAGCAGAAATCCGTAAAATATGACCACATAGTACTACATGTGAGTGAGGCATCTAGGCCTACATTGGTCCCAGGAAAAGATTCACAGAGACAGATTACTTTTATAGTCACTCTTCTATTTCTTTCTGCACAATACATCAGCAATATATTTGGGACAAACATAGACTTAGATTGCCTTCTATTATTGGATGAGTAACAACATACTGACAATTCCTTGCAAATATGGATTTAGATGCTATCCAATGAAGAAATAGTTAAAGTTACCACAGACTCAGAGAAAATAAGTATCCTGTTTAGAATTTCATGAAGAAGACTGGAATAAATATTATATCCTTCAATGCCTAGATGACATCAAAGCCAACAAACATTAAGAGGTCTAGGAAAATATAAATCATCCAGCATATAAAAGTAAATGTTAAAAATTGAATGAGCATTAGTCTGCATAGGAAATTTTTCAGACAGAGAATTTATAACAGCTATTTCCAGAAAATTACCTTGAAGAAAACAGAGAGAAATGTTTCAATATTCTTTTAGACAAATTTAAAGAATTAGAAGTAATTTATTAAATAGAAATTGAGTTGAAATACACACTCAATAAAATTTAAAATACTATAGAAAGCATCAATAGTAAGATACATCAAGCAGAAGAAAGAATTAGTGAGCTGAAATAAAGGGTATTTGAAAACACACAGTTGAAGGACAAAAAAAAAAAGAATGAAGAGGAATGAAGCAAACTTTGGGGAAATTGGGGACTTTACTGAAGAGCAAATATTTTTGTTAACTGGGGATCTAAAAAGGACATGAGAATGCCAAAGGTATAGAAAACTGATTCAGAGTAGTAATAAGAGAAAACATTCCCAACATCAAGGAGAGTAATATTCAGGCTCAGGAAGGTCAAGGATTATTAGCCAAATTTATTCATCAATTCTACTCCAACACATCTTATAACCAAACACTCATAGCTGAAAGATAAAGAAAGGATTATCAGGGATTCAAGATAAACAAAATAAATCAAATATGGGATACTCTAGTTTGCCTGTCAGCAGAACAACCGAGATTAAATCAGTGATATAGAAAGTCACCAATCAAAGAAAAGACAAGGATAAGAGAGTTTCACTGGACAATTCTACCAAACATTTAAAGAAGAAATAATATAAATTCTTAGGTTATTCCAAAATATAGAAGAATATCTTCCAAACCCATTCTATATCACCAAGATTACCCTGATGCTAAAACCAGTTAAGAACAAAAATTCTCCACACAATACTGGCATATCAAATCTGACAGCACATTCAAAACAGCACTCAGTAATCATATTACATTCATCTTTCAGATGCAAGTAAGGTGCAACATGTACAAATCAATAAGCATGTTACACTAAATCAACAGAATGAAGAAGAAAAACCACATGATTATCTCAATGGATTCAGAAGGAGTATTCAATAAAATTCAACACCATCCATGATTTAAAAAATGTGAAAAAATTGGGCATACAAGAAATGGACCTTAATATAATAAAAGCCATTTATACTAAGACAGTAGCTAACATTATAATGAATTGGGAAAACATGAAAGCTCATTAAGATCTGGAATAAGATAGGAATTTCCACTTTCACAACTTTATTCAAATTAATAGTGGAAGTCTTTGACAGTAATTAGACAGGAGTAAGAAATAAAGGACATCCAATTTGAGAAAGAAAAAGTCAAATTGTCAGTGTTTGCTGAGGTCATTATATTTTTTAATTTTTGAAATTTTTATTAGTACATGTTTGCAGTACATAGTGAGTACATTCATTGGGGGGAATTGGTATATGTACATAACACATCTTAACTGTCTTTACGTCTCCTCCTTTCTGGACTCCTCCTACCTTCCTCCAATTTCATGGTCAGATTTCCTTATCTATAGAACATCCCAAAGACTCTACCAAAACACTACTAAACTAATGAATTGAGCAAATTTGAATAATACAAATATCAACATGCAAAGATCAATAGTACTGCTATATGCCAATAATTATGTGAAATAGAAATCAATGAAAATATCCAATTTAAAATAGTTTCAAAAATACCTAAAAATAGGGCTGAGGATTTAGCTCAGGGGTTCCACTGCCTGCCTCACATTCACAAGGTCCCGAGTTTGATCCCTGGTACCAAAAAACAAAAATAAAAAAAAACCCTGAGAATAAATTTATCCAGAAAGGTTAAATATCCCTACAATTAAAATTATAAAACATTTATAAGAGAAAAGTGGGAAGATTCCATGTTCACTGAGAGAAACAATATTGTTAAAATATCCATAAAATCTAAAGTCATTTAGAGATTCAATGTATGCCCTATCAAAACACCTAAGGACATCTTTAGAGATCTCAAAATATAAATCCTAAAATATATATAGAACCACAGAAAAAATTACTCCAAACAGCTAAAGTCGTCTGAAGCAAAAAAGAATAAAGCAAGAAGCATCACAATCTCACTTCAATCATTGTACAAAGCTATAGTATTCAAAACAGCATATTGGCATAAAATAGAAGTTTACCAGAAATACACTCTAGTCTCTAGAGCCAACTGATTTTTGACAATACTCAGAAAATGCACTGAGGAGAGGACAATTTTTTATAGGCATTGACAAAATTGAATATCCACATGCAGAGAAGCTAGACAACTATCTCTCACCATTTACAAAAATTAACTCAAAGTGTGCTAAAGACTTAAATGTAAGAAGTGAGACTATGAAACTAAAGGAAAACAGAGGAAATGCTTCAAAGTCAGAGGAATTAGTAAAGTTTTTTTCAGAAGACCCCCTAAGGAACAGGAAACAATAGCAAAGATAGACATGGAATTACAAGCCAAAAAGCTTCTGTTTGAACAGTCAAGAAAACAATCATCAGAGTACTGTGTGAGAAAGTATTTGTAATCTATACATCTGATAAGTTGATATTAAGATATAAGGAACTCAAAACTTCAACAGCACAAACAGTGAAGCAGACACAAGACCTAAATAGATATTTCTCCGAAGTACATATAAATGGCCAGTAGACATATGAAAATACTTGACATCATAAATCATTAGTGAAATGCAAATCAAAGCCACAGTGAGAGAGCACTACAGCTCTGTAAGAGTGGCTGTTAGGAAGCGGTGCTGGTGAGGATATTGAGAAAAGGGAACTCTTGCATACTGCTGGCTGGAATGTAAAACAGTATGTCTAGTGTGAACAACATGGCTATCCCCCCAAAATAATGAAATATAAAATTGTGATATGATCCAGTAATCCCACTCCTGGGTATGTATACAAAATAAATGAAGTCAGTATGTTGAAGAGACACCTGCAATCCCACGTTCAATGCAAAACTACTTATATGCAAAAATATTTATTTTCACAACTATGAAATTTCAAGGATGAGTCCATAAACTGATTAACAAATATAGAAAATCTGGTGTATATGTATCTAATGAAATATTATAAACCCTAAAATAGAACGAAATCTCAACATTTGCAATGACATGAACTGAACCAGAAAACATTTCACTAAGTGAAACATGTCAGACACACAAATACCACATGACCATACTTGTATGTGGCATTTAAAAAAGTAAAATAGATGTTCTCATAGAAACTGTAAGTACAATAGTGGTCACCAGAAGCAGGGAAGAATTATAAGGTGACTTACAGGAACTTTTTGATCAACAGGTACTAAGACTCAGGTCATAGGAGTAAAAACCCTGGGGTATTAATTACATATAGTGGCTGTAGAAAATAATAATGTACTATATATTGCATTTCAAAAAGTAGATTTTAAAAGTTTATAGAAATCACAAATATTTGAGGAGATAAATAGGTTTAACTTGATTTATGCACTGTACAAAATATATTTATAGAACATTAGTTGGCACTTGATTGATATGCAAAATGTTATTCATTTATGTTAAGTAAAAATACATTTTTTTAACATGAATAATTATCTCACACCCCTACGCCAGGACTTCATTTTTCCTCTCCTTATCACCAACTCTGATACATCTGATAATTAACTTTTCAGTCCAAGATATTACAGCCAAATATGTATTATTCTTTTATAAATATTCATTTTGGATTTATGTAAATTATATTTTTTCAGTGAGCTACATTTTCAGGATTAATCTGCATTCTTCCCAGAATTTTTATTGAGGTGCTTCTAGGTACTGCATCATGGTCAATTATTTCTAAAGTTGCTTTACTACGCACTCTCCAAGCCAGGCATATCCAGATATCTTGAAAAGCTGTACAAACAATGATATAATGTTCATCATCCTGCAGGCTTCCTTATGGGTATAGGAGATTCTATAAATATAGGCAGATGTTCAATGATCATCTATCTAGAGATTAAGAAAGCTTAATGGTAACACCGGTAAAGTTTGTAAGATGCCACACTGCTCTAGAGGCCCCTATGCCCTTTCACCGGAGGCTATGGTAACCATCCAACCCAGGACATGTCCTTACACTGGTGGATAAGTCACTAGACTTCTGATCTGTATGTAGCAGAGCAAGAGTTCAAGCAGTACATTTTACTTAATGCCAGCAATTTCAGATCAGCCACTTCTGAGTGCCACACAAGGCATGCCTGGCTACTAATGATGGAGGGTGGAGCCCATCACCCTTCTCAGCCTGAGTTTAAACTTTTCAGCGTCCATATCTAGCCACACCTTCTCCGTAACTGTCTCCCATGGCTGTCTATCACCCAGTCACTGTGGAAGGGTAACACTGGGCATGGCTATCTTACAGTTGTCTGGAAGCTCAGTCTTAAATAATCCATCCTGAAATGGGACCTGATCAAATACTGTCTGGCAATATGGCAAGAGCTGCACTGCATTTCTCTTCCAACTCTTGACACTTTGGGAGTAAAATCCCATGCTGTTTCACAGTTTGCAATAGTTGTGGGCTTTCTTGGGTCCATTATATCTTCCTGGAGCTCTCAACCCTGGGAACTTAACTTGAGTCTAAAGAGACAGGTTCCACTTCCTGGGAGCTGGGCTGAACTTCTAGGCTGCTTCATTATTTTCTCTGCATTGTGGCGCTTCCTCCAAAATCTGTAGCTTCTGATCTTCCTGTCAGTTTCTTTCCTATTCCCAGAGATGTGCTTTTTTCTTCTTCCCAAAGTTATTTTTCAGCTCTGGGAGAGGCTGAATTTTGCTGTTGATCACTAATCCATCATTTTTTTTCCTCCAAAATTTTCTTTAATATTCACCTTATTCAGTAAACATGTAATGATCATGTATTAAATTCTGAACTATAGGATAGAAGTTATTTGGTGACTTAGTTCTACTCACACAAAGGTTATTAGTTACTTTTAAAATTAACCCTGACTATAATTAAAATTTTAACATATACCAGAATAATGAAGCAAGAACTTAGGAATTAGAAAAATATTTATTAATGAGGGGCAATCAGCTTTCAAAAAGTCATGAATTTAGGGAAAAACAAGCCTTTATTCTTTGGAAAAACTGAGTCAACTTTCACTTTTCTCTTTATTATATCCTTGAATTTTCTAGGTGTTTTCTGAAGGAAATGTCAGCTCCTAAATCTCTATTAACAGATCCATTTTTGAGACAGACACTTAGAAGCCAATGATGTGAGTATTACTGAAAAATCTTGCCTTTAGAAGGTTACAGCAAGAAACAACAAAAAAGAAAAATAAAATAAATACCTGTATGTCTTATCATTCCTATCTGGTTTGGGGTATCCTGAGCCTTCTCTTTTCCAAACTATTGAACTGTGAAATTCAATAGTTCTTTCTGGATTGTATTTTGCATATTTTAGCATTATCATTCATAACAAATGTTAATTAACTTCTATTTATTTTACTTATTTCATTTAACATAGCTGAGGCCCATAGGGAGAAGGTACAAATACATTTAGTGAGTTTAGAAAAGGCAGATAGTAAACATAATAATGAACTGGATGTTCAAATGAAGACTTTAAAGCCGAGTATTAATACTGTCAGATTCCTGTATTACAGTGATTATTCAAACTACAAGGCAAGGGATATGTTAGGATTTCTTGGGTGTTGGGATAGTAGATAAGATCAGTGTACGAAGGCAGACATGAATGCCTCAAGTACTGTGGAAATATCAGCATGATGGAGTAAAGCTCACGAGAAGACTACTGATTAGAAGGGAGAATTCATATAAATTTTAAACATTCCTTAAAATCTTCTCTAATATCAGTGAGGGCTACCATTCGTAGCTTTGAATTTCAGACTTTGTCAGCTATATTAATTTGGTCAGGCTGCCATGACAAAATTCCACATTCTGGGTGGCTTAAATAAGAAAAATTTAGTTTTTCATAATTCTGGAGATTGTAAGTTCAAAATCAAGACAGCAAAATAGTTGCATGGTTCCTGGTGAGGCTTCTCTTCCTGATTCGTAGGTCATAATCGCTGTATCTTCTTATGGCTTTTCGTTGGTGTTCACATGAGGATGGAAAGGGGTGAGATCTTAGCTACTTCTTCTTTTTATAAGAAAATGAGTCTTATGGGATTAGTGTCCTACTCTTAGGTCATTAATCTTAATTACATCCTTAAAGGTCTTATCTCCAAATATATTATTTTGGAGATTATTACTTCAACACAGAATGCAGGAGTGAATAATTCAGTCCAGAACATCAAGAGTTCAACATAATCTTATGAATAATAACCAAGCCCTAAAGTGTGGGATATTTTCTTCCAATCTGTAAAATGTCTTTTCACTTTTATGAGGATATCTTTGAAACAAATGGTTTGAAGTTCATTAATTCCAATTTATCTGTTCTTTTTTTAATTGTATATTTGTAACAAGGGCTTAGAGGCTAGGGCTGCAGATGCCCAATGGGTAACTAAAGGCACAATAAAGCTTGGCATCTCTAACTTTATTTTTGTCTCTCTCATTTATTCCCTTAAAACTTTGTGTCAAATCCTTGCTCAGCTCTACAGGTAGGCATACTCATGGTAATCCCTTAGCAACTGTCTGTTTCACAAGGTGTATTGCCCTAAATTTATTTAGCCCATATCATCTGCTTTCAAGACTTAAGGTACCAAGTAAGAGTAACTAAAGTAATTTTTAATATTTACAGGGACATCTAATTGACAGTTTTAAAATATCCAGTTCCAGAAATACTGAGGTGGTGCCAAGAAGTCTCCAGTCACTGTCCTAAATTTACAGCCACTTTAGATTCCAGGAAAAACAAAGCCACATAGACTCACTCATGATGAGGTCACGTCCTTCAAGTAGGAGCAGTTAACTCATGATGAGAACTGAGGCTGCCCCTCCCCAAATCAGGAGTGGTCATCTCATGATGGTAAACAAATTATCCCCCTCAAGGAATGGTAGACTTTTCAGGACCACACTAAATAATTCCTGAGATAAAGATCAATTAGACTAGTACTTGGCCAACATACACCTAGCTAGCTGCCAGCTGTGTTATCCCCAACCCTTGCCTTCGTTTCACTTTTTGATGAAATCCCAAACTTTCTGTCAGTCTCTTGAACACAGATCTTGAATCTCTTTATCTGTGCTTCCCAGCATGGCCATACTAATTAAAGTTCCTTTCCTGCCTTTCAGCACAGCTCATCTCTCTGACTGACATTATGCGATTGATGGCTGAGCCTAGGCTGTTGAAACCTCTGAATTTTGCCCCAAAATTCTGGTAACATATTTGGTTTGACATAGCATTTACCAACAGAAATAATAGGCAAAGATTCATGTAAAGTTTGAAACCACATGGGAAACGGAATTAAGTTCTTATATTAAGGATTCCACCAGCTGAAATTATGTTGAACTATGTAAAGTTGAAAATCCAAATGAGAGTGGATTTAAACCAATATATGAATCTGATTGGTTCAGAGGATTCCGATATATGCTGGAAACACTTTTCAGCCAACTAAGATAATTAATTTCCAAATTATCTGTTAGGAAGAAGTTTGCCTCTATTCTCAAGTCACGAAAAAAACAGAATAAAGATCTGTTACAGTCAGAAAACCCATGGCAGCAGGGAACCTTGACCCTGTGTTTTCACTTCTACATGTTATCTAGACTAATAGCATCAGAAATACCAATCATTAGGGCAGTAAAATGGTGTTAGATAAAAGCAAGGTAAAAATTTTTGGAAGAACATCTCAACTATATTTATAGAATAGGATTCCATATATATAAAAGGTTATATATCAATAGAACCAGAGAAAGTAAGTCCAACAGGCACTCTTTCTGAGCAGATTGGTTTTGCAGTGGAAGTGGAGCTGGTGATAGGATTATCTTCCCTAAAACACATGTTTCCCCACATTCCTGCTGGGAGAATTAAATACTATCTCTGTGATGCCAGTGGAAGTAATGGAATTTCTGCAGATGAAGCCAATACCAAAGAACTGAACTGCTGAAAGAAAGCAAAGTAGCAGATTTTTGGAGATATTTCCAGTATTTAATAGAGTTAGTATACCAGATTTAAAAAGAGATTGACATATCAATGAAACCAACATCAGTCAATTCATCTGGTATTTAAATGTGGCACTGTCTTTGTTCAGTTTTGTTTGCGTAGCCCTGGTAGATTTGGGGTTGGAATTATCTTCACATGAGCCTCACCAATTAAGGCTTCAGGAAGGGCAATTCTCCAAAACAATGTGCTGTGCGAATTAACAAAACAAGGGGAAAGATTTTGAGCAGTTAAACTAATGTTATCTACTAGAGTCCACATTTAACTCAAGTTACTGAAAACCAAAGTGCGAAAATTAAATTTCTAAGTGAGTAATTAATGGCAGAGCCAATTTACTGAAGCTTGTTTTGACAAATTAAGTCCCACAAAACCAATGACCAACAAGACTAACACATGTATAAAAACAATGTTAATATCTAATGTAAGTATCTGGAGATAAAAGTATTTTCTGAATATTAAATACATTAAAATGAATATTTTACCATAAAAATATGGCAAACATATATGTGTCTGTTTTGTTCCTTCTCAAGCTGTACTTCTGGTAAATTTTCTCTTTCAAGCATTTTATATTTCAATTAAAACTTTAAAAGAATTTCTATTGAAAATTTCTTACAAATTCACACATACACACACACACACACACACACACACACACATATATATTGACTTTCAGGTACAAATCATAAGAATCGAGAAGACTTATCCTTAATAAGATTCATTTCTTATTAAAATTAAAATTTTGAATCCTTTTGCAAAGTCCTGACACACTATGCATTTCCATTATTTTTCCTTAAGAAATTACAATTTTAGCATTTCCTAATGAATGAATAGTAGCCAACCAATTATAGTTTTGGTATGGTTTTGGTTGTATATAATCAATTTATTAATTTACTTAAAATTTTATAATAGCATAATATACACATTTTAACTATTTTTCATGTAAAATTTTATGTCCCTCTGGAAGTTTTCACTTTAAATTGAATTATTTCAATTTTATTTTTTGTTTTGTTTTGTTTTGTTTGACACAGGGTCTCACTATGTAGTTTAGATTGACCTGGAACTCACGATGTCGTCCATGCTGGTCTTGAACTCACAACGATCCTGCTGCCTCAGCCTCCGGAGTGCTGGGATTACAGGCATGCGCCACCACGCCCGGCTATTTAAATTTTAAATTGAGTAAAATGCAATTTCACATGAATGTATGAAAAGAGATGATGAATTAAACTTAATCTGCATATAATAATGTATAATATCATAATATGTTATAGTATATAATATATAATAGTTTGCTACTATTCTTATATTTCTGATGCCAGGAACTCGTCATAAAGAATGCCGAGGTTACCAATTTACACGTGTGAGTTTCTCACATAATTTCCCTTTAAATGGTAACCCTAGATGCTTGCTTAGTGGTTCAGAATGTGCTCTTCAAACTGGCAGCATCAACAAAATCTCATTCTATACCAAAGGTGCTGAATTAGAAATTCTGGAATTAGAAGAGGGATCCACACACCTGTGTTTTAACAAGCCTTGTGGGTGACTATAAAGCACACTAACATTTGAAAACCACCAAAATTCCATAGCAAACAACACTTACTATAGAGTTGTGACATGAAAGGATTCTTTCCTGACCACTGAAGTTTAATGAGGCTCCACAACAGGTGACATGCAGAAGCCACCACAAGAGCAACTCTCTTAGCTCTTTTGAGGTTTGTAACTGTTTGTTCTTAGAGCGCCTTGATAATGGCCATCATCCCAGGGAAATCTTCAAATACAATCTTTCTCCTTTCCAGGCAGAATGAAGTAAATGCTTACCATGATAGCAACACTCTCAAAATAGGACTTCCTTCCTTTAGCATTTCAACCCTTTTCTATCACTCAGTTATTTCCAACACCTATGGAAGAAACTTGAGCTCCAGGGCCTCTGAAAGATTTTGCAGCACATTTTAGAATTTGGGAGTTCTAGGCAATTATGGTTTTGTCCTTTGGAGTCTCTGGCCAAACTTCCATGTGAGAGAAAATGTTGCTTGCAAAATGCTGTACCACATAGGTTATCAGGGAAATACCTGATCCACTACAACTGTACTTACATCACCCTTAATTATAGGCACTATAAGTATATGTTACATCTTGACAGGCCAGGAGGGAGATCTGAAACAAACATAGAGGAATAGTAGCCTCCTATCATTGTGGATTCAGTTTTCCTTAAAAAATATATGGGGTTAGCACCTCTTGGTGGCTTAAACCTTCCAACTCATTCTGCTTGACTACACATTTTGGAGCCCAACTCCTCTTGGTCAAGTCTGAACTTTGTCATCTATTTAAGTCTTAGATTGCTGGGAGATATTTTATTCCTATCATTTTCTTTTTAGATGGTCAACACACTTTTCAATACATTTTCCATGAAGTGAAGCTAAAAGGAAATGACAAGTACACTTACACCACTCCTGGTTCTCAACATAGTCTGCTCGCTCTCATTATTAGTTAGAGTAAGCAAAGGTCAGGCTCACTCTAATGTGTTCAAAGCACAAGGGGTATGCCAGAGCCTTATTTTTCCATATGGCAACCCCAAGAATTAGAAGTGATACTTCGTATAATCCTTGTAGAAATGAAAATTCTCTGCGGCCTACTAGCACAGAGATAGTTGTAAGGCCTCAGTTACCTTAAAATTATTTTTTAATAGAAAAAACACAAACCTGAAACTTTTCGTGGTTTTATCTAGTCAGAAGTTAAGTAGGCTCCCCACTGACATGGCTCAGCCCATCTTCATTATAGAGCACATGTCCTTGATTTGGGTTCGTGATCAGTGTCATCTGTGCACTTGTTAGAGATACAAATTTTCAGCCTCAACTATCCTACCTACATAATCCAAAAGTTTATAATGAAGTAGAACTAACTGATCAAAATTACAAGTCTTCCAACCCAGTTCTCTCAAACAATAAGCATTTTTGGAAAGAAGCAAACTCTGACAATCTTGAAGAACAAATGAAATACATTTCTATGGTCAGGTCCTGAAAAAGTTGAGGTGATGCACACCTGCATGGCAGGATTTTTCAAGATCCTTTAGCAAGAATGAGTTTCAGTCCATTTTAGAAATTGTTTTTTAGGCTTGCCTGCCCAACGTTATCAAATGGAGTGCAGAAAGTCTGCTCAGCAATCTTAAGAAATCCCTATGACCTAAAATTAGTTAAATGTCACACTAACTCAAAATATTTTCTGTAGGAGGAGAGGATTGACTGACAACAGTCCAGACATCCACTACACTGGACCTGTTGGGAGTGGTGAACTCCAAAGGAAAATATTTGAAATGCTATTTGAAGTTAGAATTTTTTAATAGGAAATTTGAGAACTAGACAGTATTCAGTGATAAAAACATTCAATTTATTTATAATTCGGGGAGAATTTTTATTGTCATGTTTGTTGTATCTTATTTGACTGTTTCCCACTTGTACATTTGGGAGTTATTATGACTGAACTATCATTCTTCCCACATTTGAAGTAAAATTATAAATGTATTTTGTAAAGAATTCCCCTTTTTCAGAATTATAAACAGTTTTATTGGACTTGCTATGCTTTTCAGTATCTTACATATCTTGATCTGAATAACTCAATAAAAATGCTGATCTGTTTGCTCTTGCATAAATTTCTTATATGTTAAAGGATCAAATGTTTTCTCATTTAAATTTACATGGAGAAAATTATCACAACTAATATTTAAGTTTTCTAATTAAAGCCAATTTTGGTAGACAAATTGAGATAATTCATGCCAATTTTAGAAAAAATATAATAACTACTCTGCACATAAATATGTATTAATATACATATTCAAGAGCGATGCAGAAAACAGGAACTTAAGATAAATTTTAAAAGTTTGTGAAGTTGTCAATTTTTTTTCCTCATTGAGTTTATTGGTACATTTTAGGTATACAATGTGAAATAGGAAGTTGCCAATTTTAAAACTAAATACTAGCCGGGCATGGTGGCACACGCCTGTAATCCCAGCACTCAGGAGGCTGAAGCAGGAGGATTGCTGCAAGTTCAAGACCAGCCTGGGCTACACAGTGAGTTCCAGAGCAGTCTGAACTACATAGTGAGACTCTGTCTCAAAAAAAAAAAATCTGTAATCTGTAATCCCAGCACTCAGGAGGCTGAAGCAGGAGGATTGCTGCAAGTTCAAGACCAGCCTGGGCTACACAGTGAGTTCCAGAGCAGTCTGAACTACATAGTGAGACTCTGTCTCAAAAAAAAAAAACAAAATAAATAAATAAACTGAATACTTATAACAAAACCACTTAAGAAAATATGTGGGTTAAAATTTATACATTTAACATTAGGGCAGGGTTGTTCAAATGCTGTACTACAAAAGTGGGCGATCATTCCTTGATACACTTCTGCAGGTAATCCATGAGTTCTTAGAATATTTATTGGGTCTCGTCAGAATGGTTTTGCATACCTATGCTTTAGTCACACAAGATCAAGGGTGTGTGATTACTAAATTAGTCCACTGATAGGTTTGGCATAGTTGTAGGGACTGGATAATAGGAAGGCCTTTCCTTGCTGTGAATGCTATCAATCCTAAGGGCATGTAGCCTGGATAGAACATAAGGAATAGAAAAAGGGATGCTGCCTTTGCTTGTCACTTACTGATTTTGCTGCTTTCTGCCTGCCATAAACTATTTCTCTTCTGTGATGCCCCTCTGCCATGCCACCCTGCCTTAGATCCAGCCGATTATGGAATGAATCTCTATATAAACTGAGCTGAAACAATTTTTCCTCCTTTGAATTTGGGTGTTGGGTATTTTGTCTCAGCAGTATGAAAAAGTGACTAAGGCAACTTTTCAATGCAATGAGTCTGAAGTAAGATGACAAATATACAAACCCAGCATAAATATTGGTACTGAGCATAGTTAACTTGCATTGTTAATTATGTTAACCAAAGGTCTCACTCACTTTAAATTGTCAAATAATCCAGTGTGGGCTGGAGCAGTTCTCAAATGTCATCCCCAAATAGGAGCAGTGATATAACATGGGATTTTGTTAATACGCAATTTCAAGGTTCCTATGTACAAATAAGACATTTAGATCTCAGTTATTTTAGAATTCCATTCTTTAAAAAGACAAAACTAAGCCAACACTCTTCCTTATTCTCTTTACAAGCTAAGCAGCCTTCTCACTGCCATTATTTCAATATTTTTTTCACGTTACACTCGTAGCTCCCTGAGGGTGGCCTCTGATCAGTATTACCTGTGCATTTGTTGTAGGTGACAATACTCAATCACACCTGCATTAACCAGCATAATTCAAAGCTTATAGATGGAGTAGGCATTACCAAACTGGAAATAAGTAGATCACAGCCCTAACAATGTGTAAGGATGAAATCCTTGACCTACTGGTTTTAAATACTTCCTAAAAATTGTAATAGTTACTAGCAAATTTTGAGGAGTAATTTTCCTGTAAATCACTTTTTTAGACAACAATTTACTGTTACTGAAAATGAGATTTTACAAAGATTATAAATAATTTGAGCCAAGGTGTAACTGAAAAATGTTTTCTAAGCTCCATTAGCAAAGTGTAAGTTGTAGTAAGATTGAGAAATACAGCACCAAGTCCATCTTTATCGACAATATCATGCAGGAGGAAAAGAAGTTGGCTTCATAGAAATCTCACGTGAAGACCTCTAATGGACCATATGTCTCCTAAGCTTCCTTCACTCTCCCCTGGAAGAGGCAGTTGACTGAAGTACCCCATGCATTCTCATTCTCAGCGTGGGAGGACTGGTCAGCTCCAATTAAAATTGTCTCACTTGGAGTGAGACATTGGTGAGAAGGCTTAAAATGGAAATACAATATAGTGTGATGGTAAACAACATGCATTTCATTAATTAATTGTTGGGAGAGAATTTTTGTTCCCATAGTTTTTGTTTATATTTTCTAGCTTTACTGTTTTCTGTTTATACTTTGAGGGATTATCAAGGTTGCATTACTCTTTTCTTATCTGTAAAGAAAATTTAAAATTTATGTCTTTAGAGCAATTCCTTCTTGATTTCTTCTGAAATATAAATAGCTACATTAGGATAACTGATAGTTTTTAATATATATATATATATATGTGTGTATCAATAACTTTAATTCATACAAATGCCTATTTTGTTACTTCACATGTAAAATTTGATTTATATGCAATGGTTTGACTTTTCTCAGGAATGACAAAATTATCACTGCTTCATATTGAAATGTTTTCTCAGAAGTTTAATGCAATTTAATTAGATAAAGAATGTGTGGAAATATTAGAAAGCAATCTGTCATGAGTATGTTAATAATTACCTATTTATAAATAGTGTAGTAAAGAGGTATAATACAGTAAGACAGGTTTGCTTAAAGCTTGAATCCTTCAAATTTTAAGAACTCACATTTGACCATAAACTAGTAAGTACCAAAGAATCCTCTATCTTTAAAAAAAAAAATTAAACTAAAACTTATGTTTTTCACTTATCAGATGCAGAGGGCATTTTTCCTGGCATATTTAGATTTGTTCTCATCAGAAAAGCTCATCCTTCATGGTGGTACCTGTGCAGCAACATCAGCACACTCATTAGAAGTACAAGTTCTGAGCTCCACCTATCCTGGCCTACATAATCCAATCGAGAGGTTAAAGTAGACTCATGCGTTAAGGACTGGAAAAAGTATTCAGAGGTGAGGGCCTACAGAAGTAACTGGATCATGAGGGCTGATGAGATCATAATCTGATGGCATGACTGAGAGACAGAAACAGGAATTGTGGGCTCACTGAAAGGAGTGGATTACGAGGGTCTGATCTTGTGACTTTAACTGGTTTCTAGCCCCTTCTCTGGCTCTCTTGCCCTCTCTGCTTCTTGGCTATCATAAGGTGAGAAGTTTTTCTCTGCTATGCCCTTTCACCATCATGCTTCTGCCTAACTACAAGTCTAAAACATATCTTGTACCTGCTTTATGATACACAGTAGTGACCGTGCTTTATCAGAGCTATATTTAATGATATTACTTTAGAATGTTCTCTTTCCAGATGATGAATAAGATGCTAATAAAAAAATGGTGCCAGGTACCACAACAGCAACAGAACTTTGCTGTTTTCTGGATATTATTCTCTTCTTTGTTTTTTTGTTTTTGTTTTTTTAATGGAGTGTGCTGAATGTCTATAATTTTGTTCAGATGACTGCAGAACCTGGAGAAGCTGTTGCTGCTATTGATGCATAACATACTGCTATTATTGGTCTCTCTCTCTCTCTCTCTCTCTCTCTATGTGTGTGTGTGTGTGTGTGTGTGTGT